>NC_051434.1:25931787-25936673 GCF_001649575.2 Kryptolebias marmoratus
TGTGTGTGTGCGAGTCGTCGGGACAGTGTGTGTGTGCGAGTCGTCGGGACAGTATGTGTGTGCGAGAAAGGTAACATTAGTGTGTGTGTGCCAGTCGTCGGGACAGCGTGTGTGTGCGAGAAAGGTAACATTCGTGTGTGTGCCAGTCGTCGGGACAGTGTGTGTGTGCGAGTCGTCGGGACAGCGTGTGTGCGAGAAAGTTAACATTTGTGTGTGTGTGCGAGTAGTCGGGACAGTGTATGTGTGCGAGAAAGCTAAAATTTGTATGCGTGTGTGGCATTTTAGTAGTGTGTATACACAATTTGAATATTTTTTTGAGGGTTTTTTTTGAGTGTGCGTGAATATTTTTTGAGTTTGCGTGAGTTTTTTGTAGTGTGTGAGAGACAAAACGTACATTTTGTCCTAAACGGCCCCTCATAGAAAAACATTACAACTTACATACAAAAACTTAGAAAAGCACAAAAAATACTTCATAAACCTTCCACAGAAATAAATTTTACTTGTCTGATTTTTTTATGTACAGATATGCATCTTTTAATAGTTTAAAATAAAAAATAAAATAAGAAAAATCTAGTTATTTCCATGCAGTGTCCAGAAAGAGGTGTTGTTCCACCCACCTCCATCATCATCATATGAAATAACTTTTTGTCACAACAAAACATTGTGGCTGGTTAAATATTTGAGTGGCTGGTAAGAATAATTTCCACACCTGGTTGCATGTAGTGGCTGCTTAAAGGTGGACTGAAATCAATTCTCAAAATATTGACATTTCATGAATGTCATTAAGGGGTCAAATAAAAATGCCTATAAATCAGTTTTACTCTCTTCACTTGGTTCAGTCAACAATTGTGTGTATTTGATTCCTACATACTGGACATGTCTTCAGAGAGGAAAAGTGACAAACAGGAACATTAAAGTGTGGTTTTAGGAGGTCATTCTGTCTCTGCAGGGCTGCCTGGACAGCACAGCATGAGAGGAGTTCATTGAATCCTTGGGTGACATCAACAGACTTACTGATGTGGACAGCTCCTGGATATCTTACTGTAAGGATACTGTTATCTCTGTAAATACTGTTAAATTTACCCCGACAGTAAACCATGGGTGAGCAGACAACTAAAAATGCTACTTAATAAAAAAAACAGGCTTTTGTACTTGAAAGTTGAACTGATGTCAATACAAAAGGTAATCAACATAAAGATGGCAGGAGTGAGCTAATGTTGCTAACTCAAATCTAACCCAATGCTAAGTTGATGCTAACTGGATACTATCTCATTAAAAATGTAAGAACGCTTCAGGGTATTGTTTATACACCCTCACCCCAGAGTAAACTAATCAATAGCAGTTTCAGATTATGACATTTGTTTAATCACACATGGATTGTCTACATTTTTTCATTAATAACAAACTGCTACATCTTTGGCATCAAGCCAGTCCACCGCATTAACAATTATTATTATTATTATTATTATTATTATTATTATTATTATTATTATTATTATTATTATTATTATTAAATATTGTCGTGGCAATAATACATTTTATTTGTATAGCGCTTTTCTAAACACTCAAAGATGCTTTACAGGGATCAAGTAAAATTACAATCAGAACAATACATACATTAAAAAAAGAACATGTAAAATACAAAGCAAATTAAAAGATAAACGAATGATACAACAGGACAATACTCATACATCAAAAGCTGTTCTGAAAAGATGTGTTTTTAGATGTGATTTGAATGTCGAGAGGTCTGTACAGTCACAAATATGTTTGGGAAGAGATTTCCAGAGAGTGGGAGCTGCTAGGGAAAAAAGCGCTGTGTCCTCCCCAGGTCCGATGCTTAGTTCTTTTTGGTAAAGACAGGAGGTTGGCATCACAGGAGTGGAGGTTTCGGGAAGGAATATAACAGTGGAGCAGATTGGTGAGGTAGCATGGGGCTTGATTATGGAGGGCTTTATAGGTAAGAAGGAGGACTTTGACTGGGATGTGTTGAGGGACAGGGAGCCAATGGAGCTTCTGGAGAACTGGAGTAATATGGTCATGTAAGCAGTTGTGGGTGAGCAGGCGAGCAGCAGAGTTTTGTATGTGCTGGAGTTTTTTGAGGACTTTTGATGATGAACCATAGAGAACGCTAGGAGAAACAAGTGGTCCGAACCAGAGTTCTGATCGAAATTCCCACATCATAGCTCATGAATCCAGATCTGACAATTTTTTTTTTATCTTTTGGGAAGTCAAATAATGAAACTCCAGTGGTATTTTCTGGCTGGTCTGAACAATTAATTTCAACACACTAAACAACTTGAAATTCCCAACAGTCGCAACTCAGTGAGATACTACCCAAAGGTGCATGATATACACCAAAAAGATTTTATCTATTTGAAACAACAAATTTTGTGACTTCAGGTACAAAACAAATACCTTTTTGAATTTCTTTTGCTGGTTTGAAGCTCATTCTCTTTAAGTATAAAAGAACTATGCAGTATTTTGTTCAATGGGTTTGTTGTCTTTAAAATAATTTTACACAAACAAATAAAACAGTAGTACTTTTGCACAACAGTATCCATTTGATTCTGAATAATAAATGGATTGTATATTAAATGATAACAATAGTTATCACACGTCACAGATGATTCTGCCATCTCACTCAGTTTCATTCAACTTACAGTATGACTTAAGACCTTGGAAATATTGAGATATTTCCTTATGTTCGGTAAAAGATCACATTTCCCTATGTTGATAACAGCTTTGCTGTAACTGCAGTGACCGTTCAATAAGTCTAAAAATGTAGGAAAGGTATAATACTTAGCCAGTTTATGAACCGGAAATCATCTGGTACCTGCCTCACAAAGCATCCGATTTTAACTTCTCTCCCTGCAGGTGGTGGGCCTGTAGCTTTTCCAGCTTGACCCAGCCAAACTCTAAGAACCAGGGCTCCACCTTCAGGTGCTTCCTGGCATAAGGTGGCAATTCTGCAAATGGGAATGCCTCTTGGATGCTTCCCTCTGGAGATTTTTTTTTTCAGGACCCAGAATTTGACGGAGAAATTACACCGTACATACAAAACAACATGTATGCTAGGTTGATTGATCATTCTAAATTGAGTTTGGTGTGAGTATGTAAATGTGTGGTGTTTTTTCTCTATGTGGCCCTGTGATGAACTGGTTATCTGTTCATGGCATACTCAGCCTCACGCCCAATAATGCTGGAAATAGGCACCAGCTTCCCACAATCCTGAACAGGATCAAGTGGATATAGAAAATAGATGGATATGCTTCTACATATAGTTTGGGACTTCTTTTTGTTTCTTGTTAAAAACTTCACATCCTAAAGAAACTCTCTAGTAGCTTTTATTGTGCAAATTCTGATTCATCATTCACATTATAGTGATCTTAGTTCTCTTTATTTGTCTTATCTTCTATACCTTTTTTTGACATAAAACTAATTCTGCATACTTTGTTTTATTTTAACTATTAAAACCATTAACCATTAAAACGCCAAAATGTTCAGCTCTTTCAGGGCATTTCAAAAAAAGGGACTTTTGGGTTTTGTAACTTTTATGGGTTTCAAAATATTTACCTTTTTTTTACAAACATTTGCCCCCTAGAGATGCATTGAGATCTCTAATTCCTTCAAAACATTGTTCTCTTAAAATATACTTCAGCATACTTATTTTATTTTCAAATGCTCTTATGCTACTGTTCGCTAGCATTTTGGTTCTTTTAGCTGACATGTTAATACTTTTTAGGTTTTAGCTAGCCTTTTTCTACTTTAATTTAACATTTATTATGGTAACTTTCAGCTAGCATTTTGCTAATTTTATTTTTTGCCTTTATCCTATAGCTAGTGTTTTTCCACTTTTCACTTTTGTCTACTATTTGGTTACATTTAGTAAGCGCTCTACTTCTTTTTGCTTTTACAACTCAATATTCAGCTTCTTCAGCGAATTTCTTCAAAGTCATTCAGCACTCAGCATTCACATGGCATTTTCACAGAAACTGCAGTTTCTCTGCAGTTTCACGGATCAAAATCTTAGCAGGAAAAACATTGTCTGTGAATACAGACTTGAGTTTCATGTAAATCCCAAAGCAGAGTGCCTAAGATTTTACTAATCTTCTTTATAAAAACAAACTCTTCCTTTTTTGTATGTGACTAGATAAATTCCTAGCTCTAATACAAGTAATGGTTAAAAAAAAAAGACCATTACTTCACTTGTTCCAGTGAAAGCACTCATTTAAAAGACAAGGCTTTGGTATTGTACATAATTCAATGTCACCTTGTCAAGTACTGACATTGTGAGTCCCAAAACAGCAAAACCAAAGTTGGTTGTTAATCTTCCATCCTACAGTGGCAGCCTCTTTGATTGATATCCCAAGGTTCTCTCTCTTCCCACCAGCACTCTCTGAATGAGCTTAAATCCAGCATTTGAAGTTGAACAGAGATTCCTGTAGAGACACACCGGCTTGTTACTCTCAGCCACATTAGCAGTAAAAAGACAAAACATCCAGCTTATCATTACATATATTGTTGCAACTTTATATCCACAATGCAGGAGAATTTTATTAAAAACCTTTGAAAGTTATTTCAAATAAGTTAGCTTTAAAAATTAGAGGCAAAACTAGAAAAAAAATTATTTTTTGTGAAAATGCAGTAGGTAGGTACATTTATTTATATAGCACTTTTCAGCACAAGGCGACTCAAAGTGCTTTACAAATCAAGAACAAAATTACAGACAAAGTTACAGCAGTAATTAAACACAATGAAACACAATTAAACACAATGAAACACAAAAGCTAAACAAGATAAACTAAACTAAGTGTACAGTTTGGATAAATAATCTAAAACATGAGAATGCTAAGCTAATGATACCGAGCTTTCTAAATAGTACCAGA
>NC_051434.1:25937143-25939211 GCF_001649575.2 Kryptolebias marmoratus
TGTTGTTCTGAAATGAGCAGCTTCTCCAAGATTTTAACCTTTTCCATATTCTGAGTCCAGAAATTGCATTTAGTCCAGAGGCCATTGTCTTTGTTGATGGAATATCAGCCAGTTCGGAGTAGTTTGCAATTTCGCTCTTGTTCATCACAGTCTGAGTGCTGGTCGATCCGTGAACCCATCCACGAATTTGCTGATAATCCAGGTAACTGCCTGGTCCAAACAGCAGAAATCCTGTTATCAGAAACCCAAATATGTAAGGAACCTCCACGTCGGTAGGTACACAGTCTTCCACTCCTGCCAGGAATCCACCGTATACCCAGCGAGACATATCTCGAGACTGGACTCTCCTTCACCCGGTCGAGAGAGAATTTGATCAATTGCGTTGAGAGACCAGCTGACCAGATCCATATTCCTTAAATTTAGGAAAATATGTAAAAAGAGGCTTTGAAAAGGGGGAGGGGGAGGGGGCACGAGAAGACAGAGAGAAGAATACGTCCGCCTTCCACCAGGGAAAAAAAAAAATGGATAAGTTCTGAATGACTGCTGAAATTTGCCAAAGAAGCTAGAACTGAATTCTTTAAATTGAAACAAGAAGAACAAAAGCTAAATTTGACAAAGCAATAGTTAAAAAAGAAAATTTGCAAAATTATAGCCCAGTGCTAAAATAAGAAAAGCAGTAGTCAAGAAAAAGCCAATAAAAGATTAGTTAATAATTAAAATCAACATAACATCAACTGAAACTTCAAATTAGCACAGCAGTAACCTCAATATAAGATAAGCACAAGAGTAGTTAAAAGATAAATTTTGGCAGATAGTAGCTAAAAACTAAAATTAATAAAACAGTAACTAAAACCCACTAAACAGTAGCTTAAAACTAAGCACAGGTGTAAATAAAAGCTAAAATTGGCAAAACAGGAACTAAATGCAAAGTTTAGCACGATAGTTGCTAAAACCTAAAATTAGCAAAACAAAAACTTAAACTCTAAAGTTTGCGAACATATAAACCTCCATTCATTTAATGGAAACAAAAGCTGCAAGTTAAATATTTTAAAAAGTCTGAACATTACAAAAGTCAAAAATCAAAGCCATAATGTCTTGAACAAACTTAACATTTTGTTAACTGAATGGTTGAAATTGAAGGTATGCTGAAGTAGTACCATGAGGAAAAATGTATAGAAGAATCTATCAGTTGGAATATAATAATATTATTATTCCTAAGTCAGCAGTCACACAATAAAGTTTAACATCTTGGGAGTCTACTTTTTATGAAGTCCCTTTTCCACCTCACCTCTCCTTATTTTCTGTCCTCAGGGCTTTTTTCGACGAAGCATCCAGAAGAACATGGTGTACACATGCCATCGGGACAAGAACTGCATCATCAACAAGGTGACGAGGAATCGCTGTCAGTACTGCCGCCTCCAGAAGTGCTTTGCAGTGGGAATGTCCAAAGATTGTGAGTTTGATGAGTTGATTAAACATCAACATGAGTTTTAAAAGAATTCCAAGTTTTTTTTGTAATTGAAAATAAATGCTCTGACATATGTGGGTCTGACACCTTTAGGAAGTGTAGTTTTATTCAAGTAAAGAAACATCTGTGTGGAAACCATCCCTCAGATAATGGAACATTGTCCTCTGCTGCTTTAAGAGACAGATTTTATGACAGAGATTTTACATTTTGAAATGCACTGTGTAAACCTGAATGCTGCTGAACCCCAGTTAGTCTTTTTACTGGCCTGGATTCACATTTATCTTTTATGATCATCTATGTTCTCCTTAGAATATAGAGTGATTTCTGTTCATCTCTTTGTCAGTTGATACAATGAACGCCCATATAAATTCTGCTTAGGAACTCAACTCTGACAAACAAATGTGAATAAAAATATTTTTGGCCCTCTAGTTGTGCACACACACAGCACACAGGAGGGGAAAGCGGTGCAGCACCAACACTGTTTATAGTGAGGGTGGTGTGCTTCTGACCTCAACTCGGGACGTTGTGGGTCGGTGGGCCGAATACTTCGAAGACCTCCTTAATCCTACCGGCACGTCTTCCATTCAGGAGGCAGAGCCT
>NC_051434.1:25940648-25974062 GCF_001649575.2 Kryptolebias marmoratus
GGGAAGTCTGGGTCTCCCTGCTTAGGCTGCTACCCCCGCAACCCGACCCCGGATAAGCGGAAGAGAATGGATGGATGGATGGATGGATAGTTGTGCACACTCTTGTGTGATGACGTTGCACAGAATCCAGTAGTGTGACCACGTTTCAAACATCTGAATGCACGACCTACAGAGCCAACGAGGGGTCATAGGCAAAAACAATTTTTTTTCCATTTTTTTTTTTTTTTTCAGTTCAAAAACAGTGCACAAGGATTTACCATCTGTTCTCTTAATTTAGTAAACTGTATTCATGGATTTTCAATAACATTAGTGCCTAAGTTCAGTAGTTGTTGTTCTTTTTTTTGTTGTTTATGGGTGGGGAAATGAAAGTAGAAATGACACCAGAAGTGAAACAAATCACCAGATCAGGCTGAAATATACAGGAACATCAATAGAATTGTGTGTGATATCAAACCACATCAGATATTTATGAATCAGACATAAATCTCCTTTTTTTGCGAAAATGTAGTCTTAATTCTGAGAGCTGAATGACTGCTAAAATTTGCTGAAGAAGCTGAAAATGAATTGTTAAGACTATCAGAAAATCAGAAAAGTAGCAAAATTGCTAATAGCGTTCTAAGTAGAACACTATGCTTGTGTAGATTCCCAGTCATGCAAGACATGGGAAATCAAATAAATAAATAAATAAAAACACACTGGACTTCTTTTCTGTATTTAAAGACATTTTGCTTTTCATCCAGGAACCTTTCTCAGTTCAAAACTGAAGAATGTAGATTTCTGAGCTTTAAAATACATGAGAATCTTTGGTTATGCAGCTAAAACCAGCTTCAGATTGATCTCACTCCCCTACCACCTGAGGGCTGTTGCTAATAACAGATTTAATGGTAGTAATTAGTTCCATGACAAGCATTTTTTGTGGCGAGATGCCAAGGTATTTTTTTACAGACAGAACCATGTTGTGCTATGAGATCTACAGTCTCATAGATTGTGGCCAATATCTACATGGAGGAAGTAGAAAAGAGAGTTCTGAACTCCTTTAAGGGAACAACACCAAGCCATTGGTTCAGATATGTGGACGATACCTGGGTCAGGTAGGAAAGGAAATAGAAGTGCTCACCAAACATGTCAACTCAACATCAAGTTTACCAGAGAGGATGCTAATGACATCAGGCTTCCTTTTTTGGACTGTTTGGTACACATGGAAAGAGATGGAGGCCTCAGCACTGAAGTTTACAGGAAACCAACACACAGAGACCAGTACTTGCTGTTTGACTCTCATCACCTACTGAAACACAAACTTTCTGTCATTAGAACTCAACACCATCAGGCCAAACATGTCCCCATGAGGAAGGAAGGAAAGGACAAAAAAACCCATCAAAAACGTTTTTCAGACATTTGGATATCCTAACTGGACTTTTGTCAATCATTGAGAAAATCTAAAATAAACACATCAGAACAGAATAAGGAGAAGAGCAAACACAAAAACATTGTCATCCCTTATGTTGCTGGAGTATCTAGGAACTCAGAAGGATTATACTGGTGTAAATTCTCAGTTATCCAGGACTTGGTAAATCCATAAAAAGAAAACAAAACAACTAGACGTCTATACAGGAGTTGAAGATGTTTTGCTTCCCACCGGAGGAGTTTTCTCAATTCAAAAACCCAAACAGCCTCTCCACAGACGCATGGCTCAACACAAGAGAGCCACCTCTTCAGGACAAGACTCAGCCGTTCACCAACACCTCAAGGATAAGGGACACTCTTTTGAGGACCAAGATGTTCATATTTTGGACTGAGAAGACATATAGTTTAGAGGGAGTGAACGAAACCATTTATGTCAAAAAAAAAAAATAATCAGAGGACGAGAGCTCAGATTTTAGCTTTCTAAAACTTGCAATGGTGAATTAAGCCTGAACCCAGTCATTTTTCCCTCCAATTCACACCTTCATGCATGTGATCCAAGCATCTGTCTGTAAGCCAGCCAAAGACCCTAATGATTCTTAGATGTAAGGGGAGTGAGATCAACCTGCATGTAAATTTAGCTGCATTTGGAAGCATCCCCGTATGGAAAAGATATATATAAATTTTATAAAGTTTTTATCCGTTTTGGTTGAAACTTGTATTTAATGTATAACGCAGTGAAACCAGGTACAAGATCCTTAGTAAATTTGTATAAAATGAAACAATGTATGACAGTAATTTCAAATACAATATCCTTAGTGAAAAAATGTACTATTAAACTTATATGAGTTGGCCAATCACCCATGACACAAAAATACTTCAGTACTATAGAAAATGTACTGGTGTCACAAATGTGAAATACATAGACTGCAACCTAACCTGAAATTAAAATTACAGGGAAAGCACAAGTTGACAAAAACACAATTTTTGACACATACTGACAACTGTAAATTTGTTGCCAACTTTTGTAATTTTGTAAAAAAAATAATTTAATGTAAGTATTTAATCTAGCATACATCAAATGATAACTTATTACATTAATTTGTAGCAATACTTTTAATTTTGCCATCAATCAACAGATGACAGAAATTGCACATTGTATTTTAGAAAAAATGAAAATGCTTAGTAGTGTTTTCACATAACTCCAGTTCATGATACTGATTTTTTTTTACCACTAAATGATGTTTTGAAGAGGTTCATATATATGTTTATAAATACATATATGTTGATAACAGGCGTTCTAAATTTTTTCACATAGCAATAAATGTACATTTTCTTCACTGACGTGTAACCTCATTAATAAATATTTAGAATATTTCCTCATCAGCCCATGAACCCAAAATTAATTCCATGTTCACATGCCGATAACATTTAATAATTTACAGTAATGTGTGTTCAGTAGTTGACATACAGTCGAGCTGGACAGTGGACATTGTATGTACATACATGGTCTAACTATCTGAGCTGCATCTATAGCTTTGTGAAAGCCAGAGGGAAAGTGGATGGTTGACATATAGCTTAGTTCAGTTCTGATTAAAGAACCTCTGGCCAACTTCTGCACTGTGCAATTACCATATTTTCCAATAGCATATAGACACTGATCACTTGTCTGAATGAAGTGTGACAGTGAAAAAACGTTTCCATCTTTCAGAAGCACAACAGAATTGTTTCTTTGCTTTGTTTTACTGTATGTATGACCATGAACAACAACACCATCTACAGCAATTGTCTTGTGGTAATTCACCACAAAGTTTGTGGGACCCTCTCTCAATGAGTGGAGAGCAGCTTGGTCACCAAGAGAGATTAATCTTACACTTGGTGGACCAAGGACAATTGCCTCAGAGAACATTTGATACTTTTTGATGTTCTGGTGTCCTTGTCTCATTTCATTACAGAAATCTTTAACTTCTGCAGATGCGTTTTGCAATAAATGTTTTGATAAACAGGGGAAAGCATGTGATGATGCCACACGTTTGCATATTTGTTGTGGTACAGCTTGACTGCTTTTTACTTGTTTCAGGAAGTACCCATTGAAATCTTCAAACATGAAGGCTGAGTGAGACAACAAAGGACCCCAGTGTACAACGCTTTTGCTCAAATGCAGCAACGAATGATCATTGAATGTCATGTGCTCTTTACCATATAGTGACTGTATACCGCCAACAAAGTACACTAATGTGTCATGTGCATGGTTTATCAGCTCAGCATTTAGTTCAGACCCCAACAGAATGCTTATGCCCTCTATTAGTAATGCCCAATGAGAGTGATATTTCTGAGAGAGTATGCCTTTCAGAACTGGCAGGGTGTAGTACAAAAGCCAGTGCTGCCACTCATGTGCTTTCCAAAATTTGTTCTGTTAGAGATCTTGGGACTCAAGCAACAATACATGGAGGTTTAATAGACAAGAGGTTTCTGTCCATGACTGCTGTTTGGGCATCAATATACCAAGACTCAGAAAAGTTTTTAGAATCTATCCAAAAAGTTGCGATGTATCTGCACACCAAGAAACACGCAGTGCATGTAGTCAGGGACCATGCCATTGATTAGGTCAAAAAAATGGTAAATCTACAAGAGCAGATGACCCCTTAATGCCCAGTGTGTTTTCCCTTCTCTTTCTACTATTTGTCATATTTTTACTGTCGTTTTATGATTTCACTCACTTGGTTTTTCATCTGGACATGCATAAACCCCTGTGCTTCCTTTTCCTTTACTTATTTGCATCCCAGGGTGAAGGCAGAGTCCACAGCCATACTCACCATTAAACTGCTTAAAGTTCTGAAGTAATGGCCTTGCTACTGAATCACACACACAACACAGTGTATGCACTTTTATGTGTCTCAAGGACTGATCACTAGGATGGTGCCACTCAAAACCAACCTGAGAAAGACTTACAAACTTCTCAACAAATTGTTTAAAAAACAGGACATATCTGGCTTTTTGGATCCAAACCATAAAGCACACATAAGTATGTACTTGTCTCTACTTTCTGGTGGTATCTCATTAACACAACATAAAATTGGCCAAATACTAAATTTAGAAGACTGAAAAACAGGAACTCCATTACAATGTAGTGTTAGAGACAAAAAAAATCTTCTTTACTGTTAGATTTTAAAGTCTGATATATGGTGCCATCACATATGTCCGTTATTACATGTTTGCTATTGAACTCAGCACGAAAACATAGATCATGCAAACCCTGGTTCTCAAGGATATCCTTAAGTTGATCCTTTAATGGTTTACAAATGAAGAAATGTCTGTCCTGTAAACTGACTTTCACTGTTGTGGATGACTAACATGACTCACAATTAAGAGTTTCTTCAGAAGACTTTGAAGAACCAAGGTACTTTGTACAAACTCCACAGTAATGGTGATGTTCAAAATGTTGTGTAATATCAGCTAGTGGTTTCTCCAGAAAATACTTGCTTGTTGGAACTGCAGTGACCTCAGGAGAATGCAATTTCAGCAGTTTCAGTAGGTCTTCCATTAATACACCTGTGGTGTTGTGTTTCAGTGCAAATGAGAGAATAGAGATGATGCTTTGCTCTTCTGTTAGTCCATGGGAGGAGTGCACATCATCTACTTCTTGATGGACATTGTCCTATATGACAGAAAAAAGGCACTGTAAAACTGATCAGTTGTCACTTGTTCTACTAACAGATTGTATTGTTTTAAATTGCTGTCATTTGCATATTTAATCATCTTTAAAATGGATTTCACATAAGAATCAGATCAGACATGAAAAAAGTGGATCAGTGTATCTTTCAAACAAATGATAGAGGAGACAGACAATTGTGGTTGTTGTCTATCTCCTGTATAACTTCATTTATTTTCATACCCGCTGTGGTACTGTAAAAGGTCCTAGTCTTCTCTGCTCTCCTCTGTGGTCAACATCTTCACTTTCCTTGTAATGACATAAATTAATAACTTAGAGATTTCACAGAGCTTCCCGTAATACATTTGCAATGTATTTTTCTCCTTTACTGTTGACTGCTAAGCACTTTATTTTTCTATTCAGCATTTGCCATTTACTCAAGAAATACTGGACAACTTACTGCAGAAATATTATAAAATCAAGTCTAGATTCTTACACATTCCAGCCCACAAGACATACACATAATTTACCATTCATGTAGTAAACATCATGTATTATGTTGCAGTCATTACCACCATAATATGTGTCAATCACAACAAAGGTTAGCATAAGCCCATATCTCAGTGTATGAATCAAAACAATATTTGGTAAACCTAATCTTGACTCTGGCTTCAATATAGTATGATGTTGTAGTTAACTACTACTGAATTATTTTTAGCAAATAACATACTCTGCACTTACTTTGCAAGTACTTTGGATCGCCTTGCTGCTGAAAAGTGCTATATAAATAAATTTCACTTCTTTTGGGGATTGCTGTATCTAACTTTACATAAATAAGTTTAACGGTTGATTTAATGGACGATATCCTGTTCATGCTCTGGAATACTGAAGGAACCAGTCACTATGGTTACAAACCGATACAGACGTTTGTATTTAGCACTGAGAGCGCAATGATTTGTCATTAGTAAGTTCAAAAATCATGATAGGCCAATCAAAGGCTGGAGCGGGTCATGGCACTATCTGGTGGATATCAACGTGAGACCTGCATTGTCGCGTATCACTATTATATTCAAATGGATGGCGGCAGGTCTGACTCGGACCGTTAATACAGTCTTCCCAATGGATGAATGCAGTAAGCGCCGAATGAATACCATGCAGAATGAACCTACTGTTAGAGGTATGTAAAATAAATGTATTTTAAGAAGCTAGCATACTTTGGCTATAACATTATGTAACATTTGGTAAAACTGGTAGCTAGCGGGAAACGGCACAGCTTAATAATTCAGCAATAAATGTGGAAATTCACTACTTAGGGGGAATAATAGATTTAATTTGCTATCCATAAATCCACAGACTGTATGGAGATAAAGTTTGCAGTGGTGCAATGGAGTGAAGGGGAAGATTCTGGGATGCTAGGTGAAATAAAAACTAATAGCATACTGGGTTACGAGGATTCCAAAATGGACCAACGTGGAAATCCCATTGATCTCTACCCAGCCATTATTGACTGGTGCCATGGAAAGAAACAGCAAGGAGCTTGGCCTCACTACCAGGGCACTGTAATTTTTGTCAGTGGTAAGTTATTGCTACTATAAGAATATAGTAGAATTGTTATCTATTAGTATTTTTGCTAACCCAGTTATGTGGACCACAATTTTACAAGACCCATATTGGTATGCTAACAGTGTCAGATATTTATGTAAGATATTTTGTATGACAATGGTAAATCAATCATACATCACAGTGCAGTGGTTCCACAATCACCCAGTTACACTTCTGTTTCCTTTGCTTAATTTCCTCTGTCTGTTATCTACTCAGGAAGAAAAAACAGTGTACAACTGTGAATTTTTCTAAAAGCTTAAAGTACACTGGTGAAACAAAAAGTACTCTCAAAAAGTAAGTAGTTTGTCGTTCATTCTAGTTTGTCGTTCATTCCTTTGCTATTTAGTTACATGATATGAGTCGACACGCAAACTCAATGCACTGCTGAGGAAAAAAAAGCCTTTAGAGCTGACCGAGAGGGTATTAGTCCGCCCTCAAAAATACCAAGGTAACATCCATTTTCTTTTAACTATTTAGAGTTTGGTATCATACAAATATAATGACACTTCTCTCTTTCTCTTTGCATACACAGAAGCCAAAAGCTCTCACTAGGAAAGACCCTGCAGAGGAATTCTTCATCATGTACAGTGATACTCTGCCTTCAGTCAATCAACATGAGGAAAGTCAGACAGTGATTGAATTAAAGCGGGAGATCCAGGACCTGAAAGAAGAGAACGCTAAACTGAGGAAGTTGGTTGTTCAAAGTATCTCTTTACTTAACAATTACACAACCATTTATCCATCCATCCATTTTCTTTACCTGCTTCTTCATTCCGGGTCGCGGGGAGCTGGTGCCTATCCCCAGCAGTCAATTACACAACCAATAAACTTCAAATAATATAATCTGTTTTTATAAAACTAAACTTTGTAATAAAGAACGATAATATTTTTTATTTGTGATCTACTTGGTACAGATCTGCCTGAACTCCTAAAGTCCATGAAAACTGTAATTAATCTAGCCGAACCTCCTAAGAGGTACAGTTCAGAGCTGACCACACTACAACTGCCACCTCAAAGTTCTCTGCAGTCCAGGCATGGTTCATCAACTGCAGATTTACTGCCAGATCTACACTGTCCAGCTCCCCATCTGAGTCAGTCAGTCCATCAACAAGGGATTCCCTATCATCTAAGGTGATGATTAATAAAGAATGAATGAATTAAAACATTCATCACTATATCCTAAATGCACCATTTGCATGTCTCCATTAAACAGACGGAGATCCATCCTGGGACTGGAGTGATGGTAGAGAAACTGGCTTGGGTCTATGCTATTAATGCAAACTCGGCAACAGTATTTGTGAGGCATCTGCTCACAGCAGTCTTCCCAGTGGAGACTCTTCTGGTCAGCAATCTTCGAGGGGGGAAACGAGGCCAGGGAGATACTCATCTGACTCTGGACAAGAAAAAACTGGATGCTATCTACAGTACGTTTTCAGACTTTTTGTATCAGAGCGTGACTACAGTACACATTAAGAGTTTAGTGTACAGTGTCTGGGTCATTACTCCCTGAATAGGATTTAATTAAGGACATAGACATATAGAGTGATATAAAAATGTTTTAACCCCCACACCCTGATGTAAATATCCTTCTAATGTTGAATGTTATTGGTTTCTTTCAAATTAACAATTGTACTGATATTTTTTTTTCCATTTCCGTTTTGTGTTCATACATAGGTGCAACTCTTGAGAGGTGGCCTGGGATACAGCCCTCCAGCATTGGCAGCACAATCAACGCTAAGATCACAGAGCTTTGCGCCAAAAGTAAAACTGTCTCTCTTACAGCATCCTCTTAAATTGAGATTAAATGCATTTTTTAGTGACCTGGTTAGGGTGATGTGTTGCCAGGTTTTACCTCTTTAAAAGGTTTTAGGTTTTCATCATCTATTTTTCCCATGTTGTTGTTCAGCATAAAACCAATTCACATCAAATAAAATCCATTCAATTAGGAGCTATACCTATTGGCATTTTTTTCTGTATTTCTTTTATAGACTGCAGTTAATGATATTGGAATGGTAGAATGTTGTGTTTTTGTATTAAAAGATCAAATTCTAAGTTATATCGCTTTCTAATGTGACTTGTGTTTATTATGTAAAATTGTTGGAAACATAAAAATATGTATTTTTTTTAATGTTCTGCAATTCTCATCGACTGACATCTCATTTATGCCTATAAATCTATATGTAATGGTACATATTCATGTAAGTTTTTTATACATACTTTTGTTGGTTGCCATTTAAAAAAATGATATTAAACATATAAAGACAACATAATTTTCTTTCCAAAAAAATATAATTTGAATACAAAAAATGTATATATAATGGTATTTCTTCATATATGTAAAGTATAAGTGTTTTTCAAAGATATAGTTTAAAATGAAAAAGAAAAAAATATGAAACATATATGGAAAATATAAGTTAACATATAATTTCCGTGTATACAAGACACAGTTTTCATATGATTCTTTTGAAATTCATTTTATTATATTGTATGAAATAAATGGAAGTGGCCACTTTCAAGAGTAAATCATATAAGCCTTAAATGTTGTACAATATACAGAACCTAAACTTAGGATAATATAAGGCTTACTTTATTTTATATGGTTTTTCTATTTCTTTTCCATCTGGGTCTTATGCAGCTTAAAGCTTAAAAATCCACACTCTCCAGTTTTGAACTGACAAAGCTTACCAGATAGGAAGAAAAACGTCTTTAATTACAGAATAGAAGTCCAGTTGTTAAGATTTTTATTTTTGGGGGGGATAAGCAGAACACTAACAAAACAATAATTGTCAAAACACTAGCTAAACAGATCAAAATGTTAGCTTAAGCTACAAATGGCAAAAATCTAAGTAAAAGCTTAAAAGAAGCAAAAGGCTTGCTAAAAGCAAAATGTAGAAAAAGGCTACCTAAAAGCTAAATGTAACAAAAGGCTAACTAAGAGCTAAAAGTAGCAAAAGGCTAGGTACTAAAAGTTGTAAAAGGCTAGTTAAAAGCTAAAATTTGCAGAACAGCCGCAAAAAACTAAAAGTAGTGACAGAAACAAACAGGAAAATAATTAGAACATACACATTTGTAAAATTTTTGAAAATTGCTAGGTAGGTAGGTAGGTAGGTACATTTATTTATATAGCACTTTTCAGCACGAGGCGACTCAAAGTGCTTTACAACACAAGAACAAATTTACAGACAGAGTTACAGAACATGACAAGATAACTAAGCTAAAACATGACAATGCTAACAAAGGTACAGGATAACTAAACTACTAAAACATGATATTACTAAACCAAGGCACGAAGAATCTAGCTAACAGTGAATATGATAACTAATTGTACAGTAACTAAGCTAAGTAAACAGGAAGGCTAAATAATCTAAAACGTGACAATGCTAAAACTAAAACTAACGGTACCAAACTATCTAACAGTACCCCAGGCCCGCTATACAGCCGAAGTAAAACCAGACATATCTAAGCATGAAATCCTGGATTTCAATCATGAAATCCAAAATCAAAGATAATAACTTTTATCCCTTAGCGAGGGGAAATCTGGGCAGTTCCTTGATGGGAGCCACCGACCCACAGAAAAACAAAAAGAATGCAAGTCTGAGTTCAGTCCCGCCGTTTAGGATGCGATGTTCCTGGTATTCGTTATCCAATTTTGCTCGCCAGTCTGGTCCTCAGAGTACACAGACAATCCAGAAGGGGATCTGGATCCAGAAGGGGATCTGGATTTAAGACAGGAACCTGGCCTGTGAAAAACAGGCCCGATTAATCGATCGTCTATTATCTCCTTTTAACAATAGTCATACATGTACATGTTCCTTTCTGTTGCGGAAATGAGTGGATGAAATATAAAATAACTCACTCATTTCCGTTACCACACAATCTAAATATTTTGAGTTCAAATGTTTCATTCAGATGACAACATATACTCGGTTGACCGCACCCAACCGATAGCCAGGAGTTAGCGCTAGCATACTAGCTCCCGAACAAAAACAAACAACGTTCACCAGTCCCTCTTGCCAAACCTCGTGATCCTTGTGAGTGTTTTATCCACAATGTTGAATCTAAAAAGTTGAAAGGCATATAAGTAGGTGACAGCATTTTAGAGATTTGCTAAAAGCTTAAAACCAGCTAGAAGCCTACCTGCCGCAGCGTCAGACAGCATCTCCCACCCAGACAGGTGAGCAGCAGTCATATAAACAGTCGCTGTCTAATTAAGACGCTGACGTGCAGCTGATCCCAATCATGTGACTTTTAAAACCACGCGAGAACAAAATAAAAGAGGATTTTAATTTTAAATAACTCTGAACAAAAATTAAATAAATGTGAATTAAAAAATAGGGAAAAATATTCTGGTTACATCCAGAAGTTAGTGATCTTGGAAATAAGAATTTTTCTAGCTTTTATTTGCTACTGAACCTAAATGATGTTCGATTTTTGTCAAACAAAATGATGTCTCTTAGTAAACTGAGTGCTTAAATTAACTAAATTGGGGCACAGATTTTGTACGTATGTGCACAGTTAAATAAGATGATGGGACAAATTCTTACAACCTCAATTTTTATTTCTACCATAACCTGCAGGGGGCTTCATAATATTCTAATAATAATAATATAAAAGATGTTTTCTTAATATAAAAATGATGTTAGTCATCAAGTCACTTGGATGTTGGTTTATGTGCAACATTTTTGCATGTCGGTGATGCACCATAAAAGCCAGTTGGAATAAAGTTAGAATGAAACCTAGCCTTTATTTGTGATCAATTTGGTGTAGAACTGCCTATCTAACACAACTATTGTGTTTATTTAGCAGCAGAAAAAGCATAAGCAAAACTGCTGAAATAATGAAGCTAACTGCAGCTTTAGGATCCTGGTCTTACTCAACCTGTTACTCTGTTGTGCTCTTCCATAGAAGACAAGTGAAAATTGTCTTCTTGGAAAGGTTTTATTTCTCAGATAAAAGTATGCCCTTGTAAATTTAGATAAGTTAATGCTTTGAGCCTAATAATAAAACAGTATTCAACCTTGTTTACTGTACACATTCAAAAATATGTTTCCATATATAGACTGTAGGGGGGTATTGGATATTTATGCAAATGAACTGCAAATAATTTTGAAGCTCTTCACAACAGTAAAACAACACCTATATTACAGTGTAAATGATACTTTTTAAAATAGAAGGTGGTCTAAAATTGCAATCAGGAAAAAATTATATTCATTTATTTATTCATTTATTGACACTAATAATAAGATTATTATATGATTATTATATTTATAAGAGCTATACATTTAAATACATAGTAAAACTATACAATAAAAGTTGCAGCACAGTGTAAAAAAGTGCTTAAGTTTTTATTTTGGTGAGCAGACAACAGTGAATTGATTGTCTTTAGTTCACAGTTGCACATAATGAACACACACGGACTATTAGAGTAAAATTTTCATTGCTTTAAATAAAACCCTTACATGATCATTTATTTGAGCTCCATCATCAGTAGGATTTGTTTTTATGCAACATTGTAGCATCAGGATTTTGTTTTCTCTAATTCTGTTTTTATTTATAGACCACTACTTCAACCAGAGAGCTGGAGTTGCATCAATCACAGATGTTGGTTGAGCATTCACTTGGTGCAAACAGTAAGGACCTAAAATGACTCTGTAGGCAGTTTGGTAGAAGCTAAAGTTGTATTTTAGTATATTTTTTTATTTTTTATTTTTTTGAATGCTGATATAGCATTCACACAATATCATTATCATTAATCATGTTTAAATAAATTAGTCAACTTGCAACCAAGCTTTACACTTGTATTTTTTCAAATCAAGAACTAAAATTTAACTATTTTTGTCATTATTTTTCTTTGTGAATTACTTAAATTTTAATTATTTGTACCTGTATTTTTTCTGAATCAGTTTTATCACAAATTAAATTTCAGCTATATTTCAACTAAACTTGTGTTAAAATGTTAATTAAAGTCAAACATTTTTATTGTAATTAGTTCAATTAGTTAATAACTTAATAAATTTTAGACATGAGACGATATTTGTGCTTGTTATTATTTATTTATTCAAATAAACAAATATTTACTTATGGTTAGAGCAGTGGTCACCTCACAGCAAGAAGGTCATAGGTTTGCCTCCCAGCCGTCCTGTGTAGAGCTTACATGTTTTCCCCATTCACCTGGGGGCTTTCTCCATGTACTCTGGTTTCCTCCCAAAACATGCATATTAGGTAATTGGGAACTTTACATTTTTTAAATTGATGTGTGTGAAAGTGTAAATGGTTGTGTGTCCTGTATGTTAGAGCTATGTGTCCCTGTGATGGACTTGCAACCTGTGCAGGGTGTACCCCGCCTCTTACACATTGACTGCAGGAGATAGCTACTCCTGTGACCCTACACGGAAAAAAATGAGCATCAACATACTTATAAAATGGCATTTGCATATTTAACAGCTAATTAAAAGTTATTACGTTCAGGGCATCAGGTTTCACACTTGGCAGGAATTTCGTAATATTTCTGCCAAAATAACAATTAGATGGTAAATGTAAGCCCCTCTGCAGAATCGCCATCTTAACATGGTGGAGGGGTTTCAGTATCCCTGTGTTATGTTGTCTGGATCATCAGTCCTTGGTAGGGTCTCCCATGGCAAACTGGCCTCTGGTGAGGGGTCAGACCAAGAGCGATTCATAAACCTTGATGGACAAACACCATAAGCATCAGGATACCTTGCCCAGAAAAGGGAAACTGTCCACCTTGAACCAGACCTGTGGTCAAGCCATGGCTCCTGGGGCTCTGCCAGGCAAAGCCTGAAAAAGAAACCTGCGAGAAGAACCATCAAGGTTGGGTGCCATGCAAGCTGGGCGGCAGACGAGTGAGGGTTCCTGGCTATGTGCATTCCCAGCAGCATAAACTAGTGGGAACATAGAATGTCACCTTACGAGCAGGAGCTTGTTGTCATGGTGTGGGGAAAAAGAGGCAAACCCAGAGTGCAGACTAATTATGAAAAAGGAAAACTAATTTATTAAAATAAAAGAATCAAAACCAAAGGCTGATGTGGCAGCAAGAAGCAAACTAAATACAAAACAAACTAAATACAAAAACCGAACAGACAAGGGCAGGAGACAAGCAGAACCCGACATCAGGGAAAATAGCTAAACGAACCAGCGAGTAAGTGGAGGAGATGACCGGGTTTTAAAGACAGAGGGTAATTAGGTGAAGTGGGCACAGGTGAGTGATAACGAGGAGCCGGTGGAGATGGGCGCGGAAGGAAAACAAGTGACTGACTGAGGAGAGGTGAATAATGACAGTAAACAAAGACACAAGTAACAAGGACCAGACTACCAAAGATAACTGAAGAAAATAAACTCAAACTGAAACATGAAGACAAACTGAATACAAAAACCCAAATCCTGACACTTGTGTGAGGTTGAGCGATACCAAATAGAAATAGTTGGGCTCACATCAACTTTTTGAAAACATTTTATTGTATTATAATATATCATCCTCTAAGTGTGGCCAGTGTGTTTGTATCTTAATTCAGTGAGTTTATTTCATCCATCATTAAGCTGGAGAATGTTTAATACTAAGAGATTTTAATCTGCACATCAATGATGTTTTCATGCGGCTTATCTCGATTACAGACTCATTTAATTTTACTCAGCATGTGTGTCCCTACACATAAAAAAGATCATATATTAGACCTTGTTTTCCCCTTAGGCCTAAATGTAAAAGATATTTTTGTGGAGGATTGACAAGGCTTGGCAGACCCGGATTCAGAACACGCAGACAATAACAAAGTTTTAAGATGTTTATTGTGGCTAATGTGCTATCGCTAGTAGGCAGGTCGTGTCTCTCCTTGGGGTAATGAGAGAACTTCAGGAAAGGTAAACTCACAGAGGTGCGTGAGTGGGTACAGGCAAAGTCTCTTGTAGGTGGGCACAGGCAAGAGAGATAGTCCAGAAACAGGCGAGGGGTCAAAACCAGGAGATCAGAGGCAAGCAGGCAAAACCAGGCAAGCACTAACCAGAAGGCGAAGTCCAGAAGGGGAAAGCGAGGTACATTATCAGAGGGCAGAGTCTGAGGAGGTGTCCGACTAGGAGCAGGCGAGATTCGAGGGTCAAGGTACAGGTGAGGGTTCGAGATTGGGACAGGCATGAACTGTGAAGGAACGCTGGACATCTACTCGGTAAGACCTTTCAATAATCTGGCAATGTGTGACTGTGGGCTGTGAGCTTAAATACTGGCTGAACAACAGTGTAAAAGCACTAAGTCTGAGCAGTTGTGGGCCGTCAGGGCCAGCAAGGCCTTCTCTGCTGGCCTAACATAACCAGAAATTATTATCATAATTATGATAAAGGTTAATTAAAATTTTAATTTACTTACATATCTAAAAGTAATTATATTTGCTTCATGTCATATTATGCTCCTTCCAGTGCTGTTGTTTTTAGGTTAGAGTTTTTATCCAATCGGAATTCAGCTGTCTTATGTTGCCTGGCTATATGAAATCTGCCCGTGCCTTCAGAATCAACAATGCAGGCGTCTGTGCACTGTAAGTGAACGGGCGAATACGGTTGATAGATAATTGCGATAAGTAAGGCCTTCTAGCTAGCCTCACCTTGAACGTGACATTTACGCATCCTGTGACTGGATATAGATACTTGCTAGTTTGAGCCACGGCAGTGCTATGCAGATGAACGGAGTCACACCCTGACCAGGAGTGTTAATGGTTGAAAACTTTTTTAACCCACAATGGCCAAAGGAGAGCAAAATATTGATTTGGTTGCTGATATATTGGCAAGGCCGTTTTCCAGACGAACTTTTCAAGAGAAGCTAGATATCGTAAGAGGAGGACGGCGACCCCCAAGCTAGCTAACCTGTCCCAGGCGGGGAAGGGTTTTGTCCGCCGTTTCCAGGAAAGCAACTACGAGCGATACCCCTGGCTTACGGGTTCTGATGGACGCTGCAAATTGTTCTGCTGGGAATGCCTTTTGTTCACAAACAATCGATTTGGTGTGTGGAGGTACACTGGATTTGCAAACTTAAATTGTTTAACTAAGGCAGCAATGAGACACCAAAGCACGTCTGGACACTTGCAAGCTACAGTGCTTTGAAAAACTTTCAGGGACACCAGAGTGGACTCACAGCTCAAAGAACAGGTTTGCAGGGAAAGAGAGCTGCACAATGAAAAAGGTGAAGAAAAACAGGGAGATTCTGAAAAGACTGATTGATTGTGTTGTGTTCTTGGGTAAACAGGAGCTTTCATTTCAGGGACACGATGAAAGCAGTCAGTCCTCAAACAGAGGTAAATATATATGGAACTTCTTTCTTTTATGGCTGAGCATGACACAGACTTGCATTACCATTTTTCCACAGATTTTATCTTAAAGAGTTGATCAGCTCTTTTAATGAGTTGCTGACAAATGCCGGAACAAATTACTTTGCAAGCCTCATCAAATCAAAAGGAAAAAATCTTAAGATCTTGTTTGACACAATTAAGAACATTGTTTTGCCATCTTTTCCTACTATAAATGCTTTTATAAATGCAGATTGCAATCTGTTTTTAAATTATTTCACTGACAAAGTTGCCAGCATCAGGGCCTGTATCTCTCCCACTACATCCCTTGTCTGGTTTCTCCCCTCCTCACTTCTGACAGTCCTCCTCCACCCCAGTGTCAATACAGGACATCACATTACAGTTGGGTCGAATGAAACGGTCTACTAGTCCCCTTGATATTCTGAGTCTGTTTGAAAATGTTAACTGTTAGAATTTATATGAGTTTTCCCATAAAAGTTAACATTAAGGTAGCGGCCCGGGTTTATTCATTTTATGTATGGCATTACATAAATGCGTTCAGAAAACAAATGTAACTGAAACATGTTTGTATTGTTTGTTTGGCAGTTTTACAGTGAGCCAGGAGTAAAGCGTACGGCTTTTCTTTAGGAAAACTGTTTATCGGTCGGGCTTGATGCACATACAAGCAGGGGCAGAATAAACTAAGACCAGCAGAAGAGCTCATATAACTCCTGTTCTTGCCTTTTTACACTTGGTCCCTCTGCTCTTGAGGAGTATAAAATTTTGGTTTTAACTTATTGGGTACTTCTTAGCCAGGCCCCCAAATACACATGGGACCTTTTGGAGCCTCTATCCCTCTCTTGGACTCTGAGGTCTTCAAGTCAAATGCTATTGGTGGTAACTCAAACCCATTTCAAGACTCGTGGAGACTGAGCTTTTCAAAGCGGTGGCTTTGAGGCTTTGAAATGCTCTTTTACTGTCCCTATTCAGCACAGACTCCACAGACTTTCTAAAGAAACATCTAAAGACATTTTTTTTTCAGACAGGTTTTTACATAATTTGTTTACTGCTTTTATTTACTTATTTCTTTGTGAAGCACTTAGTGATGTTTGTGTCTGGGAAAGGTGCTTTAGAAATAAAATTTACTTGCTTACTTACCTCTACGCACAGCTTGGGCTCTGGGTCCCAACTCCTGAAGAGGCGCTGGATTGTTTTCTACTTTGGCTGAGCGCCTCAGTGTTGTAATGAGAGGGTCACCTATCTGCAGTTCCAAGCTGCAGGAGGAAAGGATCTGACTGTTGTTTGCGCTTATCAGATCCTCCAGGATTTCGTCATGTTGCGATCACAACTATTAACGCAAAATCAAGCAAACCCCGCAAAATCGCAACTTTTTGCAACTTTGTCGAAAAACACCCCAACTTTCCCGCAACTTTAACCCAATATTTATTGTTTCTAAAGTGATTCGCCACCGTTTCTGCGGTCTAGTGTCTTCTTTGTGGGTTTGTGTAGTGTGGAATACAAAATAACCCCAAATAACTCACGAAGAAGACGTGTGACGTCACATCCTGTTAACATCAGAATGCCGGGAGAATGCCGGGAGCATGCAGGAGCAGCAACCAAACCGAAAATGTGCGCTAATGCTTCACATTTGTCCACAAAGATTTCAGCAAAGGACCGCGCAAAACACTGCAGTGAATTTAGTTTTAAGTTGGATATTGGATATTTGCGCGCCGCGGAGTTAGCGGCGTCTAGCTCACGGCTGATCCGAAACAGGAACGCTAATGTCGGCCAGCTGTCCCTAAGTGAACCACCCCGCGTGAGAGAAGGGGCCAGCAGAGAACGGCTGGCCGACATTAGCGTTCCTGTTTCGGGTCAGCCGTGAGGTAGACTCCGTGGAGTGCGAACATCCAATATCCAACTTAAAACTTAAAACCAGTTTCCTACCCAGCTGCACGAGAGTGGGGGGAAGCTGTTTTGCACGTCCTGCAGTGTAATCATCGAACATAAACGCAAGTCATCCATCGACAAACATTTTGTGTCAGCAAAATGTGAGGAGAGCTGCAGATGAGGGACAATCCAGAAATGGTCATGAATGTCAGTTTAGAAGCTATCAAAGTTCTCAAATAAAGCACCTTTTGAGAATGTCAATGTTTGTGGGTAATTATCTTACAAAACTAGTAAGTATTTTTGGTTTATATAATAAAAGTTATGGTTTTTTATTGATTTTAGTAAAAAAAAAATCGCAACGTTTCATCGCAACTTTTAGGAAAATTCCCAGCGAAATCAGGCATTTTAGCCTGCAACAATCACAAAAAATGCCCACGAAATCCTGCAGGGACTGGCTTATGCTCCAAACAGCAGTTCTGATTACCCAGCCTTGTTGAAGTCTCTCAATGGTGTCCTGGAAGGGGTGCTGCCTGGGGATTCTGTTCTCCTGGGTAAAAGATGATAAATCAGGTAACTCCTGGGCAATGATGGAGTTATCTGGAAGGGGGTGGGAGGAATGGGCTTCAAGCGTAGGGTGGTCCATAGGTCTACCTGATACCAGGCCACCTTAGGCCAAAGGTCAATGATTGATTTTGTAATTTCATCATCAGAGCTGCTGCCCGATGTTTTGGACACTCGGGTAAAAAGAGGGTCAGAGTTGTAAACTGATCACAACCTGGTGGTGACTTGAATTCAGTAGTAGGGGAGGCTGCTGGACAAACCTGGTAAGCCTAAACAAATAGCGAGGTTGAACTGGGCACGTCTGGAAGACCCTCTGTCCGTGAGATCCTAACTCACACCTCCAGGAGAGTTTTTCACATGTTCGACAACTCAGAAATGGAAAGCGGGCACCATCTCAGTCCGTGCTTGATCTGAGTGGGGAACTGCTGACCCGGACAGGGGATATTGTTGAGTGGTGGAAGGAGCACTTTGAGGATCTCCTTAATCTGGCTCCATGTCCACCTTTGTCTAAGTACTCAGGAGAAGACGAGTCCATTACCATGACAGAGGTCATCGAGCTCCAATCTCCCTGGTGGCATGACACCAGATGTGGACGAGATTTGCCCTAAGTTGCTGAAAGCTCTGGATGTTGTGAGATTTCAGTGTCGAATGGAGTACTGAGCCAACATCTGTGGAGTATGAGAGAGTGGTTCCCCAGAGAGTGTGTTCCAACTATCGAGGATCACACTTCTCAGCCTCCTGGTGAAAGTTTACCCTAGGGTGTTGGAAGGGAAGTTCCAATCGATCCAGGAGGAGCAGTGTGGCTTTTGTCTTGATAGTGGAACAGTAGACCAGATATTTATTCTGGCAAGGTTGCTAAGGGGTCATGGAAGTTTGACTCTTCCATCTACATGTTTTGTAGATCTGGAGAAAGCTTACAACCTTTTTTCCTGAAGCTTTTTTCCTGGAGTATCAGGTGCCTGGGTTGCTTTTGAGGGCTGTCTGGTCCCTATATAACCAAAGCAGAAGCTGTGTCTGCATTCTTAGCACAAAGTCAAGCACGTTCTCGTGTGGGTTGATTCTGCCTGGGCTGTCACTTGTCTCCGATTCTGTATGTGGTTGTGTTGGAGTCTTCAGGCCATGACCTTCAGCGTGCACTGGGATGGTTTCCAGACAAGTGTAAATCAGCTGGGATGAGACTCAGCTTCTCTAATTTCAACGCCATGGTTCTCAAAGAGAAATGGGTGTAATGTTCCAAATGGGTCAGGAATGAGTCTCTGCCTCCATGGAGGAGTTCAAGTAACTGGGAGTCTTGTTCACAAGTGATGGTAGGATTACGTATCCACTCTGGCCTGGGAATGCCTTGGGATCCCCCAGGAAGAGCAAGAGCATGTCCCTGGGGAAAGGGATGACTGTGATTTCTCTCAGACCTGCTGCCTCTGTGACCTGACCACAGATAAGCAGTAGAAGATGGATGGATGGATGGATGGATGGATGGATGGATGGATTTAAAAGAAAAATAAATTTGATTGTTCCCAAAGCTGTGGGAACAATTTATGATTGGTAAATTTGGAACAAAATCATAACAGCTAAAGCAAGGCTAGTTATGTACATAAGCACTACGTCTAGTTATAAGATGTAAGGGATATAAACACAAACTGTTCTTGCACTAGCAGAACCTTCACAACTGCAAGTTTTATGACAACTCTTAACTTTAACTTTTACTAAGGTATCTATGTTTTTAACTAATAACAATGAAGACATATCATTCTCTGTTGGACACCGCAGACATGAATGAACTCTTGACCCAGACGCAGGAAGGAAAGGCAATGTCAGAGACCCTATTAGAAGCAGAGTGAGTGGAGTCTCCGTCGTCAACCCTCTCGGAGACCTTGTAGATTTGAAAGTCAGTGACCCCTGAAGACTCAAGAGCGTGGGACCCTGGAGACTCGGGAGAATAGGACACTGGAGTCCCTGGAGATGGGAACCTTGGAGCAGGCAAGTGACTCTCTGTAGCCATAGTGCCAACTGGTGGACAACAGATTACTTGTGGCTCTGGAGGCCAGAGGGCTGGTGACTTCAGAGGCATTTGGGTCCAGGACTCTGGAGTAAACTTTGTATATTTATATACAAGTTAGGAGTATAATAATAAAATCCATAACTAAATAAAAGTGAGTGGTGCCAAAACATATTGAAATAATAAAACAGTCATGGGACTCCACCTTTTGGTAAACAATTCTCTCTCTCCATCTGATAAATTTATCTTACTTTCTCAAACCAAGTGTTGTAAGTGGGGAAATTTGATTGAAGCCACCTAACAATGAAGCATTTGGTTGCTACAGTCAACAAAATATGCAGGAGATATTTTTGCTGTTTCCTACAAATCCTTTAGGGATAGTTCACAAGATGGTTAGCTGTGGATCCCTGGGGAGACTTTGGTGGAATATTGTGTTTAGGGCTGAGAACACATCATCCCAGAAGGGGCTAATAAAAGGGCAGGACCAGAATATGTGACTATGATTCCTAACATGTTCACCACAGTTTTGCCAGCAGATGTCTGGGTTAAGATTTATTTTTGCAACCATTTCTGGAGTCCTAAAGAAGCATACAGCAACCTTCCATTTAAACTCTCTCTTTGAGTTTGAACCGGTCACCATATGTGGCCCAGCACAGATTTCTCCCCATACGGAAATATGAATGTTCATTTCGGATACTCATTTTCATTTTATATTTGATGAGTTCTATTCACTCATAGCTGAAAATGGTTGGTAAACATGACTTATGACTTTCAAGATTGTCTTACCTTGTACTTTTATTAAGAGCTTCTCAACTAGTGTGGGGTGCAGTACTTTGTTTCATTCTTTTTGCTTTGTCAAGCTTCTAAGTTGTAGATATCTGAAAAAAATTATGTACTATGAAGCTGGCATTCCTTTCTTAACTGTTCAAATAATTTCAGTTGTTCGTCTTTAATTGTGTGATGCAGCCTGCTTAGACCACAAGCCGACCAGTTACTAAAACCCCTATCAACAGTAGAAGGCACAAAATCTTGTAATATAGCAATACTTGATAGAATAGAGATTTTTTTTTTTGTCAGTTTGCATGCTTGTTTTATTCATCCTCAAATTACAAGCGAGGCCCAGGTCCATTCGCTCATGTTTAAATCTTTTAAGGAGACATCTGAAAACAGTAGGGCCTAGAGGGGCATTGCACATTGACTTTTTTTCAATATTGAGTCATTGTGTGTCTGATAAATTCTGCATCCATACAGTTAGCAGCCTTAGTTGAGCAGCCCAAAAATAATGTTTTGGATTAGGGACCTTGAGTCTGCCTTGAGCTTTTGATAACAAATAATGTTTGTAGCTTTATTCGTGGGCACCTCCTTTGCCATATAAATTAGGAGAAAAGGTCAAACATTGTACTGGGTACATTTACCGGTAGCACCTGAAAGAAATATAATAGTCTAGGAAACACATTCATGTCTTTAAATGTTTGAAGTATTGATGTAAGGATACGGAAGTCTGTATTAAGCAGCAATATGGGTCTGTAGAATTTACACTTACAGGGGTCCTTGCCCTCCTTATGTATTACAACAATTGTTGCATCACTCCACAAAGGTGCCATAGTTCCAGATTGCAATGCATGATGGTAGGCCTTTAGCAATAATGGTGTTCTCTCTGCTCCTGGTGGAAGGCGGACGTGTTTCTTTTCTCTCCGTCTCTCTGTCTCCTGCCTAAGGACATCTGTGGATTTGCTCTGGGCTAGCTGATAAACATTCCTTCATATTATCAAAGACAATGGCCTCTGTGACATGATGCATGGACTTATCTGCAAACACACACGCACACACACTAATACAACACGCACAACATCGTCTTCCAGCACCTCTATACACACACACACGCACACTTTCTGCTGTTTCTGAGTCATCTCTCTCATGCCACCCTCCTTATGTTGGCTGCTTAGTGGGCCTTAGTACTATTAGAAAGTCTTCTGGACCGTTAGTTTTAGCATTGTCATGTTTTAGCTTATTTAGCCCTCCTGTACATTTAGTTTAGTTCCTGTACATTTAGTTTAGTTTAGTTTATCTTAGCTCATATTTTAGATATTGTCAACAGCTTTAACTTTATCATGATTTTATTTAGATTATTTTAGCTACTATTTTGACTGTCTGAGCTCATGTTTAGATATGTTTAGTTTCATGATTTCATTTAGACTTTCCTATATGATGATGTTTCTGTATTTGATTATGTACCTGCTGTATTTGATTCTGTTGTTGTTTCTGTTGTAAAGTGCTTTGGATCGCCTTGTTGCCAAAAAGTACTATATAAATAAATCTCACTTCACTTCATTTAAATTATCTTTACACTTTCTATAAAATATGTTGATGAAACCATTAGGGCCGGGACTATTATTATTTTTTAGATTAGATATTGCCTGTTTAATTTCCTCTTCTTTAATTGGTTCATCTAGTTGTTTTGCTATAGAATCAGAGAGTGTGTTTATCTTAGTATCCGTTAAGGATGTTTCTAATGTATTATCATCTGTGCATTCTTGTATAGAGATTCAAAATATTTGGCAAAGCACTCAGCAACATTGTCTGGTTTTGTGATTGTGACCTGAACTGACTTCAGTTTCTGAACAATGTTTGATGACTGCAGCTTTTTGAGTGCCATTGCTAATAATTTGCTCGCTTTATTGCCATTGTCATAGTATTTTTGTTTGATAAATCTTAGGCTGCCTTTCACTTTTTCAGTTAAGAGACTGACAAGTTCCCTACGTGCTAATTTAAGTTTGCAAAGTAAGTTGGCCGTTGGAACTCTTTTATGCTGTTGTTCAAGGCCTTTGATCTTACTCTCTAACTCCTGTTGTTTCAATTCTTTTTCCTTCCTCTTATTGCTTGCAAAGGATATATCTGATCTGCGTGATCAAATATAGTAATTGGTAAAATTTCACTATCTTCGAATCTATACTCCTCAACTTTAGGAGTAAAGAAAAGATCTATTTTAGAATATCTATGCATGTCTATGAGAATATCGTGTAAAATCTCTGGCTCTGGGATGCCTGCTTCTCCAAATGTTCACTAAACCCATTTCTGTTGTTAAATGCCTAAGTACTTTACACATTTGTAATGCAGAGCTCTTGGAAAAGGGGCATATCTCAAAATGAGGAGACATAACACAGTTACAATTACTTCCCAGTAGTAAAATTCCAGAACTGTGCTTCAGTAGTATATTAAAGATAATATGCAGAAAATAATGCTCATCTTCACTGGGGTGTAATTATTGAATAGGGAGACCTATACACCATCTATAACTACAAATGTAAAAATCACCAAAAAAAAGTAAGGCAAATATCTGATATATTTAACTGGTCTTAATATTGGTCACATCCTCTGAATTCAGATTGTTTTAATTACCTATCTTTTCTTCCTCATACAATGAACCTTTAATAAATTTCACTTTGAAATTGAGACATATAAGCCTTTTGACACCTGTGAAACAAACCCATACAATTTTGACGTGGACCCTGTGGACCGTGGACGAGAATTTTTTTTCATCATTTGATTTATCTGATCTCTGTAGTTCTTATCGTAAGTCTCTGTTTAATGATTCATGTGGTTTTGTAGATTCTAATATATTCTTCACTTTTTATTTAAATATACAAAGTTTACCTTGTAAATATGATCAGTTCCTTAATTAATTAATTATCTTTGTTGAAACTCAGTTGTTCAGTCATTGCTTCATTAGAGACCTGGCTAACAGACAACTCAACTGAACATTCTAAATTACCTAGATACGGTTCATTATGTGAGAAAAAAATAGAATTGGAGGTGGAGTGTCTCTTTACATTCAGGATGACTATATATTTAAATTATATTTAAAACAAGGTAAGATCTCTGCTTGAAATCAGATTCAGTGGTGGCTGAATCTGTCTTTGTAGAGCTTTTAGGTGTTTCAGGTTTTAGAAATGTCATTGTTGGTGTCGTTTATCGGCCACCTGATTCAAATATCAATGACTTTAATAACAGTCTGTCTCAGTTGCTTGACCTGATACAAAAGGAAGATAAACTTTGTTATTTATTAGGTGACTAAAATATTAATCTTTTTAACAGCAAACTGGATGTGAATGTTGGAGATTTTTCCAATTTCCTTTATTCTAATAATTTTTTTCCACTTATTCAAAAAGCTACAAGGATTAAACATTATAACTAACTCTCTATATAATGTAAGGAAATCAGGGGTTTTACATTTAGACCTGTTTGATCATCTAGACCAGGGGTGGCCAATCCTGGTCCTCGAGGGCCACTATTCTGCATGTTTTACTTGTTTCTCTGCTCCAACACACCTGATTTGAATCAATGGGTGATTAACAGGCTTCTGCAGAAAATGAAGAGGTAATTAAACCACTGTATCGGGTGTGTTGGAGCAGGGAAACAAGTAAAACATGCAGGATAGTGGCCCTCGAGGACCAGGATTGGCCACCCCTGATCTAGACATATTTCAACTGTTTGTGGTTATGATAAACAGAGTGAAACATACAAAGGATTGCATTTCTAAAAGAATCATGAATAAGTCACATATTACTAAATTTATAAAAAATCTGGCTAATGATTTTTGTAACACTCTTTATGAGATTAAAAATGCTGAATTGGCTTATCAAAATTTTTCAGAAAATGTAAGTTCAGTTTTTAATCAATGTTTTCCAATTAAAAATGTTGCCAGGAAATATAGGCACAATTTCAATAAGCCTTGGTTTACAATTGAATTACATAAATTTTTGAGGAAAAAGAATATACTATACAAGAAATATATAACAAATCTCACCCCACTTCCCTATAGTGTTTATAATTCTTATCAACGGCGCCGGAACACTTTACGTCAGCTAGTCCCACCAGACATTTACAAAGGCTACACCCAACGCTGACAAGCTGTGACTGACATCTCTCTCTCTCTCTCTGTCTAGATACAGACAGAGGCACAGACAAAACCTACAGCATTCAGATCTGGGCCAAATCCATTTACAAGTCGCCAGATCTGCATAACAGTCAGCGGAGGATTTATGCACATGCGCCACCTCCGGATCGGGCTGGGATCATGACTGCCTGACACCTCCAAAAAATGTTTTGGCTCTGATACGGTTAGGGTCTGGACCAAATCAGCCTAAAAATGAAAAAGGAATATTTATAAGTAAATAAGTGTATTTATAGCACCTGTGGGCCACCTCTGACCTAGATCCATGCCGGTTACAGGCCGTTGGAAAAAAAGTCTGTTTACGGGTCCAGGCCAAAATGTTCACCTATATTTGGCCTAGAGCAGACAAATTTTGCTGTCAGCGTAGACAAATAATTGTGCGGATAGTTTGTCATTTTTGCTTGTGTAAAAGCAGCTGGAGTTTACAACTGTGCTGCGATGACAAGTCGCTTTGGAGAAAATTTAGCCAGAGGAGTGGAATTACAGAATTACCTTCTCATCTCTGAAATAACACAAGAAAAATATAATCAGGTCCCATGGCAGCAGGTCTGTTTCCATTTCTGAATGCATGTCACTTAGAAACGGCCATGATGTAGGCTAATCTCGGACATCCAGGGCACACGGAACCATTTTCCCCCTAATAAACTTCTGCTTTTTTCTTTTTTTTTAAGAAAATGTTAGTTATTAGTGTAAAAAAATATAACATTTATAACTAATTTATAGCTTTTTTTAGCATAAACCAATGAAACAACAATAACTCTTTTATTTGAAATCAAAGTAAACAATTCCACCAATGAAATCCACAAATTATGTACAGTACATCACATTTTATTTTGTTTTTTTGAAATTTTCAACAACCAAGCTAACTAACAAGATACAAGTGCAAAGATGACAGATGAATCAGATAAAAAGAAACTAAAATACAACCAGACAAAGTTGAACTTCCACATTTTAACACCAAAATTCCTGAGGTCAGCAACACTATTAAACCCAGATCTAGGACCGTCAGATTAAGGAGCAGGACCACAGCCAGAACCCCCAAGCAGCAGTTCTGGGATCGGTGGGAATGAGACAGCTAACGCTGGTACAGTAGCTATTCTCTTTTTGAAAATATTGTGCACATTTAACTTGGAAAATTAGCTGCAGTACTGTGTATATAATTGTTTTTATTTTTTGGGGGGTTCTATGTATGTTTTTGTTTTGTGGTGTTTACTTTAATTTTTCTCTAAATACATGGTATTAAAAGCAGTTGTTCTTTCGGTTGTTTTTAATGAAGAACGACTACTGGAGCTGTTGTCAGTAAAGTCTTTCGATTTCATGTGCCATCTAGACTTTTAGTAACCTAATCAGTGCTACATTTGGTATTGTCACATGCGCAACACATAACATGGAGCAGAGAAAGTGAAGGTGTGAACTGTCTGAGGAGCTCAGAAAGAAGATTATAAATATCCATGTTAAAGATAAAGGTTATAAGACCAACTCCTGCAGCTTCATGTTCCTCTGACCACAGCTGCCAGTATTTTTAAGAAGTAGAAGATTCAAAACACTGTAGCCAACCTCCCAGGAGGCTGACAAGAGGAAATGCAACCCCAGGTTGATCAGACAGAAAGTGTGGAAAGTAGAAAAAGAGTCAAGGAAACCATACAAAACCAATTGAACTGAATTCCAAGGTCAATTTACATCAATTTTGGATCACACCACCTGTTGCATTTTGAGTCATAATGATCATAGAAGTCCCAGGAGTCTCCACTTTTAGAAACAATAACAAAAAAAAATAATTGTAGTCGGTCACAACTGCATTTTTTAGATCAAGTAGAGGAAATAATTATGGAATCATAAGAAAAAGTTTACACTATTAGTAATTTGTTGCACATCCTCTGGCTTTCATAACAGTTTTAATTGACTGAGGCATTATTCCTCATCAGACTGGCTCCAACTGTTTCTTATTGCTGTTGCCAGATCAGCTTTGCAGATTGGAGCCTTGTCATTGACCATTTTCTTCAATTTCCAATAAAAAATTTTAACTAGATTGACATCACATGTATTTCTTGAAGGAAAGTTTTCATAACTGATAGAACAAGAAAATTGTCCAAAATTACAATGTAGACTTTGGCATTTATTATTAATTATTATTATTTTTATTAACCTCTATTTAACTAGGCAAATCCCATAAAGATCACATTTCTTTTTCAAAGGTGGCCTGGGCCTGAAGGCAGCCTAACATGCACGTTTTTAGCCTGTGGGAGGAAACCAGAGTGCCCAAAGAAAACCCACGCAAACACGCAAACTCCACACAGAAAGATCCAAGGCCCAATCCGGGGTTTGAACCCAGGACCTTATTACTGTGAGGCAACAGTACTAATCACTAATCCATTGTGCATTTATTGAAGATGTAATGACCACCATCTCCTCTGTTTCTTTACCTGACATGCAGGCCCAGATCATAAAAGACTGGAAATTTACACATTTACTTGAGGCCATCATCTTCATAAATTTCTGTTTTGGTGTTAATGATGGCTTTCATTTGACTATTCTGTATGTAAATCTCGTTTCATTTGTTATAGTTTGGTCAGAAACAGTGACTCCAGTTTCTGTACATTTGTTCCTCATATGTTTTCTTGTGTTTTTCTGTTTTCAAGATATATGGCTTTAAGTTTTTTACCTTGACACCTTGATATCTTCCTTGGTCTACCAGTATTTGTCCTATTTTGTTTGTACTTGATCCAGATTTTAGACACAGCTGAATGAGAACAACGAACATCTTTTGCAACATTGCATAATGATTTATCTTCTTGAGGAAGATTCATAATTCAACACCTCTTCAAGGTGTGAACACTCTTTAATTGAAAACTAATTAGCAGATTTAGAGAGACGCATGTGTTTGTTTTAGAACAGCAAAATATAGAGTGGTTCCATAATTTTTTTTCCCCAGAGTTGTGTGATTCTATATTTTTTTCCTCTGCTTGATCTTAAAAAGGCAATTAATAACAACAGCTGCAATTCTTTCTTTTTTATCATTTCTTAATGCCATAAGGTTAGAATTTTAAAAATTTTAGTTTTGTGGCCTGTCCACAAGATGCTCTCCTGCAGCCTCACCTTGCTCTGTAAACAGCATGATCCCATGATGTTACTAACCCTTGATTGCGTCATGCCTAGCCCCTGGACTGGCAGAACTATCTCAGACCAAATCGGAATACAGCTAGGCACTTAAACAGTGCATAAAATTGGGTGGTTGTGGATCAGTGGTTAGAGCATTCATCCTCTAATAAGAGTTGGAGGTTTGATTCCTGATAGCAGTCACATGTTAAAGTATCCTTGGGCAAGACACTGAACCCCTCAGTGCCTCCAGTGTGTACCCCATCGGTGTATGAGTATGATTTAACAGCAGACTGTACTTCTTGAGGAAGCTTAGATCCTTCAAGGTTTCCAGCAAGATGTTGCAGATCTTCTATAAGTCTGTTATTGAGAGTGTCATCTCCTCTGCCATCATCTGTTGGGGCAGCAGCATCAGAGCCAGGGACCTAAAAAGGCTCAACAACCTGATAAAGAAAGCTGGTTCTGTTCTGCAGATGACTGTGGAACCTTTGGAGATGATGATGCAAAGAAGGATTTTGCATAAAATCAAGGAAATCATGAACAAACCTGACTATCCTCTTTATGAGACCGTCATTGGAAAACAGAGTCTCTTTAGTCAAAGGCTTCTTCAGATTAGCTGTCAAACGGACCGCTACAGGAGATCTCTCCTGCCCACAGCCATCACCATCTATAATAACTCCTTGATTTAAATGAGCTATGTCAACATTTAATTTCCCTTTTGCATAAACAAAGTATTTTTGAATTGAATTGAATTTGAATTGAAAACAGCAGATACTGTAGGTCTGCTTTAGTTGTTTCACTTTATTGTTAATCATCTTAATTATTGCTGTTATTAACTTGATAACATCAAGAATGTTATATTATAATAGGATTATATTATATTATTATAATAGCTTATCTTGTAGGCGTGGGGGTTATAATCTTTTTATTTTTTAATGTATCACAATGCAGACATGAACAATTTGAAATCTATTTAACCCTTAAGAGATACTGCTGACATTTTGTGTCATTTGGGTTTTTTATTTCCATGTCATTTTGGCTATGTTAAGTCAAATTTGCCAGAAAATGAGTATATTAAAAAAAAAAAAAAAAAAAAAAATTATAGTTGTCTTCAATTAGCTTAAAATGGCTAAGCTACACAAAAACCAACACATTTGATCTTAATCACAAAAATATCACTAAATCCTCTTTTTGTTCCCACATTTATCTTAAAGCTGAACTGAAGTGTTTTGAAGCCACCATCAGTTGAAAGAAAATCATAAAATATGCTTGTTGTAAAATTTTTAAAAAGTATATGACCATTTTTGAAAATTTAGACACTGAAACACTGAAAAAGAACACTTGGGTGGTTTCGGCTTTTTCCATGACCCCCTGATAAATGACGTCCAAAGAGCCACTGAGGTTCACGGGAATTCAGCAATTCAATAGTGAGTGGATGAATACCCGTACAATGTAGTTAAATGCATTGGAATTAATTGTTTGAACCAGTCAGAAAATACAACTGGGGTTTCAATGTTTGGGTCCCCAAAAGATAAAAATCTCCATCAGATTTGGACCCATAAGCTCCGATATGGGAATTACTATCAGAACTTGGGTTCTGACCACTTCAAAGAGGAAGACCGCTCCAACCCTCGTTAATGTGGTGGAATGCCTTCACGCCAAAGAAGCAGGACTTTTTGCCAACAGTAGTCCTAACAATTTCTAATTTTAAAAGAAAGGCAAATGGAGAGGAGGACATCGCTACAGAACAATTTGCATAAGGAGCTTACTTCAGACGTGAACTTGTGCTGTCATTAAAAAGTATGAGCTGCAGATACAGGCTGACAGCCTGAGATCAGTTTGTGATTCAGAGCAGTTTGTCACTGATGAAAAAATATAAACAATCCATGTGTGATTAAACAAATGTCATAGTGTGAAACTGCCGTCAGTTTGTTTACTCTGGTGTGAGAGTTCATAAACACTACTTTCAAGTGCACTCATGTTTTTAATGAGTTAGCATCCAGTTAGTTTTGTGTTAGCAACATCCACTCTCTCCTTCTGGCGTTAATATTATTTATTATTTGGTGCGTATTTATGTCATGACAATGATCTTGGGGTAATCGGTTCTCGCCGTTCCATGTTACCAACACAGTCGTTATCATCAGAATCTAAATCTGAAGAGTTTTCATCTGATTCTGGAGATCCAGCCATCAGTTCAGGTTCATACTGCTATGGTTCTATATCCATTAATCCCGCAAAGTTTTCCGCATTTCTTCATGTACAAAAACGACTTCTTCTTCCATTTTCACTAGTAAACAACCAGACAATAATCACATTCTTGGTTCTTCAGCACTCTTTTAGGGGGCGGCCGGGGCACAATGCACGTCATGAACCCAGGACAGCAACTCCGCCCAACAAATCATCTACTTAAGTTATTGACTAAAATGCTAAAAACAAGTTATTTAGATTTTAGGTCAGAAAAATGGGTCCCTGCAATGTTGTGTGGATGTGTTTGACTAAATAACATTCACGAAATGTTAATATTTTGAGATATGATTTCAGTTCATCTTTAACATAAATTAATACATTCCTTTCTGTTAAGATTTTATTTTGGACTAATAGCTATCAATTTTTATATTTGTCATCCATATGGTGATACTTTTTGCCCATTCAAAACATGCAGCAAAAATTCACACTTTTTAACTGTTTTCTGCAAGGGTGATTTGCAACTAAAATAGTAACATGGTCTTGAGCCAGAAAAAGGTAGAGTGCCTTCTCCGGGTCAGGGAAGAGCTCCTGCCCCACGTAGAGGAGTTTTTAAGTATCTCGGGGTCTTGTTTACGAATGAGGGAAAAATGGAGCGGGAGATCGACAGGCGGATTGGTGCAGCGTCTGCAGTGAAGCGGGCGCTGTACCGATCTGTTGTAGTGAAAAGAGAGCTGAGCCAAAAGGTAAAGCTCTCAAGCTTTGGGTAGTGACTGAAAGAACAAGATCACGGATACAAGCAGCCGAAATGAGTTTTCTTCGCAGCGTCTGGGCTTTCTCTTAGAGATAGGGTGAGAAGCTCAGTCATCTGGGAGGGGCTCAGAGTAGAGCCGCTGCTTCTCCACATCGTGAGGAGCCAGTTGAGGTGGCTTGGGCATCTGATTTGGATGCCTTCTGGATACCTCCCTGGTGAGGCGTTCCGGGCACGTTCCACTGGGAGGAGACCCAGAAGAAGACCCAGGACACGCTGGAGGAACTATGTTTCTTGGCTGGCCTGGGAACGCCTTGGGATTCCCCTGGAGGAGCTGGCCCAAGTGGCTGAGGAAAAGGAAGTCTGGACGGCTCTGCTTAGGCTGCTGCCCCCACAACCCAACCCAGGATAAGCGGAAGATAATGGACAGATGGACAGCCGGAAAAGGGTAGAGTGCCTTCTCCGGGTCGGGGAAGATGTCCTGCCCCAAGTGGAGGAGTTTAAGTATCTCGGGGTCTTGTTCACGAATGAGGGAAAAATGGAGCGGGAGATCGACAGGCGGATTGGTGCAGCATCTGCAGTGCAGCGGGCACTGTACCGGTCTGTCGTGGTGAAGAGAGAGCTGAGTCAAAAAGCGAAGCTCTCGATTTACCGGTCAATCTACGTTCCTACCCTCATCTATGGTCACCCCAGAGGAGCTGGCCCAAGTGGCTGGGGAGAGGGAAGTCTGGGTCTCCCTGCTTAGGCTGCTGCCCCCGCGACCCGACCCCGGATAAGCGGAAGACAATGGATGGATGGATGGATGGATGGATGGATGGATGGATGGACAGACGATGGACGGATGGATGGAGAATGATTTAATTGGAGACACCTTAATAGGGCACCAGTATTCCTCTAGCATTAGGTTAGTCAAATGGTCAAACTTGAATTTAATGTGTCTGTGCAATTTTTGTGCTGGAAGACTTATGAGTCTTACAGCTGTCAGGTTAGATAGTGGTAGGGTGGTTTGAACCCAAATGCAGGCGGGCAAGGAGCTCCAAATAAAAACTATTTTATTTAAAATAAAACAAAACACCAACTAACAAAACTAAACACAGGAAAAACCAAAATATAACAGAATTAAAGACACAACCTAAATACAAAATAAACTCAGTTACTTAAACAAAACCCCAATCCTTACAACAGCACACTCTGTATCAGATGTGCTAATTTTTAGCTTAGGGAACCACTGTGGATAATTGCATTTTCTTACCCATCTTGAATGTTGAAGCCATATAATTATCTAACATAGCATAACCAGGGTTGGAAATTATTGAGTTAGATGCAACAGCCATCAGCATTTTTAAAGGTGAATGAAGCCTCTCCACCTTCTACCATTGTTTGAATGTCAGAATGTCAGTTTTTTAGTAGCTGCCGTATTATATATTTGGAGTTAGTTTGCACACTAGGGCATGGGCCTGTATTCTTGATGTGAAAGTCCTACCTACACACCCTCCCAACTCACTAACAGGCTGTCATACTGTCAATTACAGGGGTTGTTCAGACATGTTCATTAAAAGGGTTTTTAGCTATCCATTTGTAATCAGATGCTAAATCCAAGTCTGCACTCCCTTAGTGTGCATTGAAAACATTTTCACTCAAACCACCTTCAGAGGTGGTCTTGCATCCACATACATTTGGCAGTCTGAACAGCAATTTCTTCTGATCCTTGATGGACCTCCTACTGAACTAAGGTGAACTCGCACAGGCAACAGAGCGAACGTCTCAGGGTAAAAAAGAAAATCTGCTCAGCTGTCGGCTTATTAGAGAAAAGTAAACAGCAATTCCTGGGAATATTTGCAAGATACTGTTTTGTTTTTTAGCTCAAAATTTTAATGAACTGTCTGTTAGAATTCTTAATAAAATATTTGTTTTGTCTGAATTTCATTAATCAAAGAGGATTACAGGACGGTGTATGATGTGCTTCTCTTTAAATGTTTTGTAATTAGGCCCGAGCAGCGACAGCCCTGCGAAGGCCTATTGGATCTGCTATGTTTCTTATTATTA
>NC_051434.1:25974162-25976148 GCF_001649575.2 Kryptolebias marmoratus
GCATGGCACAGGACTGGTACTGATCCTGACTGAAGGCATTTTGGGACATTTGCTGAAAACGCCACCTAGTGGACGGTGCAGGAAAGGCTCGAGAGTGTAGACAGCGGTCGCCAGAGCTCCCGCGGCCGCCAGAGCTCCCGCAGTCACAAGGCCGGAGCGGCGCTGAGCTGCGAGGGCCGCCAATGCTGCTTGCAGCTTTAATTGTTTTTAGAGCTGTTGGGCTGCAGCTGGGGGTCACTGTGAGCTATTACCAGTTGTCAGTCACAGACCTAATATAGTATTAATAAAGGACAGAGCTAATGTTATGTTCACAGTGAAGCTCAGTGTAAAACAGCTGATGGCTGTCAGAGCACATAGTTTTACTGGTGGAGTTTTACAAATTAAAATCTTCAGTCTTTGCTCTGACACTGAACTCTGTGAAATCACTGATCATTTTGCTGAAGTAGCTCAGTGGTCAGTGCCACTATCTTGTAGTCCTGACACTATGAGTTCAAGCCCAGATTGGGTTGGGAAGTGCATCCAGTGTAATACAAATTGCCAAATCTTTCATGCAAGTTTGCTTGTTGTGATGACCCCAACAGAAGGGAGCAGGTCAAACAAATCTTTTATTGCGTCCAAGGCCATAGCCAGACTTTTAAAAAATACTGTGGTAAACCACTCATTATCCCCCTACACATCAGTTACAATGAAGATCAAAACTTAATTAAAATAGAAGCATTTATTTAAAACATGACTTGAATGTGCATATGACATGTATTTGTGTGTGTAAATCCATGGGGAGTGTTGAGGTAAGGATTTTCACCTACATTCCTCATCCTTCACCTCACCTAAGTTGTTTGATGGAAAGAGACCGGAAGGACACAATACCTTAAGTTTAAAGATTTATTTTACCAAAAGCAGAGAAAAAACATTGGTTATTACAAAGATAAAACCAAATGCATTTGGGAGACAATTCTCAAATAAAATGTGGGAAAACACATTACCTCAAAGTGTCAGCAAAGTGCCCCAAAGATTGTCTGAGGAACAAAGGATGTTCTCTGGTTTTTACAACTTGGGGTCCCACCTTCCTCCAGAGGCTGGATCATTGTCTCCCTTCTCTGGAGGTCAAAGGGCAACTCCTTCCCTCTTTCTAGCTGGCACGTCCGTTGCTCACATTCCAGATAAACTAAACAACTACTTGTTAAAGCTTTTAAAATGGTGGATAAATATAAAATGGTGATAAACACAAATCAGATTAAGATATAATAATCAAATGTTATATAAAGCATGGGAGAATAAATACAAGGCCTTCTATTTCACAACATTCAGATTATATGTAGAACTGCTGCTCTTCTTCTGATTAAAATGCTGTTAAGCGAGACTTTAGTTTTGTTCTCCTCAACAGGAGCGACATCATCTGAAGCAGCAGAGGACTCAGGGCACAGCCATGATGAGTCACTGAAATGACATGAATTAGTTTATATGAATGTTAATTGTTCACACTGCACAAACACATTAAAAACACAAGATTTTAGAATACATGATCCATCTTCATTTCTAAAACCAGTTAAAAAAAGGTCAAACTTAAACAAAAAGGAAAAAAAAAATCGCTTTCTGTCTTAATGGATGGAAACATTAGCCTTGAAAAAGAAACATCATTAGTCTGTCACAGCTGCTCACAAAATGCACCAACACAAATCAAACAACTGAAAAGCATGTTCAACTTGTAAGAATCAAGCTCCTTAGAACAATCTATTTCTCAGTTTAAGAATTTATTTAATACACATGGAGAGTACAAACTGCAGCGCTGGACCACAGATCTAACCAGTTTCATCACCAGTCAGACGGTTGTAGGTACACAGCAAATTCAAAAGTGTTAAATGTTTTGGTGTTAGCAGACTTTGTGCAAAAGCAGAGTTAATTTTACACTTATAGAGTCACATTCTGTTTATGTAACTCTGGGATGTATATTATTAGTAGTTAAAATCCAGTGTTAAAACAAAGTGT
>NC_051434.1:25987860-25989237 GCF_001649575.2 Kryptolebias marmoratus
GTTAAATTATTAACTCCAGCAGATTTGATATTTGACACTTTATAAGAGTTAAGGTACCAACTCTCCAAAAAGAGTTAAATTAACACTTTCTGGTGTGGACCCATATAGACACTTTAAAAGTGTTGAAATCAAATCTGATAGTGTTAATCTGGGCCTCCTGGATTTGCTGTGTAGTGTTGTGTCGTACATGAACGAGTTGTTCAAATGAACAATTCTTTTGAGTGAATGAACTGAACCAAATCACTTTATTCACTGATTCATTTGTTACATAGTTCAGTTGAGTTCAGCGGAAGTGAAACTTCCGCGTTCTGTGACTCACTCATGACGTAAATCTAAACGACACAGCAGCATGTCACGTACTGCTGATTCACTCATGCGCAGAAACAACGAACTGATTCCAATGACTTATATGGATAGACATGACACGCCACTTTAAAGGCTCGGGCCGAGGTGCGGCGAAAGTGGCGCCATCTTGCTACAGTATACTTAAAGGCGCAGGGCTATATAAACAATGCTGAGGACTAACGAAATAATTTTTTTAGAAGGTAAAATGAGGGTAAGATAAAGCCCATGTACTTTATCATACAATGTCACAAATACTTGGTTATTGTAATTAAAATAATAACAACCATGAATTTAACAGAAACGCAAATCCAGAGCTATTTATTTACAATCGCAACGGTAGTCAAATGAGCAATGGTATAAGCAATACAGAACAAATGGGATAAATGTATAATTTGTCTTACAGATACACCAGAAGAAAAAAAAATTAGATAAATGATAAAAAAAAGAATAAAAATTTTCATTAAAGAATAAAATTAAAAGTCACAAGCTTTTCAGAAATGAAAGCAAGTACAGATATCAGGCAAATGCATTAGTGTATTTTAAGAACAACAAATTTAAAATTGTCCGATCATTATATATTGTCAGAAAGCAGTGAGTGGCCTTTTAAAAGTATAACGTTGGTCAGACTCTTTTTTCAGATGTGAGGAGTGTAAACATGCAACGTGTTTCTGCCTGATGGTGTAGTAACAGGCAACCAAGACTTTGATGATGTCAAAGTAATGGTTATCTATTCCATATTGAGAATCTGTAATGTGTTCCCCAAGGCAAAGTGGATCAATGTCCCCACATTCATTCTTCACATACATTGTTACTTTATTTACAGAACAGATGTTCTTTGCTGACGCAGTGCTCATGAACAGCCTGATACCGTTTTCTGCTGCTGTGAGGATGTAGACTACACCTTGTGATGGTGTGACAAGCCCCCCTTTGTTTTTCAACTCTAACAACTGATACAACTCCTAATGACATGGTTGAATAGCAGCTGACACTAAGGATGCTTTGCAGACATCACAACATACAGCAGACATGATC
>NC_051434.1:25990157-26007965 GCF_001649575.2 Kryptolebias marmoratus
GTACATAATAAAATTATCTTAAGTACGGTTAATTACAAAGGCATTTTACCTCCATGAACTTTGCAGTAGCAAGGCAGTCACTTCCCTGATTCTAACTTTTCAGTTAATACCACACATGTTTATGTTTAAACGCGAGACCTTGACTTCACAGAAGCATAACACAGAAAGTTTAGGCAAAAAATGTAAACATAGCATTTAATTATTTACACCTGAAACAAAATACCCAAGTTTAAGCACAATGGGAATATCCAACCACTGCATTGTTTAGAAGTAAGAAAAAGGGATGGCATCTTCATGTTCACTGGGTGCTTCACTGCAGGAGAGACTAGTGACAAAATAACTGCTATCATGAGGAAAGAACAGGAAATGAGCAATTGTGTGGAAAATATTGAAGCAACAAGTCAAACATCAGACCTGAAGTTAAGCATGGGCACAAATGTGTCTTTCAAATGGACAATGATCAGCCATGTTTGAAAGTATAAACAATAATGAGAAACCATCTTGACATGAACTTATTGCAGCTATGACCAAATGTACTGACTCCTAAACTATCATTGGTACAAGTACCGGTCAGTGAAGAGCTAAATCATGACCAGAAACACAAAACTACTTCATGCAGTCATAAAAGTAGAATCCTTCGCTTGTTGTGAAATGAAGCAAAATATGTCACAAAGTCGTCCATGTTGAGGCCCCATGCCCTCCTTGACTCTATGCTTAGTGTTCCAATGTGACTTAGCCTGGCACCAGCCATTGTTGTCCTTTGGTTACTTTTAATCAGTTTTAAAGCAGAAAAGCTGTGTCCAAATGGCATATCACAAAAAACTTAAACAGTGCATATCGCCACCTGCTGCTTTTGAGCATTAAATTCTGCTTTTAGTTTTGTTTTATGCATATATATATTTATATATTTTATAAATATATATATATATATGAGATGAGTAGAGTATCAAGAAATTTACTCAAGTAAGAGTCCCAATACTTCATAATAAAATTACTTAAGTAAAAGTAAAAAGTTCAGCTTAGTATAAATTCTCCTAAAAGTAATTTTTTTCCATAAAGTTACTCAAGTAAATGTAACTGAGCAAATGTAACTAGTTACTGAGCAAATTTAAGAATTTCTAATTAGATGGTTTACTCCTTAATACCTTCAGTTCCTAAAAATGTGTCTTGACAGGATTCTTGCGCCGCCTTACTATTTCTCCTAATCTTTCTCTGTCACACTTCATAGTTTAATAATCTATATTGCATTTTATGGGCCGATAAGGTCTTCTCTAGGATTTCTCCTAGAACCAGTAGCTCCTCCAAAAACTCTATAAAGGCTTCTTCCTCCGCTTTTTGAAGCCGAACAAGAACCTCTATAAGTATATTATTTCCCTTTCAGACACTATTATAGGTATCTACAAGAAAACTTTTTATTTTACAAAGATTTACTTTTTTCTTTACTTTTTTCTTCTTTTTCTCCTTTTTCTCCTCCTTTGTACTATTAAAAACCTGGCTAATCTCTATCCCACAGGGTGAAAAGCCTTTTTGGATCCTCAATATTTAAAATTTTATCATTTAAAATTTAGAAAATAATTTATTAGCCTGAGTGAGTGTCTCACCAATAACAGTGTTTAGAGTTCGTTGATCCCAGCGCTGGAGAAAACCAAGGATGAACCAACGAGCCAGCCCTCTTCATTCTTAAAGCCTAAGCGAGGTTTGAGGCTGGAGCCTTGTGTCCAGGTCTGTAACAAAACACTGCGCTCGCCAACGTCCTCGGATGTCCAGTCGAGGCAAAAATATAGAATGCACAAAATATAGAGAGCATTAAAGACAATTAAGAATTAACATCAGAGTCCAAGGTCCAAATGGGGAAGCTCCGAATCAAAGCTCTGGCCCCCCAAGTCAACACAGGAGCTTTTATTAAAGATATTGAAAGACTGGACCAGAAGGAGGAGTTAGGGAAAAGCAAGTCAGTCTGGTTCCCATGAGAAGAAAATTCAACATCGCTCATATAAACAAGTTCATTCTGTGAGAACACATGGGACTTGAAATAGAAGTCATAACATAATCAGGATTTATCAACAACAGGTGTTACTCTATAATAAATTCTGCCATTACAGTACTTAAAATTGGAACAGTACTTTGGCCACCATCGATCACGTTTCACAATTACGCGAGTATACAAGTGCGGACAAGTACGCATATTGAGAAACGGCCTAGGTTGTGGCCCAGACTCCTTAGCGGAGTTCACAGATATCTTCAGGGCCGGGTTCATGCCTCCAGGAAGTGACTGTTATAGCAACGAACTAAGGGGCATTCCTATCTTCACAGCATGACCTGCCCTCTGCCAATGAAGCCCTGTTACTCTGGAATGTAGGATCATTCCAGAGTGCTTGTTGGTTGTTGGTCGCTTGCTGGTTGAGATAGACGTGTAACTAATATATCTTTCTACGGTAAACAAAACAAAGGTTTACTACTACAAGAAACCATGGTGAATAACTCCTCAGAACAGAAACCATGCCCTGTCTCTCCTCAGAAACATAACAACTTAATCAAACAAAAAGGTACCAACAATACTACAAATTAAAAATGAAACATAATAATATAAAAGATAAATGAAATATAGACAGGAAAAGATAAAAAATATGTTTCACAATGTCATCAATTGGCTGTAATAATTGTAATTAAGCTCAACAAACTGTGTTGTGAAGGGTGAAAACTAGTGAACTGTTATTTGGAGTACATAATTGAAGTAGTATATTTTTAGCAAGTTACCTTTGTTGCATTTCACCGTGAGTGGCACTTTTCGTCTTCTGGTCTTTATTTTAGCAGTAGGGCACGCAAAGCATTGTTTTGCTTAAGTTTTTATTATATACACAGCAGAAAAATACTGAGGTCTGGACCTCGGTGTCCTCAATGGTGGCTACGGCCATGATTGCATCTGTTAGGTACTTAACCTTACTAAGATACAGTATAACTCTTCAAACAGTGACTCAAATGGCTCTGAACTGTGTTAATGTCAAAATAATACTATAATCCAGATGTCTCAGTTTTACAGAGGCATCAGCAGACCTGTTGAAGTCCTGTTTGTTGCCCTCTGTGTGACGTGGCTGTATTTGTATTTGCATACAACGCAGGTATCTGACGGCAAAGTGTTTCAGGATTTTACCACCAAATGTGACCATAGGCTTTAAAGCTGACCACATTCAGTAAAATCAGATTTCAAAGCATTTTCACAAAACCAAATGTGAGCAGGGTCACAGTGTAACATGACACTTAAAAAAAATAAAATAAAACTAAAGGTTTGGAAAAAAATACATATTTTAACATATTTACCCAAGGGCTGAGTAAATCAACAAAAATCAACACCTAAAAACTTATATGATGCAATCTTTTTTGTCCTCTGTGGCTTCAGCTTCCAGTCCTGTCCTGTGTCTAGTTAAAATACATCACAATGGTAATGTGTTACATAATTTAATAACAAAATTATTCAGTTACTGAGTAGAATTTGTAATTAAATTGCAGTTACTGATGAAATATTTATGGTTACAATTTGCATTACAAATAAATATTTGCTATGAAAAAATACATTGATCTATTACATCTTAGTACCAATAAAATCAGATGTCTTTAAGGATTAAATGAAAAATCTACAGGAAGATTGTTTCAACAGATATCCAATAATCCAATAATAACGAAAAAATAATTGTAATTATGTTTGTGTATAAAGAACATATCTCCTCTCATCATTTTTTAGAGAATACGTCTTCTTTTACTTGCACTTCTTGCTGTGTAGTGCAGTGTTTTTTCATCAGTGGTACCTATTATTCAGGAGGAGAACTGTAGCAGTGGCATATACAGCAACATACACATTGCATGTGTGATTTACCCTGGTCATGTAAATCACCTAATATTTCAGAAGGCATGTATGTTTTATTATTTCTAATACATTGTGTATGCTGCTTACTGATGATTTACTGAAAGATTACTAAACACATCTGCTACTATTTGTGTGTTTTGTTTGCTAATTGTGTGTCAGGTTTTAGGAAAGTGCCATTTTAAAACAAGACCTGTGTAAGCAGCTATTTTAATAAGCAGAAAAATATTAGTCTCAATAACTGACATTGGATCATAGCTTTGTGTATTGCATTGAAGTGAAGTGAAGTGAAATTTATTTATATAGCACTTTTCAGCAACAAGGCGATTCAAAGTGCTTTACAACACAGAAACAACAATCGGGTACATAATCAAATACAGCAGGTACAATCAAATACAGAGGTACAGCAAAAATCATAGAAACATCATAATCAAATATAGATCAATCATGTATAATGTAAATGAAATATAGGATAATCTAAATGAAATCATAAAACTAAACATATCTAAAACCTGAGCTAAAATAGTAGCTAAAATAATATAAATAAAATCATGATGAAGTTAAAGCTGAACTAAACAACAATTAGGCTAATACAGTCAAAATATGAGCTAAGATAAACTAAACTAAACTAAATGTACAGGAGTGCTAAATAAGCTAACATAAACTGAAACATGACAATGCTAAGCTAAGGGTACAGCATGACTAAAAGTACCAGAGGCCCGTTAACAGCCAACATAATAATAATAATAATTACTAAGATAAATAAGTATATAAGTAAGTAAAGTTTATTTATAAAGCACTTTTCACAGACATAAAATCACAAAGCGCTGTACAATAAAAAAACAGTAAAAACAAAAATCAACCTTAGAAACCATACCAAAAACAAAAACTACCAGAAGAAACAACAAAATCAAGAGATAAAAGCCTGGGGAAATAAAAATGTTTTAAACTGCTTTTTAAAAACCTCCACAGAGTCAGCAAAACGGAGCTGCAAGGGCAAACTTTTCCACAGCCTTGGGGCTACTGACTGAAAGGCGCGGCCCCCTTTGGTTTTTAACTGTGTTCATGGGACAACCAAAAGATTCTGAAAAAACTAGAAAACTAGAAAACAAAAGGCTGACGTGGCAGCAAAACAAACTATAACAAAAAATCCAAAAACGACAAGCAAGGCGAGGCAAGACAAGGCAAGGTGGAACCAAGGACTAAACACCAACGAGCAATAATCAACAATGAACCAGCAGGGGAGTGGAGAAAATGACCAGGTTTTAAAGCAGAGGGGGATTAGGGGAAGTGGGCACAGGTTAGTGATTACAATTACTGACAGGTGGAGATGGGTGTGACAGGAAACCAGAAAACTACTGAGCAGAGGACAGGTGAATAGTGACAAAACAGAACCAAGGTATAAATAAGACAAAACAATACAAAGACAAGGACAATAAAGCAAATACAAGAATCCAACAAGAAAAACCTAAATCATAACAAACGAATTCTAAAATCAACTGGGAGCCAGTGTAATGAAAATAGAACAGGAGTGATATGATAAGATTTACTGGATTTGGTGAGAAGTCTGGCTGCTGCATTCTGTACAGATTGCAAACGTGAAATTGAGGCTTTATCCAGGCTGAAAAAAAGAGCATTACAGTAGTCTAGGCAAGATGATACAAAAGCATGAATGATTTTCTCTAGGTCAACTCGGGAGACCATATGTCTGATTTTAGAGATGTTTCTTAAATGAAAGAAACAAGAACGGGAAACAGCCCTAATGTGTGAGTCGAAGCCTAATGAAGAATCAAATGTGACACCTAGATTTTTTACCTTTGTTTTTACTAACGGGCAAAAAGATGCAATTTTCTGGTTGATATTGTTGTGTAGATGACTGGAAGCAATAATCATAGTTTCTGTCTTACTGGTATTTAGAACCTGAAAGTTACTGGAGAGCCAATCACTGATACGGGACAAACATTGAACGAGGGTGGCCAACCTGTCCAGTTGATGCGGTCTAAATGACAAACACAACTGAATGTCATCAGCGTAAATATGATAAGAGATATCTGAAAAAGACTGAATAATGCCAGCAAGTGGAATGATATAAAAAGAAAATAAAAGTGGACCTAAAACTGAGCCTTGTGGTACACCACAAGTTAAGGGGGCATTGTCAGTGGAAAATCTGTCCATCTTAATGCAGAATGTCCTGTCAGATAAGTAAGAGGTTAGCCAGTCCAGAGCTGAGCCAGAAATACCAGCCAGGACCTTTAGCCTGTTTAACAGGATTGCATGGTCGACAGTGTCAAAGGCAGCACTAAGATCTAATAAAACCAGCACCGAGAATTTTCCCTTATCAGCAGCTATTAAAAGATCATTTTGGACTTTAACTAAAGCAGTTTCGGTGGAATGCTGTTTAGGAAAGCCAGACTGAAAGGGATCAGAGATCATTAACTTACTAAACCAGGATCTAAGTTGAATTTCTACAACCTTTTCAAGTAATTTACTGAAAAAGGGAAGTTTAGAGATGGGACGGAAATTGGAGATGGTACCAGAGTCAAGATTGGGTTTCTTTAAAAGAGGGGTCTCTACTGCTTTTTTAAAATACAACAGGACGTGCCCTTGAATCAGGGAGCTGTTAATTATTGACAAGATTGTTAGATCGATGGGAGTTAGAGCCTGGACAAGCAGAGAGGGGGGTAATATTTCCAACGAACAAGTAGAAAGTTTCATTTTACCAATTAGTGAAGTCAGTTAATTTAATGTAATTGGAACAAAGGAAGAAAATTAATCCGAACACTGAGGCTCATCAGGAAAAGTAGACAAGCTCGAAGGTATATTGGTTTTTAGGTCCATCACCTTGTTTATAAAAAAGCTGAGGAACATATAGCAGTCGTCGTTTGAGGTCAATAAAACATGATGTGCTGGAAGAGAAACAATACTGCCGATAGTATTAAATAACACTTTTTGGTTATTTCTGCTCTGGTGAATAATATTGCTAAAATAAGATGCTCTGGCATCAGTAACTGCCTAATCTAAAGGTACCAAGAGTCTAACTAACTAACAGTACCAAGGCCCACTAACAGCCAACATAAGAATTATTAAGATACTAAGATAGTGAAGGAGGGAGCAGAATAACAGAGATCACTCAAAAACACCGGAAAGTGCGTGTGTGTAGAGGCGGTGAAAGACGATGTTGTGCATGTTGTATGAGTGTGTGTGTGTGTGTGTGTGTGTGTGTGTGTGTTGGCAGATAAGTCCATGAATCACGTCACAGAGGCCATTGTCTTTGATAATGTGATAGAAGTTTTATCAGCCAGCCCAAGACAGATCCACAGATGTCCTTAGGCAGAGGGAGCAGAGCATCTTGTTTACATAAAATCCGGGGAGAAATTGAAGATCGCTGACCAAGGTCAGCCTAGGGAAGCCAAATTCACAAACAATATTTGTTTTGGGTCAGGCAGACATTGTGTTTTCTGTCAGCCTATAAAGTCTTGCTGATACTTATCAGTGGCGAATCCAAACAGCCAAATTCCAGGTCCATTCCGCCTGATTCGAGTGAGCAACGTCCTCCAAGATGTAACCCATATTATGAGTTCCAGAAGTGCAAAAGGATCCTGTAAAAGGATCGCATCCAACTTGCGATTGAGCAAGGGAAATGATTGTTGACCGCCAAACCCATCAAATGAATTTGATGATAAGTCAGGTAACTGCTTAATCCAAACAGCAGAAATCCTGTTATCAAAAACCCAAATATGTGAAGATCTTCCATAGACAAAAAGTATCAGATAAACAATATTTCATTTCCTCCAGGAATCCATTGTGTATCCAGCAAAAAATGTCCCCTCAGGGTAAGTCAGAGCTCTCCCAAGTTCTGTCTTCCCGTCGAGAAAATTTGATCAATTGAGAGACCAGCTGGCCAGATCCATGGTTTAAAAATTTTGGAGAATATGTAAAGTAGAGGCTCCAAAAAGAAAGCAGGGCAGAGAGACACGGAGAGGGGAGGGGGAGGGGGAGGGGGTCAGTTCAAGAGACAGAGAGAAAAGAAACACACCTGCCTTCCACCAGGAACAGAGAGGGAAAAAATGGTGGCATGACAGCACAGTTGTAAGAGCTTGTTGCACCCCAACAGAACGACTAAGGGGAAATTCACAAAATCAGTAAACAGTTGATGCCGGTAGCGAAAGACATTTCGGGGAAGAGAAACCCTCCATCACAAGAGGGGAAAAACACAGGGAAGCTTTAAGGTTTGGGGTCTCCCAGGCCAAAACAAACAAAACACCCCCTGCTAATTAGAAAATAAACCAATGCCTTTCTAGAGGAGAACTGAAAAAAAGGGTACAAATCCTGAACTCCCTAACTAATTACAAAACAGGTGAAAACACTGTAGAACAAAAAGAGGCAGAGGACCCCTACCAGCTTCCACTGTGGATAGAAACACAAAACTTTAGTTAGATACTTGATTCTTCACAATACAGCTCACACAGACAGGATCACCCAAAACTCCACAAACAGCCATCAGCAGCCCGACAGGATCACTGCAGATCAAGGCCCAAGGAAAAGGAAAAAGGGCCTGACATCTCTGGCATGGAGACCTTTATGGAGTGGCTGACGAGCTCCAACACATTTCACCTGTGGCAGCCAGGTAGAACTGAAACACAAAGAGAGAGCTCTCTCATGAAGAGAGCCCCTAGAGGTCAGTGACCGTAACAGAGCTGCCGCTTCACAATAAGAAAGATGCAAGATCAAAACCTGGCTCTGAACTCTTTGTGTGGAGTTTACATGTTCACACTGTGAATGCATGTTTTCTCCCAGGGACCAACAACTTTCAACATTCTCACATGGTATGAGAGCATCTATATGTCCCTGTGATGGCCTGGCGAACTGTCCAGGGTGTATCCTGCCTCTTGGTACCAGCTTCACATGACCCTCACATTAAAGTGGGCACAGAAAATGGATAAATAAATTAACCTCAATGTGTTGAATTAAAACTCATTTAAATTTCATCATATTGTGAATAAAACTGGATCGTATCATACCAGTCTTTGCTGCTCATGTATCTTTAATTAATTGGATCACTGACAATGTATCAAAATATGTATAATTATGAGAGCTACACAACCTTATTGGACACCTATTTACATAATCTTTTGTTCTTTTTTCTAAATTGCACTTTTTATATTGAAATTTTGGATACAACTGTTTTTATTTTTCACACAGAGCACACAGGGCACACAGAGAAACACACACACACACAAAAACAGGTTTCAAAAGGACAGCTGCTTAATGTTTTCATAATGTGCACTGAGTGCTGTGGAATGTTAAAGACCAAAGTTCTAATCCAAATTTAAACTCACTTTATAAAATGAACTGAAGTCTGACCTTGGTGGCTTTTATTAAATTGCCATTAATAAACTATTAAAATAAAAACTGTTGTTATTTAATATGTCTAAAGGATTTTAAAAGGAGTTTGACAAAAATCTGTGTTAAGCACTGATGTAAGGTTTCATTGCAATTTTAAACATTTGAAAATTAACTGTCATAAATATTAACAGTCACTCAAAATTCAGAAAATTAACTTGCAGCAAGAAGGACGCAGGTTCAAATTCAGCATTTTTTTGTGGAGTTTACATTTTCTCCCTGTGCATTTGTAGATTTACTTTGGGTACTCCATTTTCTCCCACAAACCAAAAACATGCATGTTAGATGATTAATTTCTCTAAATGGTCACTAGGTGTGAGTGAGAGTGTGAATGGTTGTGTGTCTTTGATGTCGCTATGTGTCCCTGTGATAAACTTACAACCTGTCCAAGGTGTACCTTGCCTCTCGCACAGTAACAGTTGAAGATAGGCACCAGCTCCCCAAAATCATTCATAAAAAAATTGGGTCAAGTAAATCAATGAATGATTGGATAGATGGATTTTTATAATTTAAATAGTTACAGTACTATTCCATTTTAAAATGACATAACTTGTAATTGTAACAATTTAATTTCTAGTGTAATCTTCTCAACACTGCTTTTAGCCATGGCAAGTGTACAGCTTTAAAGGTGAACTGAAATCAAATCTAAAAAAATTGACATTTCATGAATGTTATTTAGTCAAACACACCCACACAACATTCCAGGGAACCATTTTTCTGACCTTAAATTAAAAAAAAAAATGTTTTTAGCATTTAAGTCAATAATTTTCAAAGTGGGTGATTTGCGTGGTGGAGTTTCCATCCTGGGTTCGTGAAGTGCACGGTGCCCCAGCTGGCTTAGAACGCTGCTTTTGTCCATGGAAGAAGAAGCCTTTTTTGAATATGAAGAAATGCCAGAAGACTTTGAGGGAGTAATGGATATACAGTATGAACCTGAACCACCAGCTGGATCTCCAAAAACTCTGTCTCAAGTTCCCCTTTCTCATCTATTTCCTTCTCTGTGGCGATGTCCTCCTCTCCATTTGCCTTTCTTCTAAAATTTTAAATAGTTAGGACTGCTGCTGTCAAAAAGTCTTGTTTTTTGGCACAAAGCCAGTCCACCCTATTCTCAAGGGTCGGAGCAGTGCTTCTCTTTAAGCGGGCCGAACCCAAGTTCTGGTCCTTGAATTTGATGTTAATCAAGGTGTGGGAACCCTGTCTGATAGTAATTCCCACATCAGAGCTTATGGATCCAAATCTGACAAAGGTTTTTATCTTTTGGGAAACCAAAAAATGAAACTACAGTGGTATTACCGTCCAGTTTGAACAATTAATTCCAACGAACTGACCCATGTTGTACAGGTATTCATCTACTCACTTTTGAATGGCTGAATGTAGTGAACCTTAGCAGCTCTGTGGACGTCATACATCAGGGAGTCACGTAAAAAGCTGAAAACACCCAAGTGATGTCGTCAATGTTTAGTATTACATAAAAAAAGTACTTTTTTTTAAATTTTCCAATAAGCATATTTTATGGTTTTCTTTCAACTGATGTTGGCTTCAAAACACTTTTCAGTTTACCTTTAAGACCTACTCGTTTCACTTTTGAGGAACAGATTGTCTCTCAATCTTATCACTTTAGTTATGTTCTAACTCCTCTGTTACTCCAAGGTCATAAAATCCAGTCCAGCCTTATCTCCTATACCCCATTTTCCCTTAAGGCCCATTAAACCTAGGCCTGGTCCCAATACTCGCACTTCCACCCTTGTTCCACCCTTGTGTCCTTCAAATGTGCGTTCATGCTGAATGGTTTAAGTGCATAGTGTGTCCCAGTTCTCCACATTGGTCTTTAGCCCCGCCCCCTATGTGTACCATATCTGCCTTCTGGCTAAGCCTGCATCCAGGCGGACTTCTGCAAAGTATTTACCCACAATTCATCGCTGCATGTGACGTTTTGAATTTTTTTAAAAATATATATTATCTTTATTGATAATGAAAGGGTTTTGAATTAAAAGGTGGGAATATAGTGGTGGTGACAGAGCAAGCTGCGTCTGTCACAAAAAAAGCAGTTTTCAAATGTAAAGTATTGAAATAATTATTGTTTCACTCCACTGTACATGTGTGAATAGTATCAAACTTTACTCCGTTTTCAACAAGTATCAAAAAACACCCCAGAACCAGAACCAAACGAGGAGAAGCAGCTTTCAGTTTCTATGCACCACAAATTTGGAACAAACTTCCAGAAAACTGTAAAACAGCTGAAACACTGGGTGCCTTTAAATCTCAACTTAAAACCCACCTGTTTAGAGTTGCTTATGGCTAAATTAGGGTTAGAGTGCGGGTTTTTGCTCTTTCTTACTGTTTATTCATTGTCACGTGCTGTTTTTATTTTGTTTTTTAATTATGTAAAGCACCTTGAAATGCCTTGCTGCTGAAATGTGCTATACAAATAAAATTTTATTGATTGATTGATTGAAACACATTTGAACAGCCAAATATATCCAGTAATGACTTTAGAGAGCTAAAATACCTATACTATACTTTTAAAATCATACTGTCACCTTCCTAAAATGCCAAAACGGCGACCGGTCCCGCCATGTTGGATGTTACAGTTACGACGCAGAGGTGACGTAACCTGTACTGTCCCAGTTCTACCCTTCTGTGCACTTCGACTGAGTACACACTTCATAGAGGGTGTAGAGTGTAGTGCGAGTACTGGGACTGGACCCTGATTTCATTGCTGTGCTGGAAGCAAAGAACTGTTGTTATTTCTTGACACCCACCTGGTTAGTGTTGGTAAGCTTCCATGTTAAGCACTGTGGCAGGCTGACCAGGGGCCACACCACGTGACTTCCAGAAAGATGGTGTTTATTTACCACTGCATCTGTTTATATTAACTGTGCAGAGTTTGGCAGCATGCAGATGTCTGGAGGCCACTTTCTCAAAATGACCCCATCCGTGCAACAAAGGAGAGTGAAAAAAATAGCAAAATGTATCTGCAGGGCTAAAGGCAGACATGAAAAATTGCTGCAATAAAGAGATTTACAGAGGGTCGGAACATTGCTCACTGAACAAAACAGGGGAGATGAGTGTCCTAGAAAGCTGAAGGATGGGAGTGTGATAGTTGCTGCAGAGTGTATTTAACAGCGTGTTTGAGCTCCACTTAATGACTCTTCATCCTGTTGTGTAACACTCAGGTGAGTACTCTAGAAACACTCAACATCCTTCCATTCACAGCTTTTACTCAAACCTAGCACAGAGATTGAGTTGGAGGAAATCCGTCTTTCAGCTTTCACTTCACGATTTAAATCAGTTTGGTGCAGGAGTACTTGGTCTTTTTTACAACAAGGATTTGAAAAAAACTACATGAGCTTATTATCTCAGACTTTTGGGAGGTTTAGGAAAACATATCTCAGATACGAATTTTTACATACGTCTAATATTACAGACAGATTTAAGGCTCTTTCTTAAAACAGTTCTACAAAATGGTTGCACAGACTAAAAATACCACTGATTGATTCACCCACATCCCCCAGCATTCAGAAATTAAGTGAGCAGGGCAGAGCCAAATGAGACATAGAACAAAAATCAGCTGCCTTTACATGTTGCTCAATATTTTATTTGTGTAACAGATGTCTCCTGAACAATATTTCTCATAACATGGCAGATGAGCTTAGTGTGGTGATTCTGTTTGCGTTCAACAAAATATTTTAATTGTTGTTGTTTTTATTTGAGGAAGAAACGTGTGCTATCGCCACAGTTTTCCATAATTTAAAACACTTGTTAGAAAAATAACACTTGTGAGTTCTCCAGAATGAATCCGTACTGTCAATAGCGGGGGAGACGGAGGCAAACCCAGAGCGCAGACTCATCATTCAAAAGGAAAAGTGATTTATTAAAGTAAAAGATAAACCAAACAAAAGGCTGGCATGGCAGCAAAAACAAACAACAAAATCCAAAATGGCAAGGCAAGGCAAGGAACGTGAAGACGATAAACATGAGCAAAACTAAAGGAATGACCCAGTCCTGAGAGATAAGCAGAGACCGGCTTTTAAAGAACAGAGGGAGAGATGATAATGGGTTGCAGCTGAGGACATGACGAGAAACAGGTAAAGTGGGCGTGGCATGCGTGACCGGAAAATTACTGGGGAGGTGAAAGGTGAAAAGAAAACAGAAAGACAATAACCAAAACAAGATGACCAAAAACCAATAGAACCACAAACAAAGAACCAAAAAAAACCCAAAAGACTGAAATACGTGACAGAGCCCCCCCTTTAAGGGGCGGCTCCTGAAGTCCCCTAAAACAAAAAAATAAACAAGGTACCTGACTCGAAAGGGTGGAGGGGGGAACAACAAAAACACAGGATGGAGGGCAAGAAAGAAAAATCAAACAAAGAGCAATAAACAAAAACCCAACTGGGCATACGACCCGGGGAAACACAAGAACAAGAAATCAAAATACCCGAGGGCACCCCGAGCATTGTCCACTAATGGACCTGAGTTCAAGTGAACGGCCTGGGAACCATGCATGGCGTAGTAAGAGTTCAGGTGGACATCCTGGGAACCGTCCAAGGTGTAGCAAGAGTTCGGGTGGACGACCTGGGCGCCAGCCGCGGCGTTGCCAGAGTTCAGGCGGACAACCCGGGCACCGTCCATGGCGGATCAGACGAGAGCGGAGAAGACCAGGGCGAGGTGCCCTCCCACACCCTCGGCGAGGCAGGCGTGAGTGAGGCGTCGACCAGGACCCTCGGCGAGGCAGGCGTGAGCAAGGCATTGACCAGGACCCTCGGCGTGGCAGGCGAGACGGAGGCGTTGTCCAGGACCCTCCTGAAGACACGGCTGCTGGGAGCCCCTGAGGGGACTGACAGCCCTGGAGGCAGATGTCCCAGGGGGCCTGACATTCCTGGAGGAGAACGTCCTAGGGGGCCTGACATCCCTGGAGGACGATATCCAGGGAGGCTGAGAGTGACTTGAGTGACTTAGTGGATTTGGATGACTCGGGAGTCTCGGTGGACTTGGCTGGTTTGGGTGACTGGGCAGACTTAGAATTGGTGGAGAACATGACTGCTGGTCTATGGATGCACTGATGAACTGTCCTTTTAACTGTGTTACTTCATTAAAAAAAAGTTCATGAACATTGCAAGTAAGTACATTGTGTCTGGGATCCAGGTTATTTCTTAAAGAGGTGAACAGTCTTTGAATTTGTGATAGAATGTCCAAGAGATCGACAGAAGAGAGTTCAGTAGCCGTTGCGTGGGTGAGTTCAAAAGCATGAACCTGAAAATGTGGAGGTGTGGTGGCTGCCGTGGCCGAGAGTGGCGTGAGGACTGCCGCGGTCGGTGGTGAAGTGAAGGCTGCTGCGGCCGGAGGAGACGTGGAGGCTGCCGCGGAAGACGGCAGCACAGTGGCGGCCGGTCGACCCACCAGAGAAGCTGTGGCGGTGTCCGGCCGACCCGCTGGAGAAGCCGGAGAAGCCGTGGCGGCGGGCACGCACACTGGCGACATGGGAGACTTGGTGACTGCCGGAGTCGGGAAAGATGTGGAGGCTGTCACAGCTGATGGAGGCGTGATGGCTGATGTGGCAGACGGAGGCGTGATGGCTGCTGTGGCCGACGGAAGCGTGAATGCTGCTGCAGCTGACGGAGGTGTTGGGCTTGTCGCAGTCGGTGAGGTGATGTAAGGTGGGCGCGGCAGGCGTGACCGGAAAATTACTGGGGAGGTGAAAGGCAAAAAGATGACCAAAAACCGTTAAAACCCCAAACAAAGAACCAAAAAACTCAAAAGACTGAAATACATGACATGTACTTTGTAATTTTGTCACCTAATACCCTCGGCTGGGTGGTATGTCATCACTTTGTTACATTATTCAACTCCAAAGCCAACCTACCTTTTTTAAATGTCAACCAAGTGGTCAGTTGGCTTCAACTCCCCTCGCTGCCTCTGTCCATTCATAAATCACACCGAGGCAGCCAGAAGGTGTCTAAGTCCTGGCCTGAGGTGACTTGTGACAGAGTCTTTATTAGAAGAGAAAGAGAATGTCAGAGATAAAAACATTAAAGTAATAAAAAAAATACATGATTCTGAAAAAAAAAAAGAATCGGTACCAAAAACTTTCACACACACACATATATATATAGCACACATGCTCTGTTATATATTACAACATATATTTATAGCATGTAGCTATATTTTGCGTTCAGAATGGTTTAAACTTTAAGGAAAAGTAAAATGCCACATCTTAGTATGTTATGAAAGACCCATTTTGAGCCCAGCCAGCCTAATGGAGTAGCTCATTTCAGCTTTGTTCATTAGTCATGATTCCAATCTCATGACCACAGATGAGATTTGGAACTTAGACAAACCAGTAAACTGAAATCTTTGCCTTACATTTCAGCTCCTTCTCTACCATGACAGACCAGATCAACACCCCCACTGCTGTGACCCAGACCATATTCACTGATCTATTTCACTCTCTATCCAGCTATCTGTCGTGAACAAAACTCCAGGATACTTGAACTCCTGCACTTGAGGCAGAGACTCAACCTAAAGGGAGAACTCCAGACTTTTTTGGTTGAGAACCGTGGCCTGAGATTTGCAGAATTACACCGCTCCCGGTCAGAAACAACCAATCAGCGCTAGGAGGAGGATCTTAGCAGTGTCAATCACTCTGTGTAGCACTACTTACTGTCGTTCAAGTTCAAGATTGCCAGTGTTGCAGCTGTGCTAATGGCGGAGAAACACCCAAATGTTACAGGAAAACTGCCAATATTTTAAGTGGCACCTGCTCAGAAAACAAAGACAGGTAAACAGAAGAAGATACATGATGTCATCAGTGGCCCTGTGCTGTGGGGCAGGAGCTGTGGAGGGAGGGCTGTAGCCAATGACATATGCGCTGTGTCCCAATTCAGCAGCTGCATCCTTCAAAGGCCAGATTTGAAGACCAATTACATCACAGCGGCATGCCGAAGGTTGTCCAAATTCAAAGACTCCTTCAAATGCAGCCCACAAATGCGTCCTCCTTTTCCCCTGATTTGAAGGACAGCTCTGGTATATGCTTCTCAGCCCACCCTATCCTGAGATGCATTGTAGGTATAATGAAAATTTCTATATATATATTAAATTTCTACATATATGTATATTCTATATTCCACTTATAGGTGATCTAACTAATTAGGTGGTTTATGTATGTCATGATTGGGCTTTAAAGCGAAAGGCGTGAATATATATATATATATATATGCATGCACCATTTCTTCAGTTTTATAGTTTTTGAGAATTATTTACCTTAAGTTTTTTCCCCATTTTATCTCTGTTAAAGATAGTATTAATTTTTTTTTTTTTTTACATATATCCAAATTAGAAATCCAGAAAGCTGTGTACCTGTCTTGTCTGTTTTATTTTTCACAGCTAAAATTAAAAATACTCCTGTTCCTGGTACTGTCCATTATGATTAGCACATAGGAGTAGCGGAGATAGCATGAATAAATACCTTCTAGTAAGCTTAACTTCTAAGTACAATGGTTAGACCTCCTGCTTTCATGTGGTAAACCTGGGTTTGACTCTTTGGGCCTCAACTCATTTCCTTTGGCTGTTTATCGTTTTATTTTTCTGCTGCTAGTTTAAATGATTAGCTTCCAGTAAGTAGCTATTTTGCGAAAGTTCACGGTCACCAAACCACATATCACACATTTTATATAGTTCTGCTTTTCAAAAATTGAACATTTGGAATAAGACTGCATTTTCATCACCTTGCAACTGTATCTTGTCAGTAAATACTCAGCCCTGCTGCTTAAATAGTAGCTAACAGCACAAATAACATTTACTGTGAAAAAAAGATAGAACATGTTTCTTCCGTAACTCGTAAGAAACTGAAAAGCTGTTTGAGGACTGGAGGGGTGGATATAGCATGGCTTCAGTAGACTTTTTCTTTTCTTTGAGACTATGTTGTTGGTCTCGTGGTGAAAGCCCCTATCTTTTAAGTAAAAGACCTGGGTTTAAATCCCTATCCTGCGCATGTATCTGCATGATTTAATATTTGTATATGGGTCATTCCTACTATTTGGTGTCATTTGACCATGGTAATTGTTTAGAAAACCAAGTTTTAGTATTTACTTCTTTCAGAGGAATCTCACCTGACCACTTAGTTTCTCTCACTGGATCTTTTGACCAACAGGCCACAGTCTGTTAAGATCCACAACATCTCCTCCTCCACCACAATCCTCAGCACTGGCTCCCCACAGGGCTGTGTGCTGAGCCCCCTCCTGTTCACACTGCTCACATATGACTGCTCACCTCTCCATCCGAGCTGTCATATTGTGAAGTTTGCAGACGATACAGCAGTGGTTGGGAACATCACAAACAGTGATGAGTCTGACTACAGGCAGGAGGTGGAACACCTGGAAGACTGGTGCAAAGAGAACAACCTCTGCATCAATGTAAAGAAGACAAAGGAGATGATTGTGGACTTCAGAAGGGGCAAACATGCCCACCTCCCCCTGCATGTTGGAGGATCTGCGGTGGAAGTGGTTTCCAGCTACAGGTACTTGGGTGTGCACCTGAGTAACAAC
>NC_051434.1:26009041-26009850 GCF_001649575.2 Kryptolebias marmoratus
CTCAAGAAGCCTGGAAAAGACGTACCCAAATTAAATTGGATGCTATTCTTCAGCCTTTTGTGGTTCAAACTAAAGATTAGGCTCCATGTGAAGTTAACACTTTGAAGTTTTTGCCTGAGCAGTCAAAATGATTGTAACTTTAACTAATTAGTAGTTATTTAAGTGAAAACACAGAGATTTCAAGCATTTTTTGAGAAATGAGAAATGAACACAAACCATACTTTACATAACTTTGCATTAAAAAATATCTTTTTTTTCTTAATTGTATTATTTAATCTGATGAAGGGCTCGTTAGACTACAAGAAAATGACATTGGTGAAGCTCAGGATATCATGCTGTCCTGCTTTATCAAATTCTTTGCACTAGAAGAATCACTAGGCAATCAATAGATGAGGACCCAATGTCCACCCTGTAACAAAACATACTTATCTATAATTAGTTAGTGTTTTGAAAAGATAATTATTCAAAAGTTACATATTCCCAGAGCTGACCTGTCCCTAATTTTCCCTTTTAAATTACTTTACAAAAACAGTATTTATAAACTAAATTATATTCAAAAGGGACTTGTTCTTATGAAGTCACAATGTATTTTCAACCCATCCCTTTCAGAATAAAAAGCCATTGAAATGGAACTTTGCTTAATTTTTTTATTGATTGATATACAGGTGCTGGTCATAAAATTAGAATATCATGAAAAAGTAGATTGATTTCAGTAATTCCATTTAAAAAGTGAAACTTGTATATTATATTCATACATTACATACAAACTCATATATTTCAAATGTTTATTTCGTTTAATTTTGATGATT
>NC_051434.1:26011253-26044485 GCF_001649575.2 Kryptolebias marmoratus
GAGATTTTCATTTGTTGTCATTTGTAATCATCAAAATTAAACGAAATAAACATTTGAAATATATGAGTTTGTATGTAATGTATGAATATAATATACAAGTTTCACTTTTTAAATGGAATTACTGAAATCAATCTACTTTTTCATGATATTCTGATTTTATGACCAGCACCTGTATGTAATTTATTCACTGTCTGGATTCACAAAACAAAGCAGAATCTTTGTTGGTTTTATTCAATTAATATAAAAAACATAGATAACAGGGGGACAGGATGTAACATGGTGGACATCATGTCCGTGAACAGCACAACATTTAATTCAAACAAGGCAGTATATGTTTTTGAAAACTGTAAATGACAGACAAATTTATCATGAAAATAGCTGTAAACAAGAATTTATGGAGGAAAAATAAACATTTCTGGCCCTCTTAAGTCCACCCTGCTAACAGGGTGAACGTGTAAGATTACCAAGCAAACACTTGGTGATCTCTGGGAAATGTTTTAATGTATTTACAAGCAATACCTTTTAAAACTACAAAAATGATCAGTTTTCAATCTAAATAAGGCTAACAGAGTGCACGTGTTATGCTTCACCACATCAACATACAGAAAAAAGGTTAAATAAAAGTAGTGATACTTAACCTGCTTCTTTTAGATGTTGTCCCTTACAAAAATGTTTGATACTTTCTGTGAGTCATGTGACTAAAGAAGTGGTTTGGAGGGAGGCGGATTGACAGGTATCTTAGAGTAACAGAGTGGACAGTTGACTCAGGGACTCTATTTTATCATTTAAACAATAAAAAGGTTGTAATATCATAAAAACTCATTGGATGACAACTATTATGAAAAGGATTGTGTGCTGCTGACTCTATCAAAGTCAGCACACAGCTTCAGTTATTACAGCTAGAAACAAGTGATCAGACCTGAAATCTGGGTGTGGTGATGGACTCAGCCCTGAACCTTTAGAGCCACATTAAGACAGTCACAAAGTCGGCCTTCTATCACCTGAAGAACATTTCCAGGATTGAAGGACTAATGTTCCAGTAAGATCTAGAGAAACTCATCCAAACTTTTATATTTAGTTGCATTGATTACTGCAACAGTATCTGCCTAAAAAAATCAATCAGACAGCTGCAGCTGATCCAGAATGCTGCTGCTCATGTTCTCACTAAAACCAGAAAGTTAGAGCACATCACCCCAGTTCTAAAATCCTTACACTGGCCCCCTTGTAGCTCAGGGGGCCAGTGTACTCTGCGAGTTTATGTATCACTGAATGGCTTAGCACCACAATACATTAAAGACCTGCTGTTGTTGTATCAACCTTCCAGACTACTCAGGTCTTCTGGTTCTGGTCTACTCTGCATCCCCAGAACCAGAACCAAACATGCAGAAGCAGCATTCAGCTTCTATGCACCAGAAGTCTGGAACAAACTTCCAGAAAACTGGAAAACAGCTGAAACACTGAGTTCCTTCAAATCTAGGCTAAAAACCCACCTGTTTAGAGTTACTTTTAAATCATAATAAATAGATGTGTACTGGTATCTCATTTGGTGACTGTATGTTATTGTTTGTGTTTCCTGATTCTATGAGTTTTTAATTTTGTTTTTATGATGTAAAGCACTTTTAACTACCATATCTTCTGGACTCTAAGGCACACTTAAAAGCCTTCAAATTTCTCAAAAAACGACAATGCGCCTTATAATCCGGCGCCTTATATATGTAATAAGTCATAATGTTTTAGTACGACTTTGGTAAACTACAAAGCCACACCACTTGCAGCATTAGGGCTCAGTTATAGTCGTGCAGAGCCTGAGCAAGCGGTGTAGGCTTTATACTTGACGCTTATGTCGGAGCAGTATTCTTCCGTGAGTTTTGAACTGTTTGATTATCTTTGTAATCTCTCATAGAGGGATCATATAAATGCTTATACAGGCGAACCAGCTCCGCTAGAGCACCGAAATCATCCATTTTAAATGCAGCGCAGCGTTACAAGCATTAGGAGGTGCTTATAGTCCAGTGCGCTTTATATATGACAAAAGTTCAAAAATGGACCTTTCATCGACAGTGCGTCTTATAATTCAGTGCACCCTATAGTGCGGAAAATACAATACCTTGTGATGAAATGTGCCATACAAATAAACTTAAGTTAAAAAATATTTTAAAAAATGACATTAATTTTGTATTACTTATAATTGTAACTGAATTTAAGGGCACCAAATGGGGACATGACGGTAAACCCGAGTTGCATTTAAAATCAGATTTAATTATTTTAAATAAATTCACCTTGTGTACATATAGTTGTGTTTTATGGTAGAAAGAAGTCAAACATATAAGGTAAGATTATTAAAATAAATATTAGCCCACCTTTACACAAAATATACCACATTATGGAATGGGGACTCAAAAGGCACCATTTAGTAGGAATGACCCATATCCTCAACACACCCATTTTCTATAGCCGTTCATCATTTTATTTTTCTGCTTCTAGCAGAATCTCTGTTTTTTTCTAAATTGAGGAAATCTGGAGAAAATAATGTATTCTACTGTTCCTGCTTCCTTAACATCATCATTATGGTGATAGTTTGTGAAATATTCCATTATTCAAATCAAATGTTCTGTGTATTAATGTGTGCACCAAGCATTGAACCTCTAATTAAACAAAATGATAACAACTTTTTAAATAATAAAATTTATTAGATTCATTATACTTGTGAGCTGTTCAGGGTGTACCCCACCTCTTGCACAATGACCGCTGGAGATGGGCACCAGCTTCCCAGCAACCCTGAATGGAAAGAGGAGTAAAGCAAATGAATAGATCGATTTATCATCAATATGTATATTCTTAAGGCAGAAAGTTTAATTAATGTTGAAAATTTCTTTGTTGAAAGTCGCTTTCAGTTGTCCTGCTCCATAATAGAGACAAGAAGTATCCTTTTAGGGGTAATTAATGACTTACCAGTCTTGGATTTAAACAGGTTGGAAATTCCCAATCATAATTTGTTTCTTGTTGAAAAATGACATCAGCTAAGTTCAAAATGTCCTAAATGATCCATGCAGGCACCATTTTACATCTGTCGTTGTTTTTTTTCCCCCTTTCTCAGATTTTCCACCTGCAGTAATGTGAAATTTTCTGCTTTCCCAGCTGTTCGAAATGATCGAAATAAGAGGAAGAAGGAAAGCCCGAAGCTGGAACTGGCTGAAAGTTATGAGCTGACGATGGAACTGGAGACCATCATTGAAAAGATCCGTAAGGCCCATCAAGAAACCTTCCCCTCCCTCTGCCAGCTTGGCAAATACACCACAGTAAGTCAGCTGTCGTTAGAAACCAAAAAATACCTTTCTGCTCACAAGAAGCTTTGCAACTGATCAATAAAAGTATGGCGGTGCTTCATTTATAAATGTAATGTGACTTTGTGGCTTGATATTGCTCAAGGGCCTGTGCTTCTTTGATCCACAGTTACAAACCTGCCATGGGCATAATGGTTATCAATCTCTTATGATATATTATGATGAATCACTTTTTAAAGCAACTCGAGCCTTCAGATGTACAGTTCGTACTATCCAGACAAATTTTCTCTAACATTTTTTATTAATCTCCTTTCAGTTATTGATGAGACATCAAGTGAAGAAACAGTAGCATGAATCAGAATAGTATAACACAGCTAACACATTACAACCTCCAGTAATAATATCAGAAATTGTTTGTTTCAGCATGCAACAGAAAGAAGAAATTAGTTTTTCATTATTTTATTTGTTCAACCATTATTTAAACTCAGAACACATTGATAAAAGAGGCCTTACTGAGAAGAAAATTTAAAAGAGCTGTATCTTCCAGTCCTCACGACTGCTAATGACCAGAAGCTGTCCTTCAATCTGGCTGGGGATCCTGTCATACTTTAGGTTTTGAAAACTTTAAAAAGTTGAATTGATGCAGAAATCCAGCTTACAATTATTATATCTACAACTCCTGGCAAAAATGATGTAATCACCACTGTTAGAGGATGTTCTTAAAATGCCGTATTTTCCGGACGCACTTAAAAGCCTTCATCTTTTTAAAAATACGACAGATATAATCCGGAGCGCCATATATATGTAATAAGTCATGTTTTAGTACGACTTTGGTAAACTACAAAGCCGCACTGCTTGCAGCATTAGGGCTCAGTTATAGTCGTGCAGGACTCTGCGCATGGCACACTGACCTGAGCGAGCTGTGTAGGCTTTATACTTGACCCTTATGTCGGAGCAGTATTCTTCTGTAAGTTTTGAACCATTTGATTGTCTTTCTGATCTCTCATAGAGGCATATAAATGCCAATACAGGCAAACCAGCTCCGCTAGAGCACAAAAATTGTCCATTTTGAATGGAGCGCAGCATGCGTGGTCCACGCAAAGTTACAAATATTGGGAGGTACACGATGATGCACCTTATTGTCCGGTGCGCTTTATATATGACAAAAGTTTGAAAATGGATCATTCAATGACAGTACATTTTATAATCCTGTGTGTTTGATAGTGCAGAAAATATGGTAGTTTAACTTTGTATAAAATATAAATCACAGACAGGCCACAAAACTATTATTTTTTCAAAATTCCAACCTGACTGATTTGTGCAAACTCTGATAGACTTTGACAGGCAGATGTTTTAGAACTCCAGGACGCTTAAAACCAGCTCAATAACAAGTAGATGGCAACACCATGATTGACACACAGATACAGCAAAATTGTATAGAGTCAACGGTATCCAATTTGTTCATTTTTAAGCTGAGATTCATATGAACTACAGTTGGTGGGACTGAACCTTGATTGACTCCAATGCTTCACAAACATCTGATGGGGGCATTTGGAGGAATGAACAAGGAGGTGCATGTGTCAGGATTAGCTGAGTCTACTTTGAAAAATCTCATGATGCCTGTCAATCACATAACAAAGGACAGTTTATATAAAAATAAACAAATCCGTTGCACCTCTAATGCAAAATAGTGTCTGTCTTGTCAGGGTGATAAGTTTTATTCAGTTGCTCACAATAAGTGTGGTTTTTAGCTCACATCTGCACTCTGCCAAAGTGTACAGTAAGCTTCCATCTATATAATTGCACGTGTCCTTTTTCAATTCAAACACAAAGCTCCTAATCGCTGTAACCCTTCTCTACTCCACCCTCATCGTATCCTTTCTCCCTTGAGACATTTTCTGATTTCCCCACATAAACAGCATGCACTGAAGATAAATCCACAGCTGAAAAATGCTGTTGAACATAATAGCAAAAATATTTCTTTTCAGCTATAATATAAGCCTGTATTTGTTTGTTAGAGTGACAGTCTAGCCTCAGATAAAGCCCTAATCTGGATCAGAGTAATTATGTTTGCTTTCAGGCTGTGAGAAGTTTCTCTTTATTACAAGAGACTGAATCCCTATGATGCTTTTGACTTTTCCTCATCTGAAACAGTAGATGAGCTCCCACGCCTCTAGATTAGGTTAACATTCCAATTATATGATGAAATATTCAAATCTTAGTTTGCAGTGATTTAGGAGTTCACTGCTGGGTTAGCAGAGATAGCTCCACAATGAGTAGCACCTCATTGACAGTGATGGTGATGAAAAACGATCCTGATGGTTTCAAAGACAAACAAAAGCATTAGCACTCGGCAAGGAATCGGGCCAGCCAGGCTTCAGGCAGCAGTAGCTGCTGCTCAGCCTACAGATATTAGCCAGATTAGAGTTTGTCTGATGTCACCATTCATCACAGGTGCTCGTTGCTTTGACTGCCTTTTCTGTATGTGTACGCTCCAGTCCGTTGATGTACTGCAGAGCTCTCATTTCTATACTGTCACCTTTTTTTAATGCAGCAACTTTGTTTTGATTAATGTTCCTAAATACAATTAGAATTCCCTGGCAACTTCCTTGTTTCCTTCAGTTGAATTATTAGACTAGTGTAATTGACCAAAACTGCCAGGTAGGGGAAGGAGGATGGAAGGGTTTGTAAACTGTGACTTATCTCACCCTCATCACGTCACACTTACCATTTCTCCCTGTGCTTTCCTTCTTCAGCCAGAGGGTAGAACAAGATAAGTTGTTTTAATATCAGCTGTTGCTTCCTTTTTAAGTGTATGTCCATTGAGCAAACAAACACCCTCTCACACACCTCCACCTCCTCCCTGCACATCAAATCAGACACCAGTCAGTGGAATGTGTGTCCTTAGTGCTGTTGTGATGACTGCAGCTCATTGTATGTGATTTAAGGACAGCTCTAATGTGCCTCTTACTTAACCCTGATCATATTTAATGATGGCTTTTCCTTTTAGCTGTCCTCTGTCTCCCTTTATCTCCCTGTCTCTCCATGTCTTGGGTGGCCACACAATGGATGCTTGTAACAATGTCCAACAGCTATATTGAGAAAGGGATGATAGTGCAGAGAGAGCAGTTGGGGCATAAATGTTTGCAAGCCTGAGAGCACTTCCAGGACTAAGCTTAGACAGTAAAGTTTACCAACATACTAAGTACCTATTGGATTTTTCATATAGGTTATTGCTTTTCCCACCTGCTTCTTTCTCTTTAGTAGCTTTAGGGTATACCCTACTTCCAAAACACAATCAGCCTCAGCTACAAACAGTTCATCTTACATCTCCTGGCAAAAGATGTAGACCCACTATTTCTGGAGGATGTTTACGTATCCATTCACTTTTGTTACGTTATCTGAGATTGGATGGTGGAGTAAACAGTTCTATGAGAGAAGCTCTTTCTAACAACTTTATCCAGCTCCTCTTAAAGGATTCTGAGACATTTCCAGGCCAGAAAAGATATGCAATCCCTCCATCTTGATCTACACAGTCTCCCTTTTTGGTAGGATAGATCAAAAGGAAACTCTTGTTGCAAACAACCAGAATACATCTTGTTAAGATGCCCATACTACTTCACCTGACTGCTTTCAATGTGAAGGTGTGACAGCTCTCCTCCTGGCTCCTCTCTCATTTTCTCATTTTATCTCTAAGATGGAGCTCAAACACCTTCCAAAGAATACTAATTTTAGCCACTTATATCCAGGATCTCATTCCTTTGGTCATGATCTATCTCAAATGACAATAGGTGGCAGTGTGGTGGTAGGCAAGGTGGCTGGCCGGTCGGCCTGATGTGGCATTTGTGACAAGGGTGTGGTGTGATGGACAGGCGATGGGGGGGCTGCTGGCGTGCTTGGGCGCCTCAGAGTCTGCGGGTGCTCGGTTTCTGGTGCACTGGACCGGCCATACTTTGCTGCTTCTCTCTGCTGCTCTGGCCCCAGGCCTGGGGCCGGCCTGAGCGGATGGTGCGGTGGAGTCCACCTTGTGGTGTCTCTCGGTTGGCTGGCGGGTTGTGCTTGGTGGGTCGGCTCTGGGGTGGGCACCTGCTTGGCGTGGGTTGGCTGGCAGGTTGCTAGTGTTGGTCGGGCTGTTGGGCAGGCTCTGGTTTCCTGCTTCGATCACCGTCGTTGGGAAGGGGTCCCTTTTTGGATGTGGAACTGCTGACGCTCGGTTGGTCGGGTGGTGATGATGGGGTTGGGCTTAATGATGGTTCGTGGATGGTGATGTGGATTTGTTTGTATGGTTGTGGGGGCATGGTGGGGGTTGTCGGCCCTGGATGTGGGCCATCTGCCGGGGGCTACTTGACAAGTTAGTTGGTCCTGTCCTGGTGCTGGGTTGGGGGGTCTGGTGTGATTATGTGGCTCAATGGCGTCTGCTCTGTTGCATTTGCATGCAGGGGCTGCGGTGATATAGAGCGGGGCCATTGCTTGTTGCTGCAGCACACTCTGTGGTAGGGGGGCAGGATGCATCGAGGGGTGTTCTAAACTCTGTTTTCTTCCAACAGCACAAAATCACAAAAAATAAAAGTATCTTGTTCAAAAATATTGCAGAAAAACTGGACCATACATTTATCAATTCTAGGTTGATTTATTGTAATTCTTAATTAACTAGGTGTCCAAAAAACTTTTCAATTGTTCCAAAATGCTACTGCCATAGTTTTGATGCGAATTAGAGGGAGGGATCATGTTTCTCCAGTTTTAGATTCTTTACATTGGGTCCCTGTCAAATTCAGAGTAGAATTTAAAATCTTTCTTCTAACATACAAAGCGCTTAACAGCCAAGCTCTAGCTTATAATAAAGATCTTGTTGTTTCATATTTTCCTAACATAGCACTTTGCTCTGAGACTCCAGGTTTACTTTTGATTCCTAGAGTTTCTAAAAGTAGAATGGGACGCAGAGCTTTCAGTTATCAGGCTCCTCTCTAGTGGAACCAACTTCCAGTTCTTGTCCGTGAGGCTAACACCTTAATATTTTACTTTTTGATAAATCCTATAGTTATGGTTGACTTGGATTTCCTGAGCTATCCCTTAGCTTGATTGCTATAGGATTAGATTGCTGGAGGACAAATTGACCACATTTCCTCACCCTGCTGCTGTCTTTACTTGCTCTACTCCTCATGTTTATAGTTGTAATTATTTCAATAATTAACGTGTTTTTCTTTGTTTTTCTTCTGATAAAATCTACATCTGAACCAGCCATTCTTTGTTTGTCTGTGTTTCTTTCCTGTCCTCTCAAACCCCAGCCAGTTGAGGCGGATGGCCACCCATTTTGACCCTAGTTCTACTGGAGCTTTCTTCCTGTTAAAAGGGAGCTGTTCCTTCTACTCTCACCAATCTGCTTGTTCAAGATGGGAGACTGTGACTAAGTAAAGATTCAACACAATCTGCTGGCTTCCTTAGATAGATAACTTTTACTAATTGGCATTCATGACCTCTTATCTAAAATCATTTAGCAGTAACTGTCTTCTCTCTAAAGTTCATTCTGACCTCACTGATTCTTGATTGTTTGGTCATGAGTACTATTCATGAACACTTACGCAGTAAGTGATAATTCATATTTTCGACTCATAGAAAACATGATTTTTTGTTGAAATAAGATGTTTATATGATTATTAAGCTTTTAAAATATGAAAAGTAATTGTTGAACATTATTTTGTGTAATTGTTCAATAAGAAAATTATTCAAGTGTTTTAAATAAGTGTAAATTTCTGTGCGGTACAGGAGACTGAGCAGTGGAAGAATCTTTTGGACAAAGGCAATAATCCATAATCCCTAAGGTCTTTTCAGTACTGAATGTTCTAGTTCTTAATAAACTTTGTTTCATAATAAACTGAAGAGAATGCCTTGGCAGGGAATGGTAATTCAGTTTATTTTGGAGCTCGTTTTTGTGTTCGTTGTGTGAAGATCCTCCCACTCATTCGTCTTTGTTTTTTTAACCTAAGTGAAAAAAATCATGTTTGCTTAGAATTGTTTTTGAAAATACAGCAGACAATAGAAAGAAAGAAAAAATAGTTAATGTTAGGATTTGAGTATTTTGGGTTATTTTTTTTTATTTTATTTTATTGTCAATTCATGTTTCTGTAATTATGTTTTGTTTGTTTGTTTGTTTTTGTGTTTAGTTTAATATTAAGTTCTTGTGTAGTTTTGCTCTCTGTGCCCTCTGTGTCCCTGTCATTATTCACTTGTTCTCAGCTCAATATTTGTCAGCCTGCCACACCCATCTGCACCTGTCCTTTGTTTGTAATCTAATCATCCTCACTCTATGTAACCTGTTCCTCAGCTTCCATTTCTCACTTGTTCATTGTTGCTAAGATGCTGAAGTAATTAAGAAAAACATGAGAAAACTGTATCAAACAAAATATGGCACCCATCCTACACACAATCCCCCAAAGAGGTTTAAAGGGTAACACAATGCATTCAAATTAGATACATCTCCACAATATCATCATTCCCCGATATGTCAAAAATTTCATCATCTGACACATGTCCATTTAATAACGGCATTTGCACTTGGCTTCCAGGCATCACAACTCCAATCCATCTTAAAATCATGGCTTTTGCACATGTCAGCAACAGTGTGCAAAAACAAACCATCATACACAATGCTAAAACAACTGCTATTAAACCTTAAACCAACATAGCACTGAATGATCCAAATTTTCTTGTAGCCAAGCATTGGCAGACCACACTGCTCCTTCAGATGGACCAAATGCATCCCTTATAATTTTCAGTGCATCTATCACACTGGTCATGCTATCTGAGCTGTCAGGAACCAGAGTATAGCAAGCTTCTCCTGTTAGATTCAAAGCAACACACAAACCACCTTGTTTAGCCAAGATATAATCTAATGTCATATTGTGTTTCAACAGTATCAATCTATGACTTCTCTGAGTGTCAGTCAAATACTGAAGTCCCTTGATTGTCTCATTTGCAAACCCTTGTAGAGTATAAGTTATGGCAGTGGTTCCCAAAGTGTGGGGTGCGCAATGCCATTGCAGGGGGGATGCGGGATCCGTGAAAAAAAACAAACAGTGCCTGACTAAGCATAATGGACAGGTTTTTAACCTCATTTTGCACAGAGGCTTTTTTAAAATGTATTGATGATAGCAAAGTTGAATCTTGTTACAAATAAAAAAAGAAATGTTTGAAATAACACTGACTGCAAGGAATACTCTTCTACAGTATAGAACTAAAAAAACAGTTACACAAAAGTGTTTCACTGTAAAGATGGTTTGTAGTTTGTTTTGTTGCAACCTGAAGTGTGAAACTTCAGTAGGGTTAGAAAACAAAATATGTGTATAGGTTTATGTCTAGTTAATTGATGTGTAGGCCCAGCTGATTTTTTTTTTTTTTTTTTGAGGGGGGACGCGAGATTTCATTGTAATCCATAGGGGGGCCCAGAAGAAAATCTTTGGGAACTATTGAGCTATGGTATCAAAGTGATCAGCCAAGAAAGTGACACCGTAGTGCGAAACATTCCTATCGCCCATTTTTCACCAAAGGATATTTTCCAATTATGGGACTCAAGATTGCGAAATTGTGCCAACTCTCTCTTCAGTCTATTACCAGGAATAGAAGTGGGTTGAACATTGTCCGGTGGAACACCGCGCTGCATAGTAAAAACATCATATGGCAGTTTTAGGAATGCTATATAACAACAACCAGTCCATCCGTATGGTAGAAATATGTATGCCCTATTACCACGTATCCCCCAAAGACCCTCAAAGTTCTCTCTAGTTACATTAGCTAGAAAAGGTTGATTTTCAACTAACAAAGTTCTACTCTTTAGAGAAACCGGGTCCTGAAAAGTCACTCTTTGAAACTTCCTGTCATCTGCAGATTGTCTGTTGTTAAACAGCATCCAATAGTTATCACACTCTGATATTCCCATAAACATACCTGCACAACCACGTACGTCATCTGAACAGAAACAAGTCTTGGCTTTACTAGCTGTTACTTTAAAAAATTCTGGATACAATGTCTTCCCTTGCTCATGTTGATCAATCAAATTGATGTATGGTAATGAGGTGAGCCATGTACACTACTTTCTGGGTTTAAATAAACCTTCCACCTTGATAACCAAACATCTGTTGCTGCCTTTTCCTTATAAGCCAACCAGGATAATGCATAATTTTGGCAATCTTGACTCAATGGCTCCGGTGTCATCTCCATAACAGCCAGCCATGTGCTTGGTGCAGGAATTCTTACCATACAAGGACACTTGTCGGGGGTAGCCAATCTTACTAAATGCGTTAGTTGCTGGAACCACATGTTTTTGCTTGCCCAGGGTTCAGTGATCTGTAATGCTGAGGAATCAAACCCAAATGCCTTCCATTTTGCTTCTTGCCAACATAATGCATGAAAATCAGCTTTTGCTTCATCTGGTATCTTCTCCTGATCAAAGGTCTCACTGTTAGTTGCTTTATCAACATCATTGAAGACATGTGTTGGCACTACATTATCCCATACCCAACCTGGCACTTGGGTAGGCAAACTTGGAGTGTTTTCAAAGTCATTCTTAGCCGTTAAGATAACTTTAACCTCTGCAACAGGTGTTGGGACTGTTTTAGTAGTAGCGGATTCTGTTCTTGTCTCTTTACTAAAAAAGTCAGTGTTATGTATTTGGTAAAAGCAATGCATTATTCATTGGTACTATTTTGTGTTCTTTGTGGATGTACACCAAGTGTAGTTTAGTAGCGCATTGATTTCCCTATGTTCTTCGGCAAAATATGTAATAAAGTGAGCCACGTTCAACTGAATGTTTCGTTGAGTTTACACAGTTAAGTTATGAGAAAGAACATAACAAACTGGTGAAGAGATTAAAACGGATCCTCGATGTGCATGTAATGACAGAGAGGGGAATATCCTTGTGAAAAAGACAAGATAAAAAAAAAAAGAAGAACCCCCGTCTGGATGCTAATGTGGCATCCTAGCTAGCGAGCTACAGAAAAAACATGAGTGACATTCATTTCCTAAGTGAAGGACACTACACGGAGAAATGTCGGGAGGCATTGGACAAATGAACATTTTTGATAACGGCACAACATATGTAGAGTGAGTTGAACAGTACTGTCTGGCTAACGAAGTGGAGGGTGATGGGAGTGAAAACTTATAACTTGTTGCACAGCCTCATCACACTGGCCAAACCAGCAGACAAAAGTTTTAGGGAGATCACAGAGGTTCTCCAAAAACATTTTCAACCAAAGCCACTGGTCATAGCCGAACGATTCAGATTTCATAAACGAAACCAGTTAAAAACTGAGTCCACATTGGAGTACATCGTGGAGCTTTGGCGACTGTCGGAGCACTGTCAATTTGGGGATGCGCTGAGAGACCATGTCGTTTGCGAGCTGCAAAATGGAAAAAAATATGGACTGAGAGCAAACAAAAACAAATGTGAGTTCTTCAAAGATGCCATCGAGTATTGTGGACATCAGATTAACAGGCATGGACTCCACAAAACTAAAGCGCTAAAACACTTTGACGCAAATCTTCCCCTTCGCCTTGCATGTGATGCCTCTCCATACGGCATCGGTGCTGTGCTATCTCACAAAATGCCTGATGGAGTAGAACGTTCAATTGCTTTTGCCTCAAGGTGCCTAAATGCAGCCGAGTGTAATAATGCGCAGATAGACAGAGAAGCACTAAGTCTGGTGTGGGGAGTGAAGAAGTTCAATCAGTATTTATATGGAAGACACTTCACCCTGATCACAGACCACCGACTGCTGGTGTCCATCTTTAACCCACAGAAAGGTATTCCAACCATGGCTGCAGCACGGTTACAGCGATGGGCCTTGTTCCTTGGCTCTCACCCCTACACTATTGAATTTAAAGGAACAAAACTGCATGGAAACGCAGATGGACTTTCATGTCTCCCACAAACGCAAACCACTGAAGAAACCACTGACCCAGCAACTGTGTTTCACATTGCAAAAATGGAACCCCTGCCTGTCACAAGTGCTCAGGTGAAAAGAGAAACAAGCTGAGACACAATCTTAAGTATATGATTTTACTGTGAATGGCTGGCCATCCTCCATTGACACCCAGTTCTCTGCATACTCCAGCTATCCGTTTGCCAAGGATGTGTCATGTGGGGAACCCGTGTCATCATACCACCCATACTATGCAAAAAGGTACTAAACTCACTATGAAAAGATCAAGATGAAAAGTCTAGCAAGGAGCTGTGTTTGGTGGCCAGGCATTGACTGTGAAATAGAGAACAGCAGACACTGCACCAACCCCAGCCAGAGCCGGTACACACATGGGAGTGGCAATCCACCCCATGGCAATGCATCCATATAGACTATGCTGGACCATTTACTGTTAGTCCCCAATCTTTACTGCCATCCCCTGTTCTCTTCTGTCACCCTTTGGTCTCTCCTGTCCTCCTCTGTCTTTTCTCTATACCTCAGTTTCTCCTGTCACCCTCTGGTGTCTCCTGTGAGCCCCAAATCCTGACTGTTAGCCCTTTGTCTCTTTTGTCATTGTGGCCTCTCCTGTCAGCTTCCGGTTCCTCCGGTCAATCTATCTTGTCATGCCCTGATCTCTCCGGTTAGTTCTCAGTCTCTCCTGTCAGTCCCTGGTCTCTACTGTCCAGTAATGTTCCTCCTAGAAAACACACTCTCCAGATGCTTTGGATACAGTGATCTTAACCAACAGTGCTGACCTTTAAACTGTTTTTGCTTTGTTCTTTTTATATATCGGGAATTTGTTTGGGTCCAGAAGTAAAAAGACGATGATCTTTTCCTGGTCTTTGAACCTGCTCCACAGTTAAATGAGGTCAATGTTGATGTTGTTGAGGATATTGCAACTGCTGGTATGTGTCACACACAACACTGTGCACTCTACACCTGCAGGGCACACTTTATGCATAATGTCCTCATAGATGAAACCTCATAGGTGGAAAAAAAAAAACCCTTCTTATTTCGCAGATTGCAAAAAATGACAATACTGCAAGCAAAAAGTAGAACTTAAAACCTGTCAGAAGCGTTGTGTATCCGTCTGCAAGATGAACTGCTTCTTTTCCAAAGTCAGTGTTGGTCCACAAAAAGAGCTTTAGGAGCTCATTTCTCCATATAAAATCAAATCAAACCAAATAGAAGAAAAATGTCCACAGTGTCAAGACTGGAATCCTCTCTGGAATTTTTTTCCCATTGTCCTGTAATGCTGCTTTCCCAGAAACACAACACTAATAAGATGTTCAGTATTTATCTGGTTTCTTGACCTTATTATGTCTGGTTGTGGCATTGCTCATTCAACTGATGGTCCATTCTGGTGTCCCCAAAATTTTTTAAGTTCACCGTTGCTTGCAGAGAGAGATCATCAGATTAACAAATCCACCAACAGCCCAGGTCATTGATTTGTCTTTAGTAAAATAAAGCATGCACCTCCAACAATAGTTTTTTTGTTTTCAAACAGCCTGCCATCTACCAGTAGAAGGAAGAAAACCTCATCTATGAGTTGCATTGATGAATGTCGGTTTTAAAACGCCTTTTAATTTAAGTTAATTCCACTGCTGGAGTTGGTCTTCCTTTTTGAAATTTAATCTTGTTTTCTGCAAAAGATTACCTTGAAAATTCCAAGCTCACAAGCTTGTATCTACATAATTTATGTTCACCATAACTGTTTTTTATACAAAGAATTAATAACACCTCATGGGTCTTCATGAAGGCATATCCCAACTTATTTTGGCCTCCCTCTCTACATGAAAATGTGATTGGTTAATTTTTCTGTCAGTTGCTAAGCAAACTTATTTTGTGGAGCCTTTGATTCAGCTATGCCTTCTGTCCTGACACTAAAGTCTTAACCACTCTGAGAAAGCTCCTTCGAACATTTTTCTGCCTGGAGACATAAATTTAAAAAAAAATCTGATTGAATAACTATATTTTCATTAATTAAACATAATGTATTTATCAATTGTAAAGTAGTTTACAGAAAATAGGAAAAAAACTGCAAAAAGAAAGAAAGAAAAATTACATTGAAAATATTTCTCTTATATATTAAAAAAAAAAAAAAACGAAACATTTCACGTGCTGATTTATTCAGGCTTTTCTGAAAGCCGAGTATGTCATGAGGGTTCCCTTTTGTGTTAAATGTAATGTTGGCAAATGTCTAAAATTATGATCAGAACAAAATTTACTAAAAATTAATAACACTGGTTGTGATATATATTTTTTATTTAAAGCAACTATAAGACCTTTTCTTTAACATAAAGTGATACGCTTCTCAGTTTAGTCTGTATGAGACAGAGCAGTGATGCTTGTTTGTGTGTGTATGGAGGGAATCTTTCACTAATCTCTCATATAGTATTCAGTGGTGGAAATTGAAAATTATTTACCAGCCACTCAAATATTTTACCAGCCACTATTTTTTGTTGTGACAAAATGTTATTTCATATGATGATGATGATCGAGGTGGGTGGAAGCAGTTGTTGTGCCCTACAGGCTGAACAACACCTCTTTCTGGACACTGCATGGAAATGACTATATTTTTCTTATTTTCTTATTTTATTTTAAACCATTAAAAGATGCATATCTGTACATAAAAAATTCAGACAAGTGAAATATATTTCTGTGAAAAGCACAAAAGCACAAAAAAATACTTCAAAAACACTTGTTTTTGAAGGTTTTTTTGTGCTATTGTAAGTTTTTGTATGTAAGTTGTAATGTTGTAACACTTGCTGCTTTTAATGCATAGATCTATTTGTGCTACCCGCTTATATTAAACAGGTAGGATATTCTGATGAAGGAAGTGATTTTTGTGGTTTTAGAAAGGTTTTCGTCGTGGATATAAATTGTTCTAATGCTATGCTAAGCATAACGCCTAAGCTTCCACTTCAGTATCCAATGATATTTAACATTAACACAAACCACTATAGTTTTCGGTTTGTAAACATGACGGTAGCAGTTTTTGACGGGTAGCACCGACCGTTAGACATAGCTATCTAGCTGTGCTACGGTAGGAAAATCTGACGAGGAAGCACAGATCGTCAGAACACCGGCCGTAGGCGCAAACGCATACTGACCGACGTCATGACGTCATTGATTTAGTTGTTTAACTTTCGGTTCTTCCCTTGACTACTCTTGAAAAACATTTTAGTTGTCTGCCACCTGCTTAACTCCCGAAATGTTCCGCCACATTGCTAATGCTACTCCTCAAATTGTTTCTTCTTCTTCTTGATTTTTATTGGTGGTTGGTAAACAACTGAAGAAATCAATACCGCCACCAACTGGTAAAGAGTGTCTGCTAAGCTTTTCTCCTTCTTGCATTTAGCAGCAACTCGAGCACATTGCTGCCCCCTATATGTCAAGAGGACAAATAACACCTTTTCTGTTCAAATTACCGACCCGCCACAGTGGCGTGTGTGTTGATCAAATTCCCCTGCCACTTTAAATATTTACCCGCATTTGGCAGGTGGCGGGTGCTAATTTCCACCGCTGATAGTATTTAACTTTCACCTTTTTCATTTGTCATTTCCTCTTTTCCCCCTCTCACTAATGCTGTAAAGCAGTTGCATGTTTCCCGTTTTTGCATAAAGCTCCATCATTTTTGCTAATCTTTTGTTTGTGTAGATTCTGGATAGTAGCTTATTATTGGCACCCCTGGCTTCAAACTACTCCCTGCTTCCTGTCACAGCTCTGTTTCCACATTCTATCATTGCCACTGGTCCCACACAATTGCACTGATTATTTTAGATCCAACCACCTGGATCAGCTCACAGTCACATTATCAACATTCCTGCCAGTGTTCATAAGGAACCTATTTTCTGTATATTACTGTGACACAGAGCAGAGTGAAGAGTGTACACTGAGGAGATCATTAGCAGCAGTCTGTATGACAGCAAAGCTTTTTGCCTAACTTGTATGTGTTTGCAATTGTGTGTTGCAGAACTCAAGTGCAGATCACCGTGTAAGACTGGACCTAGGCCTGTGGGATAAGTTCAGTGAGCTAGCCACAAAGTGCATTATCAAGATCGTGGAGTTTGCCAAACGTGTGCCTGGCTTCACAAAGCTGACCATCGCTGATCAGATCACACTCCTGAAAGCTGCCTGCCTGGACATTCTGGTGAGTGTTGACTACTTTTATTTTGAAAGAGCAAACCTTTCGGTTAGAAATTTTGAACAAGTTCTTTTGTAGAAAAACAGCTGATGCTGTAGTGGAGATTACTGGACATTAGAGAATATATATCCCACTTCTTGTCAAACTCAAAGTGACAGTTTAATTACCCCCTGCCATAAACGGTTAATGGCTTTATGACTTTATGACCCATTAGGAGGAGTCATGACCCCCCCACCTCCCCATTCTAACTTCCTTCTGTTAGTGGTACCTTTCATCTCGAGTAAACTCAAAAAAATAGGTTTACAACCATGTCCTAATGGGTTTACGACTCTCCATTTGTCAGGTGCATTGTCTTTCCTGGGACGCACACGCACACATCGTTAACCCCTCCCAAGCACGCACGCACACATATATGCATTTGTAATAAATACTTCTGAGAATATCTTATCCAATCAAACAAAGGGGGAGGGTTCCATATTCCTTTAAAATGGTCCTATCCGTACACTTTCTCAGATATCTGCTCACCGCAATCTGTTCAAAGATGGTTCGAGTAAAAAGAGTCAAGAGTGGAAAAGCTGAGATGAAGCAGGGTCAGTCTACTGTGGAAGCTTCAACATCGACAACCCTGGACAAGAAACCTCAGACTGCTGAAGCTTCAACTTTGACATCAGAGGATGAGAATCCTCCGAATGTCGTGGGTAGTGGGCCAACGGCTGAAAAAGACCCAGCACAGATGGCCCTGGACAAAGCAATCGCTCCCTTCCTGGAAAATAACTCCGCTCTTGTCGGCGAAATTCCGATATCCATCTATCAGCATTCAGACCGAGCAGCTGACACACCCAGGAAAAGCACGTTCTACCTGTGTAGAGCGCAGATACCTCCTCCCAGCTTACTGCATCAGGAGTGGTCTTTAGAAGATTATGGATTCTGCGGTGCGTGGGGTTACGTCTTCAACTATGAGAAAGGCAAACTAAGTCTGTACCAGCTGCAAGAAAGTGAGAAACTGGGCCCGTTATCTCCTGTCGGAAGGCTGTTATACAATGACTGGACCGTGCTCAGACTGGCGGTACCACGTAACACCTATCTGAATCAAGGAGGAGAAGAAGATGATGGCTCCTCACCTCCAGCAGCGAAACGAGCCAGAAGGCGACTTTTTTCAGACTATGCCGATATTGTGGAGAAAGAGATTCTCTTCAGTGCAACTTTGGCATTGAAAGACAGCCTGTCCGGTCGCTGTTTTTTTTGAGCGAGTGTGCGAAAGGCTGACCCCTCCAACCTGTTCGTCCTGGAGTCTGTTAATCCGGACTGTGTTCAGGACACTGCTGGTTCTTCCCGTGGAGGCGTGGTCTAAGAAAATGGATGAAATTGGTGAGCGAATTTCCGGCCTTTTTCGCAGCTGCCACTGCTGGGCTGACCTTATGACGGTGAAGAAAACTCTAATCTTTTAAGCGCCGCCTCCTGACCCCGCCTCCCTCTACAATATATACGGAGGCGGTTGTAGGGCCTGCTAAAGACTTCAACTCGAGAAAATGTCCTGTCAATCGAAGCAGACCACTCTGTCAGAATGCTGGGGTGGGTACAACCAGCGTGAAGAGCCACTCTGCCCGCCTCCATCACCGGAAGGGTACAATATGGAACCCTCTTCCTCATCCTCATCTACGCCCTCACTCACCAAGGTTTTACGGGAAATCAGCTCTGCTTCACCTGCTGAATGTGACCATTTCAAACTATCTGCGTGAAATTTTTTACGGTTGCAAGATTGACCACCCGAGTCAGCATCAACACCGCTGTCTCAATATGCAAGAGGAGACGGGGTTTTATCAGGACAACTTCCGCGACATTCTTCAGCGACTTTTAAAGCCCCAGTTCGTCCCCGCTGTACAACGTCTGCTGACTCTGCAAAACATTCAAGCAGAATATGCGGCAGTAAAGGCTGTGGCTCTGACACTTTTACACGAACTGAAAATGGAAAATCATATTCACAACCTGATCTTTCAGATGTACGAAGCCGCCGACTCTGAGCAGCTAAAAGAACTAAAGTCAGTTGCAGACTGCTTTGAATCCTTGGAGATCTGACCTGATTATATCGTTTGAAAATGTTAGTCTTTTCTAGAAACGTTTGAAAGTAATAGACCTTTTTTTTAAAAAAATGTTTTCAACTAAGCATACTCCTTTTTATCTTTGCATATTTGTATATTTTAATAAGTCAAATAAAAACTATATTAAAATGTCTTTATGTTTCTTTCATTATTCCTGAATCATAAATACACGGGGTTTGACATATTTCTTCATTTATAAGCAGAGGATGGCTGAACAAAGACTGCTTAAAAAGGTGTATTACACTCCATCTCACCCGGGTAGTTTTGGTGGAGTAGAAAGGCTGAGAACAGGTGTGCAGAATGAATCCGGGGAGAAAGTCCGTCTTGAAAAAGTGAAAGATTTTCTATCCGAGCAAGACGCTTACACTTTGCATAAGCCTGCGAGAATACGCTTTCTGAGGAACAGAGTTTTTGTGTCCGCACCTCTAAACCAATTTCAAGCTGACCTCTGTGACATGCAAGCTTTGGCCGATCACAACGATGGTTTTAATTATTTATTAACCGTGATCGATGTATTTTCAAAAAGGGCTTTCGCACGTGTTTTGAAAAGAAAAACGGCTGCTGAAGTGGTGAGAGCTTTTGAATCTGTATTTAAAGAAAGCGGAATTCCTAAAAAGCTTCAAACAGACTTGGGTAAAGAATTTTTCAACAAGAGTTTCCAGACGTTAATGAAAACACACGGCATCACGCATTTCGCTACAGCCAGCGACTTGAAAGCATCCGTTGTGGAAAGATTTAACCGTACTTTGAAAACTATAATGTGGAGGTATTTTACAGCGAAAAACACACGCGGGTATCTGGACGTACTTTAAGACTTGATAAAAAGTTATAACAACAGTTACCACTCGAGTATAAAAATGACTCCTATGCAGGTGACGTCTGAAACCAGCCCGCAAGTGTTCCGAAACCTTTACGGCACTACTAAAGTGCAAAGGAAAATGAAGTTTAAAACAGGTGACCTTGTCAGAATATCCAAATTGCGCTGCGTTTTTGATAAAAAATATGAACAAAGTTTACATGAAATATGTAAAACTATGAAATATTCACAGTGTCCGAGTGCATTAATCGCGCTCCCCCTGTATACAAGCTCAAAGATAATGATGGGAAACAGATTAAAGGTTCTTTTTACGAAGCGGAGCTGCAGAAAGTCAAACTGGGAGAGGAGCGAGCTTATCATGTGAAAAAAATTCTAAAAAAACATAAAAAACATATTTTTCTGCGAGAGACTGCTTTTAAACTCAGTCGCTATCAGAATTAAACTGTCCAGAGCGAATGATGACTTCTGCCTCATGGGAGCTAGAGCTTCCACCTACAAGCTCAGAATTCTAGGTGCCTCCTTTTTTGTTAAAAAAGTTTCAGTATCTCCAGCCATCCGTCTGGGTCACGCGGCCGCATTGATGAAAGAAAATGCTCAAGAGTGAACATAAAAACATATTCTATTCCTGAGAACTCAAGGATTTGTAATCAGGAAAATCTCTTTCTGGGAACGATTTTTAAATATGTGGTTCTGGGTTTAGTTCATCATGAGGCTTTCACAGGCAGGAGGGACCTGAGTCCTTTTAATTTCCATCATTTTGACGTGGAATATTTAGCCCTGTGCAGGGATGGGAGACAGATACCGGCCAAAGCCTACCAACCCAACTTTGAGCAGAATAATTCAGTCAGAGAGTTTTACAACCTGTTTCTGGCTACGGGTCGGCATTTGAAAGATCTTCCTCTTAGCATCACTCATGGAGAATATAACGCAGGATATTCCCTTTTTCTGTTTAAGTTACACGCCGGCGAAGACACAGAGGCCCTGTCGCCCATTTCCAGCGGAAATTTAAGACTGGAGATGAGATTCCGAGTCCCTTTACCCGACACCGTGACGCTGGTAGTTTACGCCTGTTATGATTCGATTTTGGAGATCAACGCAAAGCAACAAGTGCTGGTTGAATATTACTAGAAAATAAAATATGAATAATCACGAAATTGAAAGCATCATGCATTGTTTTTTGGGGAAGCTTTTTCATGGAGTTTGGGCTTCGGATCAACTCCCGCTCTTATCACAAACTTTATCACGTCCGGCATATTTCATCGTGAATACTCATCCCTCTCATATGCCCGGAGAACACTGGCTTTCTGTCACGCTGGAAGATGGAAGAGCCACTTTTTTCAATTCCTACGGTTTCACGCCGAATTTTGAGCATTACCCGAAAAGTATTGTGAATTGTTTTTAAAAAAGCATTCTTCAGAAATAATGTATCACAATCTTTAACTTCAGAGCTTTCAATCAACCGTGTGTGGACAGCATTGCACTTTTTATTTATGTAACAGGGCCTGTGGGATCTCTTAGCGAGGAGTTTTGTCGAAATATGATAAAGATGTGTCGAAAAATGATACGATGGTCAATAATTTTGTGAAAAAATATCAGAAATGTGTCAGAAATCAGAGCTCTGCTGATTTTATTCACAACGCCTGCTCTTTAAAAATGTTTAAAGACTGTCATGGTTTTTAAAATATGTACCTGCAATAAAATAAAAGTGCAAACAATATATTATGTCGAGTAAGCATTTTATTGAGCAGAAAAAGTAGACGAGACGATTCATTCTTCTACAAAGATCTACGAAGCAAAAGTGACCCATTTAGGAGGTTGATTCACGTTACAAAGAGAAGTCTTCACTTTTTCTGTCCCTTGCTCAGCTCTGGACCATCTGGGGGAAAGTGTTAAAGGCCTGCTAGTTTTTCTCTTTACACGCGGGGCCTCTTCCTCACTTTCATCTGTTTTGAGACGTCTGTATTCACTTCGAGCGTGCGGGTTATTGACAGAGCTTAAAGGGACGTTCAGCTCCGAAAGAGTAGTTAGAAAATCCGTCCAGCCTCGAGGCGTCGATTAATGAGATGTTTTAAAAGGGAGCATGAGGTTTTTTACTAAATCAATCATATGCAAGCCTTTCACGACGTTACCTCTATAAAATTCCCCTTGAGCCGTCCAGCCCACACTACCGGTGGATAATTTCTTCATAATATAATCTTCGTTTTTTCTGTTACGTTTTGGTAAGCTTTTCAAAACCTCAATTATTACTTCGTCAGATTCTGTCTGATTTTGCACGCTGTCTCCTTGCTCCAGTGGTGCTTCGTTGTCACGTTGCAGGGTCAAAGTCAGCCGAGGCTCTTCATGCTGGCCTTGCTTCAGAAAAGTGAGGTACCTCTCCAAGAGTGCGTCATACTTTTTAACTTTTTCCATAAGTAGTCATCTCAGGTTGATTCAAAACAGCTCTCATCTCGACGTCTAAATCATCTTCAGCTGTCTTTCTGATCGAAGTGTCAGGTTGAGTCAGGCGTCTTAACTAGTGAGGCGGAACCAGGAACATTTTCTGGGAAGTCCTCAGAGACATTTTATCTTCTAAATATGCCAGACACAAGTTGACCTAAGAGCGGAACCACAGCTGCTAGTAATGGCAGAACGCCTCCACTCTGAGTTGAGAGAGCCTTCTGTTTACACTTCAGCCCCACTTTTGTCAGCCAGCAGTCTGATGAAGTTTTTCTGCCTTTTCAACGTTTTGTACTGAGAGGGTGAAAGCTGGATGTTACCTTTTATCACATTCAGAGCGACCTTGCACAAAGCTTGTAGAAAGTTCGGGGAGCAGTGGGATAGAATATCACGCCTTTTCTGCGGAGTGGAATAAAGCACCCCGATTGGGGGGGGGAGGGGGTGGTTCTTTTAATTGGAGCTGACATGACAGTTTAGTTTGTTTTTGGTATGTAGACCGCAGGCCACTGGCCTGGAAGTAAACCGGACCTCAGTCTGTATTGATCTGGGCAGGTGCTTGTTAAGTCCAGAAGTAAATACCAGTACAGATCTTTGGTGGCTTCTTCAAAGCTCTCGAGGAAAAAAAAAAAAAAAAAACCTTTTGTGAAGAAAATATCTGGAGAGCCAAAACACCCACTTGTAACTTGTCCCTCGGATTTTTAAAAAGAACCATGTAATTTGTGTTTAAACTAATCGTTCGGCTGTGTTTCCCTTGGTGAAAGACATTTTGCGTAAGCATCATTACACATATTTTTATGGTTTCTGTACTGAGTGAAGATTTTAACCACTTCCAAATTATCAGAGGCTTGAAAAATCCCATCCAAAATAACTAAGTGATTTTGATCGGGAGGAAACAAACTTTCGTCTTCAAAAGAATGAGGAAGTCTGTGAATAAAGTTGATATTTTTATTCATCTTCTGCATTTCAACGTACATGGGCTGGAAAGATTTATGGATCCAGATAATGTCAGGTACAGAATCCATCACATGCGTACAATTTTCCAAAACACTTTTCACAAAAAGAGATTTCCCGGAGCCGTTCGGGCTAATATTAAACATGAAAAAGGCGATTTGAGCCTAAAATCAAAATTAACCTCTTCAAAATTAGCAAGGTGGGTCATTTTATTTTTTTTCTTCTTGTTTCACCTCTGAGGAACGCGGTTGTGCAGCATCTAAAACCTTTTCACAAATGTGACATTGTCAGCACAAACCTTCTTTTAATAAGCAGGAAACAACAAAATAACAATTTCAAAAATCAGCAAGTTTTTTTTTTTTTTCCTTGTTTTTACCATGTCAGAAACCAAATGGCAACGTGGTACCGTCAAGAAAAAAATCGTCATTCACCACTAAACTTTTTCATGAATGTGGCATTTGTTAACAAAGCCTTTTTTAATCACGTCTGATTGTATGCTGAGGCGTTTCAACAACAACATTTTATCACCCTTCAAATAACATTGTACCAGGTTTTTAATGCTGTCAAAATTGACCTTTTCGCAGGACTCAAGAGTTTGCGTGATACCTTTTGCACGCAGAACAACTTTTTTCTGTTTCTCGTGCAAAAGGCGTAAGATTTGGGCCCGCTTAAAACAAAGTCCTGTATAAAATTGTGATCAAGTTCAGATAAATTACAGAGATAATTTCCTTGTTTTAAACCTGTTTCGCCCTTTTTGACCACGTAAATCAGAGAGTCTGTATCAAAGTATTTTCTCATTCAGTTGCTGAAGATGCTGTAACAATTTTAGACAAGCATAAGCGGTGGTGAACGCAGCCACAAAAACGTTATTAGTTTTATTCGGAGGAGAAATGCAACGTTTGTTGTACACCCACTGGATTAAACCATTTCAGGACTTAAAAAGTGGAAGTAGGTGACTTTATATTTCCCTGAAAACAGAAAGTTAAAAAACTCCTCAGGGTCTTTGACGAAGCTGGTTTGAGTCAGCTCGTTCCTTTGAGCAAATTTTCCCCAGAAACTGTTTAAGCATAATTTAGGTACCTGCCTTCTTGCAGGATTTGTTTCAATTTTGGCTGGGTCCAGTTGAATGCCCTGATTCTGACGGTACTCTCTGATGCACCGTTCTCTGCTTTCAGCATCCACAGCATCTGATGGAAAGCCAGAGGCTTCCTGCTTTCTTTTGAGAAATGCATGTAGTCAACAAATATAGAATCACTGCGCCGGTCAAAGTGCCACACGTGACTGACTTTTATCACCTGGTAACCGTATTTTAATGCTTCTTTAAACTCCTCTCTTACCCACACACCCGACAGAGCTCTTTGGGATTCAGTGTGACTGCATGACTCTTTCTGGTTATTCATTTCTGCACAAGTTTGACAGAGTGTGAACACAAGTTTACCTTGAGACGTTTTTGAAGGTAGCACTAGGAAAAAAAAAGCCCGCGCGGTGGGCTGACGACTGCTTTGAAAAATCCAGAGTAATTCTCCAGATTGTCAAAGTCTTTGTAGATAATTTTCGAATGTCCTAACGGATACGGTTAGCGTTGACGTACGGATACAGGCTGATGAAGTCTTGATAAAGTATTTCTTCATCAGGCTCTGCACTATATTTCAACCTAATCGCGCAGGTTCGACCTCCGAAGAGTGCTTGGCGGGGGGAGAGGTTCCGGCGCGTCAAAGTTTTGAAGGAACTACTTCAATTCAGGATTAGAATTTTTCATTTCAGACCACTTGTGCTCCCAAATGACTTTTACAGTTAGTTCGTGGTCAGTTTTTAAAGGAGCGTAATTTTTCATTCGTGGCAAAGTACAGTTCTTCGAAATGAACCCGTCTTAACGGGCATTCGAACGTTGGAGAAAAGCACTGCGGGCAGCCGTGAAAAAAAAAAAAAAAACAGCCTAGAAACTCAAAGGCATATTTCTGCCCCCATATTTCAGCAAATCCGTCGACGAAATATGACCCGACCCGTTTTTCACCAATATTGAGTGTGTGCTGGATGAAATGTTTTCGGAATGTCGGAGCCACTAACCATTGAATCGAGGCGTGAAAATGTTTTGTATTGCCGTACATAATCAACCGGTGATGGAATCGCTAAAGCGTGTGGTTTAAAGAAGTTGCTCTTAAAAAAAAAAAAAAAAAATCCATACATGCTGACGCGATGGTTATACAGTTGAATGGATCGATGTGGGTGTCGTTTACACAAAACCTTGAAAGAGAAGTTCTACATCATTTTTACAATAAAAGAGAGCTTATTTTTCAAAGTTAGAGACTTGTTTGCTAGCCTCTTTGTACCAAGCGTAGAATTTCTCGCGTTCAGAAGGTGACATTTGATCGACGGAGTAATCTTTAGGATCTGGGAATGGACCGATGTAGTTTAAATTTCTCTCTGAGGAGAACTTGTGATAACCTTTGGAGCAGTCATTAAACCCAAGAGCCTTTGGCATCGCTCAAAGTTTCATAGTGAGAAAACTGAGGCCGTCTATAAATCTCAAATGATAATCTGGTTTGGTGAAACAGAATCTTACAACCTTGCATAATGATGGATGGTTTTACACCCAGCTCCACCATAGCGTTAAGGAGGTAGGAGTTGAACCCGCGGGCGTTGTGAGCTATAAAAGTGTAACCCCGATACATCGGTCTCCTGAAATACAGTATGAAGTCTCGGATGCAGTCCAGACTGAAAGATGCCCACTCGCAGCCTGTGACAGATTTTGCACAGAAATTGAACGTGCATATTGTGCTGATTGGGAAACGTTTCTATGTCGTAAAAAATGTTGTTGGGTCTTTCATCCACAGGGCAAGGTTGGATGTAACAAATGCTCTCCCACGGTTACGTCAGAGTTCTCAGGTAAAGGCTGCACGCAGACACTGCATTTCAGACACGGACAGGCATGGGGTTTTAGTCATAGGAATGCAGTAGTTTTTTTACATTTGAGACATCGTTTAATCAGCTGACAGTTGCTGGCGGAAATTTGAGCAACAGGTCTCTGTACAAGCGCTTTATGATTCGCGAAACGTCTGATTAAGACATGTTCTGTTGCAGTCTACACAAACTATCGGAGCGAGACCTTGGAGACAAGAGGTTTTACTGCAAACTGCACAAAATCCGTCGCACTTATGGGCGTAGAGGTTTTCGTACGGTGTGAAGCAGAAGTTGCAGAAATATTTACTACCTAGAAAACCCGTAACGTTTTTGATCCTGTAATAGTGATTTTTAAAAGGAACATAAACAGGTTTAGTTCGGTCTGAAAATTTGGTTTCAAATTTACAAATAGCTGTATCGTTGCAGCATCTGTAAAACAACGATTTTTCTGTTTAGAATGTTTTCAAATTTACAGACGTCGCTTAAAGATACAGGCGTTTGCTCGCCAAGTCCTGCTATTTGCTGCCAATCTCTGGCAATCTGTAAAGACTGCGCGTCTGAAAATGCTGGATTAGAAGCACGCGCTAAGCTTATAGCAAAACAGAGTTGATAGTTTCTGCAGTCGATGACGTATAAATGTCGCATTTTTTTATCTATCAATTCAGAGTCCAGGGTTTTCTCAGCTTTGCGCTTCACACCGCCGCTCGGGTCTGCCACAACAAAATCCAATTTCCCATCTGCAGAAGAGATCTAAAAATTCTTGAAATTGGTTCAGAATATTGGCTGGGTTGTTATCGGCGGGGAATGCAATATGATGACAAGCATTCTTGCCGAATAATTCCAACTGAATTAAATCGTTCCGACCGGCTAGACCGATTGTTCTGTTAGCCAGGTCTGTAAGAACGCTCATAACGCTTGAGTAAAAATTTAGCCAAATCAGGGGTGCATTTCACGCATGTTAATTCTTCTCGCGTTAATAATTGATTTTGACCTCCGTCTGAAATGCTACCGCCAATCTGATCAGGAATATCTGCTGCTGGTGAGTGGAGTTTCAGCTGGGGAGTTAAGCAGAGTCAGCGCACGTTCTAAATGATGGAAATAGTTTTCGGGATGAGTGTTGTCTGAAGGAATTTGTTCTGTTTAATTGATGAACATTTGCAGGAGAGTGTGAAGTTTCATTTAAGTGACCTGGGAGATGATTTAACTCTTCAACCAGCCATCTGATGTGATATAAACTACATTCTGGCTGATCAGTTCCCGAGTGGAATAAAGGAATTTGTTCAGCGTTTAAATTATTTAAAGCGGAGGATGACGAGAAACTCTGTTGGTCTGACATGGTGAAAGCAGAGAAAGAAAAAAGAACTTACTTTCCTCGAAACATTCTAAGGCATAGTTGACTTGTTTGTAACATGGTTAAAGTACACATCCGTGTAAGTTCACGCCGTCTGGTTGGGTCGGGTCTCCTCACAGGATTACGGACACGCGCTGCAGGGATGGTGGAATCTGAAAAAACAGAAATAAATTGTTTAATTCTTAATAATATATATTTGTTTAATTACTAGATGAGAAGTCTCACCTGATTCATTCCCTGTTTGTGTAGAGCGGTCACGTGATGAGGAGGTCTGCGGTTCTGTAGAAAAAAAAAAAAAAAAAAGGGGGAGAATCAGCAGAACTCGGATGTGACATAACAGGAAGCACATTATCAAAACAAGCATCGTGGCGCCGTGGAGGGAAACTTGAAAATATTATGGAGCTAAATGTTTCTTACCACTCTCACTCTGAGGTGGAGAAGCTCTCATGCGGCGGCGAGGAACTCTTGTGGAGACTGTATTCTTCTTCTCCCGCGAACTCCAGGCTTTTTTCTGAGCGCCTTCACCGGTAACTTCACCCGCAGATCGCTCGTTTATCGCCGAAGCAGGAGCCGAAGCAGGAGCGGTCTGTTTCTGCACTCCTGCTGAACTCGGTCGCTTGCCATGAAAAGCAGTTGAAGCAGGTTTGGGACCCGGAGGTGCGGAGGGGCTCTGATGTTGCTGCACCCCTCTGGAGATGAACGCAGAGCCTGAAAGGCAGTCGAAGCAGCGGGAGTGTTCGACCTGACGGCCCCGCGTCGGGGATCACTGGGCCTTGACTGATCAGGCAGAACGGTAAGCTGGTCTATGTTCCCGTAAAACACGGCCGGGTTGTTTGGTCGTGTTTCTTGTGAAACTGCGTCTGAAAGTAGAAAAAAATATTTTTAAATTATTATGTGTAAAGTAGGAATAAAATGGGTAAAAAAAATGCTTTTATTAATAAAGTGATAAAAAGTACGTGGAGGGGTGCATGGGTGTGTGCGCCTGACCTATCTCGTTCACCTACTGTAAAAAGAAGTCTACAGAGACGAGGCTTTATTTAGCAGGAAGACTACCTTAATCCTTTAAACAAATAGTTGTTGAGTTAACTGGAGGAAGGAAGAAAGCTGTGTTCTGGAATGTGTTAAACTGATCATGTGTGATTTGCAGTAAGACTTGTCCTGATTTATCTATGTTGCTCACACAAGGGAAAAGAGTGTGGAATGGTTTTAACACTGTAGTGATAAAAATCTCTGAAGCCAGTTACCTCCCGGAGTTAAGGTATGGGAAGTGTCCAGCTGTCTTCTGTTCAGTGAAAATAGTAAACGTGTACATCTGATTTACTTTGGTTTTCCTGTTTCCCGTGCATGCACAAGTCTGAGAGACTGCATGGTGATAAAAGATCATTAACTGAAGTCAAGGAATAACACTGCGAGTAGATGTGTACAACTGAACAGCTGTGATTTACGGGAAGGCTCGTCCCTGCAGAGAGAGTGTGTGGTGAAATGGTTTTTTTAACACTAAAGTGAGATGTTTCCACCCAGGTCAGTCTAAACTGAGACTTGTGAAGCAATCATATAAGCAGAAAAAAAAATTAAAATTAAAGAAGAAATGCAGACAAACATTTGTTAGGATATTTCTTGCTACTATTTTAACAAAGGTCCTATTGGAGGAAGGCTATATTTTTTACCCTATTAGCTGGAGTAATTTGTGTTTGCGTGTGAGTGATGCTGAAGCGTGAGATGGTTCGTAATGCAGGGACTAAGACTTTAAATTCACAGCTTGGTAAACTTGTTTTTATTTTTAAAAGGTGAAAAGCAGTCAAACATTTGTTACTTTTCTTACTATTGGACGAAGTAATTTGAACGCGACCTGTCTTCATCCAGTGTAAAACCACACTTCTACAGAGATGCGGGAGGACGGGATAAGAGGTTGTATTTTTATCCTTTGCTTTATTTAACATCAAGAGTACACAGGATCTGGATCTGGCAAACAGCTAAGGAAGTTAGAATGGAAGGTGGAGGGTCATGGCCCCTCCAAACGGGTTCACCAGAACCAGAAGGTGTGGGTCATAACCCCTCCTAATGGGTCATAAAAGCCATTAACCGTTTATGGCAGGGGGTAATTAAACTGTCCCTTTGAGTTTGACGAGAAGTGGGATATACATTCTCTGACATTCACCTGTCAAACAAAATAAGGTTCTATGATGTTTTAAACTACAAGGTTCAAAAGAGCTACCGTGTGATCAGATATTTGCAAACAGACTGGCTCTTTTTTGTATAGTCTTGCAGTTTCCTATTCAATTAAATTTACTTATATATCACCAACTCCAACATAAATGTAATCTCAGAGCACCATTCTGAAATGTTAACAAGACCAAATCATAAATCCAATTCCATCCAAACCATATCTAGATTCAAATCCAAATAAAACTGCAAACAGCCCTCACACCTTACCATAGCTCTGGTCTGTGTCCCAGTCCTGGGCAATAAGTCCCACCAGCTGTCAGGTTTGTGGTTGGTTGGAATCCAAATTCCAGGCAACACAAGGAGGAACTCAAAAGTAAAACTAATTTATTAACAAAATAATCAAAACAAAAGGCTGACAAGGCATTAATTAAAACTAAATAACTAAAACCAGGGTTCCAAAGAACACAAGGGGGCAAGACATGAGGAAAAACCAGCAGTGAAAAGAAGAAGATGAACCAGTTTTAAAGGAAGAGGATGATTTGAAAGTGGACACAGGTGACTGATTATGAATGAAGGACAGGTGTGGGTGGTTGCAGCAGGCTGACAGGTACTCAGCAGAGGAAAGGTGAATAATTACAGGGAACACAAAAGGCACAGGGAACAAGACACTAAAAAGAAACACAGGAACCAAATAACTGAATTGAAGAAACAATAAACTCGATACAAAAACAAACCCAAAGACCCCCAAATCCTGACACCAGCTCTATGCAAAAACACCTAAATCTCTAGGAGGTAGTCATTTGAATGTAATGGTTGGAAAGAGGAAAACATGGCTTCAAAATGAAGCCTTCAATTCAAAATGGCCAACATCCATAAGTAAATCAATACCAGAAAAACATTGACTTGTTATCTGACAGTTTAAAGTTGATATGAAAAGGCAGGTCAGAGAATAATGAGTAAAACATGTAGCTTCCTTTTGAAGCTTCTGAACTGAGAGCAAACGTGCAGATTAAAGGTACAGCTCAGACATTTTATGTGTGAGTTATAATGATTTTGTGTTTCATTGTAAGAAGTCAATGTTTGAGGTCCAGCAACACCCACATGCTGGGAGAATAACTCAAGCTTTTGTTAACTTGTAGCTGCCCATGCCTTCATCATAAATTGACCAAGTTTGTTGCCATTACTTCAAGGCTTTTTAGAGGAATTTGCTTAAATATGTGTTTTCCTGTTTTTTTCTTTCGGATGCTCCCTTCTGCAGGTGTTGCCACAGAGTGCAAACTCGCACAAAAGACCTGGCAATTGTTTTACACTGGATTGCCCTTCTTGACGCAACCTGGACTTAAACCTGCAGCCTCAGTATTACAAGACTGCAGCACTGACCTACTGTGGCTAGCTTTGTTTAAAAATGTATAAAACCTCAAAATGGCATCCTTGATCCCAAACTGCAGACTTCCTGTTGGGTATAGGTAAAAGGTCCAATACTTTTTTGTGCACCTTTGTAAGTTCAAGTTCTACCTGTGTACCAAGTTTTCAGATCTCTTAGTTAAAACAATACAATGCATTTTGAAATAAAGGTATGGACATTTGAAACATTAAACAGATGTAAATTTTGAACAATTATTAGGTACTGCTACTACTGTCTGTTTTAGTTGTGGCTAACTGTCTTAGTCAAGAAAGACTGAAACTTGCAAAACTCTATTCCATATCATATACGTTAATTTTGTGCTCATCTCTGCCCACATTGTACCCTCTGAGAGAAGCATTTCAGGCAAATGCATAGGTCTAAAAACCACACTGATGATAAATAAAAATGATAGAAACACTGGTACAAATTTATACATCTTAGTTTCTAAAGTGTACTCCAGCAGATTTAATTATAAACAGGGAGGCGTTGCCAAGGTGGGAACAAAGCAGATTGACGTGGGTACAGTTTGAGCAGAGGTGGACAACAAAATAATGTGTCTGGCCAAAAATACAGTTCTACTAGTTCTGTGCACACAAAAATAGGTCATGCTTTTTAAAAACGCTGCACAAAACTAAGGTGCATGGCTCACTGGTCACTTGGTTGCAAACACTCATTGGAATATTTGTCAGTTTTCTGTAACATTTGGAGAAAAAGAGCCAGAACCCAACACAAGGAGATAGTGGCAAAATGTTTATTAAAAGTTCAAAAGAGTTAGTGTCTGGAGTGGCCCAGCTTAGTCCTGAAACACAAAAACAAAAATGAGTCCTGCCAGGATGAGAACCAAGAAACTGAAAACTGGGCTCAGGGTCTCTCTGGATCCAAGAATCCAGCTGCTGCAGTACTGAATGAGGGGCCTTGGGGTCCTGGGGACGTTCCCTGAAAGCAGAGCCTCTTGTATCCACCATCTAATTATTTGTGGTCCATAGAATATCTAGGGTCATGCACAGAAGGTTTCTCAGGCAGAGGAGGTCCAGAATTCAGTCAGCTAAATCAGAGTCAGGCAAGGTTCGGCGACAGGAGATCAAAAACTACTCATGGTCAGGTATGGACAAGGCAAAACAGTGGTCGGGGTCAAAAGGCTGGTAAACACTTGTCCTTGGGAGGCTTGAAAGCTGTTACTTGGGCACTGAGTAGGTGAAGACCAGGTGTTTAAATAGAGAGCAGCACAGGTGGTGGCAATGACTAATCAGCAGGAGAGGGAGGGAGAATGGGCGGCACAACCAAGGCAGAACTGAACTCATGATATTTTCTTACAATTTTCAATCATCAAATAGTCTCCAACATTCACACCCCAGTGAGATACCACCTTTAGAGATCAGGTTATGTGCTCCATCATCCGGGAAGGAACTTGAAGAAGAGATGCTGTTCCTCAACATCAAAAGGAGTCAGCTAAGGTGGTTCAGACATCTGATTAGGGCATATTAAAAATTACTTCCTACTTTTTGTAGGAATTAGAGAAGTGAAGATTAACTGATTTGTTTCAGTTCATGACGCACACATGCATGGTGTGACTGGATTGGTATAGCAGACATAAGCGATGCAGTTTTGGGATTAAATCCAGATTCATTGGTTTATGACGTCTGCATGGATAAAACCTAATATAATATATATATATATATATATATATATATATATATATATATATATATATTAGGGCTGTTG
>NC_051434.1:26047656-26058538 GCF_001649575.2 Kryptolebias marmoratus
CAGTGCTGTAGATCCTGGTGGTGTGGATCAGTGAGTCGATGTCTCGCTCACTCTTGGCATACAGCTTGATGTCATCCATGTAGAGGAGGTGACTGATGGTGGCCCCATTCTTGAGTCGGTATCCGTAGCCAGTCTTGTTGATGATTTGGCCGAGGGGGTTCAGTCCTATGCAGAACAGCAGTGGGGACATATATATATATATATATAAAGTAAAAACTCTTCAAGAAGAATTGTTTGTACAGACATTATTTTTTTTAAAAGACCAGTAAAGCTGAAAGTGAGTTTTAAATTTGTGGGTGGAGATTGGACCTCCTGTAGACTCTTCTTCGAATGCTGTGTCTGCTATTTAGCTGTAATGTTCTCATTAATGACACCTGCCCTTCAGAAGAAATACTGCAGTAGCAGTATAATGGCAAATGGACTTAATTTATTATGTATATCATTCTTCTAGTCTTATTGACCACTCACAGCACTTTTACACAACCAAACACATTCACACACTGATTCACATATAAGTGGTAACCTGGGGTTCAGTGTCCTGCCCAAGAACATTGTGGCATGTGGCAGAAGAACCTGGAATAAAACTTATAACTCTGTCTGGCAGACAACCATTTTTCCTCCTGGGCCACAGTCTCTAAGCAGAACTACAACAAACACTAAAAGTATTCTTCACCAAAATCATGTGGACAATTAAGCAAAGATATCATCTCAATTTCCTTTACAGATTTTATTTTTCCATTAATTATTCACTGATTCTTTTTCACTAATTTGCAAGCTGCTGAACAGAGCAACAAAAGTATTTCCTTTTGTAAAAATAAAGCCTCCCCTTGAAACATACCTCTTTTTACAGGCTCTTTTTACACCATGGAAGATGCCTCTTTATCAATGACGCAAGCCGTTATGCCATTGTGAAACTGACAAATGATGGTGATAAAGCAGTCAGGATATCCATGATTCATGATCACAGTAGACAGTGTTGAATGCCCTTGTTATGTAATCAGGTGCAGGTCCTGATATTATTCAAAAATCATGTACATTGTACCATGACCAGCATGGAAACCACATTGAGTTTCTGGTAGAAGACTGTCTTCCAAGTGTATGATGAGGAGCAGTCTAGCGAGGATTTTTCTGGCAATGCGGAGAAGAGATATCCCTTGGTTGTTATCAGAGCTCTGTCTGTTTCCTTTACGCTTATATATGTGAAAAATGGTAGCATATTTAAATTCTTGTAGCAGTAAACATGTTTTCCCAATAAAACAAGAACAGTTCATTTTTATTTTTATTTAACCAGGTCAACTCCATTGAGATCAAGATCTCATTTTCAAGAGGGACCTGGGCAGTGGAGTTTCTTTGTCACTATTGGTCTGCTGGTCTTGTATATTTCATCATAGATGGCATCAGGTCCTTGGGCCATGTAGATGCATTTAGTAAAGCCTATTTGTCTTTATTTTTCTTGTTATAAGGATGTCATGTATATTACAGGTCTTAAGAAGCAGAAGTCCAATACTGTTGCACTTGCCAATGCCATTTCTGTCGATGACTCCTTCCCAGGTGTTCAACTCCAACTCTAGTGTTGAAGTCTCTAAGAATAACCAGTTTATTTCCCTTGGATATGGAAGCAATGAGAGAAAACAAGTCTTGGTAGAATTTGCCCTTGTTGTCATGTTAATTTATTTTTAACCTATTTTAACATAACAGCGTTGACTCATGAAAAATCGGCCCCAAGAGTGCAGAGCGAAACACTGGGTCTTGATAACTTTATTCAGAAGATATTTATTAACTAAATTTAAAAGCTGATGGGGCAGCATGCTTACACAAAAACAAAACAAAAAAAAAAATACAAGGAACAAGTAAGGAACGGGCAATACAAATAAACAGTATGACAGACTGATCAGAAGGTCAGAACTGAAAGTTTAAGTAGGATGGGAGGAGGGATTACAAGTAAAGACAGCAAAACTAATGAGCATGGGAAGAAGGTGAGAATGGTCAGCTGAGGGCAGGAATGACAGAGGATAACACAGGGAGACAAAACAAGCACATGAAATCAAATAAACAAGAGTGTCCAAAATACAATGAAAAACCATCCATCCATCCATCCATCCATCCATCTTCCGCCGCTTATCCGTGGTCAGGGGAAAAAGGTCCATGAGAGAAACTCAGACATCTCTTTCCTCAGTGATGCTCTCCAGCTCCTCCTGGGGGATCCCAAGATGTTACCAGGCCAGAGAGGATACATAATCTCTCCCGTGAGTTCTGGGTCTGCCCCGAGGTCTCTTCCCAGTGGGACATGCCAGATCATGATCCAAACCTTATGGCCATAGGTGAGGTTTGGAATATAGATGTACCTGTAAATCTAAAGTTTTGCCTTTTGACTTAACCCTTTCTTCACCACGACCAATCGAAGCAATTCCCTCATTACTAAAGATGCAATTTTCTAGTAAAGAACATGTTTGATAGAAACTTTTATTAGAAGATTTCTTGAGTTGTTTATGCACAAGTATTGCCTCAAATTATCTGTAAATCTGTTCTTGGCTGAGCTTATATTTCAGACTTATTGTAAAGCCATTAAAGTTTCTACTTTATCCACATGGAAATTGTTTTTCCAAAACACTGTTTTTGTTGTTATTTCTAAAAATATTTTTGTAATGACAGTGTTTCTAGAAATGGTTTCATCTACACTAACATACAGAAAGCCTTACATTGTTACCTCAGAATACTGTGGTAACAATGTCAGGCCCATATGTGGTACTGCAATGCTGCCACAAAACTACTCCAAGACATGGAACAAGCACATAAAGTTGGGTAGGAAATATAAACTGTATAATATATACAGTCTACGGGTCAAAATGTAAACACAAGAAGAACTAGAACTGCAAACAGTTATGACAGGGGTCCAAGCAACCCAATTCATGACCCACCCCCCAAAGCCCTGGAATTTTTGACAAACCTAGTCCAAGGACAGAAACATACATTTTCTGACCAGAGCTACTTTCATCTATTTTAGTATCAAGATAGAGATACCTTTGTAAGTGAAAATAAGGTATGTCTCACACCGAAATGATAGTCAGGGACTCTCGTTGGATTTCAGCCAAATACGGGGGATTTTATTGACACAATTACTCTTCTTCAGCTTGCCCCAAAATCTCAAAGTATCTTTGAAACAGGGTGTATTTATACAGACAGAAATACATTGATGTGTATTGCATACTTCTGACCACTTACGTAATTCCTACAACACTTACAGGAAACAACTGGTCGAGTCTGGCTCAACTCAATCTCAAAATAAACAGTGTTCCAGGAAATGTCCGTTATCACAAACCCACTTTTCTGGAAAGTTCTGGCAATAACCGGATATTCTCACACACAAAAATAACCCCTTACTTCTGCAACCTTTCTGCTTTATTTTCCACATTCCCCCCTTTTTTCAAAATATTGAAAACTAATGCATACCAATAAGGATTTATGGTGCTATAAGAATATCTATCTGATTACCTAAAAGTGAGTTAAATATCAAACATGTACATGGTGTGACAACATAATACACAAGGGGGCTTAACCTATGATTAAGTTACAGTAGGTGAATATATGTAGGTAATAACACTAACACAAATTACCATAACACATCAGAAAGAGTAATACAAGATCCTTGTTCTCCCAAGACTGGAAATTCCATTTGCATAGAATCGAAAAACCCTGGTTTCGTTGCATTGTCCCAGGGAAAAAACTATTCTATGATCCCCTCCTCCACACAGGGCGACCACCAAAAAGGTATAAATGGAACCCAGCCATGGTACCCACAATGATCCAAAACACACAATGCAACTTGAACGATATAACATAGGATGTAAAAGTCAACATAATGTAAAATAAAATGTATGTAAAAGTCTACATAATGTAAAATAAAATGTAAAGAAACGTGATATAAAATGGAATATGAAGAAAAAAAAACATAATATAAAGAAACAAAGACCTCTAAAAAAGTCCAATATCAAACTGAATAAAGTATACAGTTGTCCTCAAAATTATTCATACCCCTGTTCATTTTTGTCTTATTCTTTATTTTTGTGAAGAAATTAATGCTTTTTTCAAGTTTGTCTATGATTGCTAAATGAACAACAACTTAGAGAGTGACATCAAAACATAATTCAAGAAACTTTTTTGTTTCATGAGTACATAATAAATTAATTTACAAAAAAGCCATGTTCAAAATTATTCACACCCTGGTTCAATGTCTTTCTTTAATAGTTAATAGTGTAGCCTTTGTTTTTTATGACTGCTTCGAGATGATTCTTGTATGTGTCCACAAGCTTCTTGCATGTCTCCTGTGGGATGTTGGCCCACTCTTCCTTGGCATAAGCCTCAAGCTGGATCAGGTTGGTCGGCTTCCTTGCCATCACTCTGGTCTTCAAGACTCGCCACAAGTTCTCAATCTGTCAGGTTTTTATGATGTTGAAGAGAAACAACAGCTTGGTGGTAGACAGACTACAGGAGGCAGATATCAGGTAAGTGTCTTTATTTACAGTGGACAGTGAAATGGCCGGAACGGAAGTGGGATCTGAAACACGAGAGAAGAATGGTAAGTAAAATAAGATGGATCGAAAACGAGCGGAAACAAAACAACTGATTGAAGGCTTACTAATTGTCAGGCGAGGTTCTGCATTGGTTGTAGGATCTGTGGTTATTTCCCAAGAGAAAGCTTTCTGACACTTGTGTCCAGACGAAAACCACAGGCAGTTTGAGATCTCCAGAGTTGAGTGTTGAGAAGGAAAACAAGAGGACATCAGCGAGCAAATCAAGGCTGGGTTGTTGCAGATGGAACCGGAACCAGACTGGAACCTCAGGCAGACAGGATCACACTAAAAGATGAATACAAAAACACAGGTAAGTAACTCCTTAGTTGACAGACCGATTACTGAGCTGGCTTGAAGACTTTACCACAAGGTAAGCAATGCTCCAGCGCTGATCTGGTTCCCACCACAGCCTTAAATACACCAACTCGTCTGATGCCTCATCTCCTTCAGGTGTGCAGAGGCCCCGCCTGACTCCGCCAGTAGGAGGAGCCAAACACGCCCACCAGGAAGTGCCAAAAAATCACCGATCACCACACTTGTCTCTTTTCCTTAACATAGTGCCCAAAACATACAGCTGCAGATCAGATGACACAACTATAAAGTCTATCACTGATCTGGGGCCAGGATTGTCCAGGCGCCATGTCTGCTTATGAACACCCTTATGTTTGAAGACAGTGTTCGTTATGAACAAACTGTGGCCAGGACAGAAGTCCAAGAACTGAACATCACTCCAGTTCAGAGTGGTTCCTCCCAATTCTTCCCCAGTTGTGTATAAAGAATATAAAAAGGAAATGCTCTCNCATCCATATGGCCAAACAACTCCAACTTCGTCTCATCAGACCACAGGATGGTTGACCAAAAGCTGGAACCATGCATCAGATGACCTCTATGACCTTCATATGGTTCTTCCTAAGCATTGGGGTTTTCCGAGGTCTACGTCCATGGAGACCTCCCCTGTGCAAGAATTGCTCGATGGTGGATCGTGACATCTTCGTCCCTCCCTGGTCAAGCGTTTCAAGTAGGGCCTTGGTTGTGGTCCGGGGGTTGTTGTTGACCTCTCGGCAGATTTTCCTGGCAAGTTTAGGGGACACTTTACGCTTCCTGCCACGGCCACTGAGATTTCTAACGATGTTGTACTCTTGTACTTGTTGATAATGCTCTGAACAGTTGCCACAGGGACATCAAACCGCTTTGAAATGGCCTTGTAACCCTTTCCTTCAGCATGGGCCTTCACAAGATGTTGTCGTAAGTCCTCACTGAGCTCCTTCTTCTTCGCCATGATAAAAGCAAATTGTGAATGACCAATGACTTTGCCTCAATTTATACTCGTCTGGAAGGATGCTTTTTTTTTTTCTTTCAAGAAGCTTGTGGACACATACAAGAATCGTCTTGAAGCAGTCATAAAAAACAAAGGCTACACTATTGACTATAAAGAAAGACATTGGACCAGGGTATGAATAATTTTGAACATGGCTTTTTTGTAAATTAATTTATTATATACTCATGAAACGAAAACGTTTCTTGAATTATGTTTTGATGTCACTCTCTAAGTTGTTGTTCATTTAGCAATCATAGACAAACTTGGAAAAAGCATTAATTTCTTCACAAAAATAAAGAATATCACAAAAATTAACAGGGGTATGAATAATTTTGAGGACAACTGTATATGTTTTTAAAATGTAAATATGCATATATGAGTTTGTTTTATGCATGTATGTCAAGGTGTGTGTGTATGGCCGCCTGTGTCGACTGCATTTGTTGTATATGTATTGTAATATGAATGTATAACTGAGTGTCTGTGGATGCAACTGAGTCTGTCCAATCCTCGATTGGCTCATAAGATGTAACTGATTGCCAGTCCAGTCCATGTGTTTGTCCTTCTCACGATTGTCAGCTATGGTCATCCACCTGTACACGGTCCCAAGAATCCATTTTCTCAGAATCGGGACAACACAACACACAAGCAGAAAAATCACAATTAGTATTATTATACTAAAGTTATTTTAATTATCATGATTTTATTCAGATTATTTTAGCTACTATTTTGCTCATGTTTAAATATGTTTAGTTTCATGATTTTACTTAGGTTCTTGATTGATGTTTTTACTTCTGTATCTTTATATCTGATTATGATTTCATTTAGATTACTTTAGCTACTACTTTGACTGTCTCAGCTCATGCTTAGATATGTCTGGTTTTGTGATTTTATTTAGATTATTCTATATTTCATTTAGAGTATACATGATTCATTTAGATTATACATGATTGATGTGTTTTTCTTTTTTGTGTTTCATTATGTACCTGCTTTTTTATGTACCTGCTGTATTGGATTCTGTTTCTGTTTTTGTTGTAAAGCACTTTGGATCGCCTTGTTGCTGAAAAATGCTATATAAATAAATCTCACTTCACTTCACTTCTCACTCTGTATGTGAATGCAAACAAGTACTGAGACTGTTCTGCTAAAGGAATGCTGAAAAACGCAGAACATAGATCTATTGCAGTAAAATATTTTGCCTCAGCTTGCACTGCGGTCAAGAGGATGTGTGGATTTGGCACTTCTGCAGGCCAATCCTGCACAACCTGATTAATTGAGCGTAAGTCATGAACAAGGCGATACTTTGACTTATCTGCTTTTAAAACTGGAAAAATCGGAGTGTTACATTCACTTTTAGTTTCCACCAACACCCCTGCTCTTAGCAATCCTTCTATGGTTTTGCTAATTCCTTTTTTTGCATCTGCCTTCAGTGGGTACTGAGGAACAAATGGAAGATTAGCATTAGGCTTTAAGTCAATCTTGACGTGGCTGGCTGACTTCACCAGCCCTACATCTGTGTCATGCTTAGACCACAGCTGTTCTGGAACATGTTTTAACATGTTTTCCAAAAAAGGATTTTCTGTTACCAGTTCTTTTTGAATAGATTTATCTTTATGATTAACTGGTATTGTAACCACCTGTGGTTTTGCTTTCATTGATGTTCCACACAAAATCTTAATCATTGCTCTGTCTTGTGTTGGAAAAATAATGTATTGTCTGTTTTGTTCCACATTATTTTAGTCGCTTCTTTCATCATTGGCCCGAGATCTTTTGCATGAAAATTTTTATTTACAAATAAAGTTACATGTGGTACTGATTCTGGAACATTATACCATTCTAAGATTAAACTATTTGATTCCACATTAATTGCTGCCCCTTGCGCACCAATTACAATATATTGTGTCACCAGCTCCACTGTTGTTCTGCACGTTTTCCTGTCCCATTGCTCCTCAAACTGTACACTCTTTGAAATATCATAATACATTGTGCAATGGTAGTCTAGGAGCTTTTTTTTAGCTTCTAGTATTTGTGTTTGAATATACTGACCCCATTTTGAGACTACGCCCCCAACTGGGCCACTGATGTCTCTGAGCCACTAAACTTTAGCTTCATGGGGCTGCACATACATTTGCAAGTCCAGACCTTCTTTTTCAACATACATCCTCTGAGGGGAACACCAGATTTTTTATTTCAAATTACACAGAGCATCCCATCCGAGTAAATTAACTGGTGTTTGGTCTGAGACTAAAATTGGAATTTTAATTTCATTTTCATTACTTGCCAATCGTACAGGAGCTGTCATTTGAATCAGTTGCTTAGTACCCAAGAACCCTACCACTGATATGAATTTATCAGACATGGAGAGATGCATTGTATGTTTCGAGCTCACACATGTATAGGCAGCTCCCATGTCAACCAACATTGGTGTTTCTTTGTTTTCAATTTTTATGTTTATTATTGGTTCATTTTCAGCACCCATACTTATCATTGGGCACTGGCTTTCCCCTGTAGAGTTCTCTGAGCAGCCCTAGTAGCCAAAATTTGGTCGATTAAGGGGACCTCTGGATGCACCCGGCCTGGACCCACGACTTGACCCATGACGCGGCTGCCTTGGATACTGATTTCCTCTCCTCATGCATTGATTAGCATGGTGTACGAGTTCATTGCATGTCCAGCATGCCCCAATTGATTCGTAGTCACTGTTCAGATTTCTGTTAGTCCATGTGGGGCCCATTTGTCGTCCTCGTGCACGGTATGGTCGTGAATTCCATGTCTGAGGATAGACATTCACTACTGGTTGCTATGGCTGGGCTGGAGGGGGCGCTGTGAGTGGCCCCACTGGCTCTTCTACTGTCATCATTGCAGCTTGAGTCTTAGCTTTGCCTATTCCATGAAGCTCTCCAAGCTGCATTTGAGCCAATTTTCTTTGCACACTCTTGTCTTGTTCTGTTATTTTTTGTTCATCTTTCCTGTGTTTTTCAACCGCATGCACCACATGGTCTCTGAACTCTCGATGTGGAATTGATGTCAGGGCAACCACATCTTCAAGTTTGCTTCACACTGGTTTTGGCATGGCTTCAATGATAGAGTTTCGAAACAGAGTGGTGAGCACAGGACTTTTATCAATGTCCTCCTCTGTTTCCTGTTTCCATTTCTTCAATTGTCTTGAAATATATGCTGCTGGGCTTTCAGCCTCACTGAGGGCTTCCCCTTTTAAGGCATTGGGGTCCACTTTAGCTGGGTACTCTGCTCGTAGGGCCCTTCAGAGCACATGTCGGAATGCATTGAATTCAAGTCCGTCTGCTCGATGACATCCAGGCATATTCGTGCTTTAAAATGTTTTCCATGGCAGGAGTTCCCAGACTTTGTGCCCAAACCGCTTTTAGATCACCTAGGGCCAATAATCTCCCAACTGTTTCTTCTTCAAATGCTTTTATCTACTTATTGGCTTCTTCATGGACATCAGGCAAGTGGGTGACCAGCCCTGTCAAATCCTGAGATCCCCAAGGAACATAATGGGCGGCTGCTCCTGTAAGTAGTTATAGGTAGTTGTTTTGCATCAGTGTACCTATCAGGTGGATGTATGTTTGGTCTGTATCTGAGATCATAAGCCATTCCACTTTGTCGTCCTCCTCTCCTTGACTCATCTATGAGTGGCCCCTGTTTAGACACAGTCTCTTCTTTTTCACTGGCCTTTATCATTTCTTCTACCAGGATTTCATGATGTTTATCAATTTCTTGTTCCATTTCTTTAATCATGGTGCGACTATTTTCTCTTTGTATATCAATTCCTGTATTGTCCAAATCTATCCAGTATGAGTCTCCTGCTGTCTTTCCAACACGTCCTGCATAACAGTCGATAATTCTGTAATTCACACTGAGCTGTGGGATTAAAGATGACACTATCTTCTACGGAGACTGGTTCCTTGCAGTACTGCATAATTGCGGCGGAGTGTTCTTTACTCTAGCTGGAGAGTCTGTGTTTATCAGGGCATCACTTCTATTTTGAATTAAATCCTCTTGATCTATTTCAGTGTTTTTCTGCTCATTGTCTTCATTTCGATATTGAAAATTACCCACAACATTCAATGTTCCCGCCAGTGAAGGATACAATCCCACTGGTTTGACAAAATCATTTGTGTTCTTTGTTTTTTGTTATAACTCTGCCAATTTCCCTCTTAAATTATATCTGTACTTTTGTCCTTCCTCTTTGAATAGTTTTAAAATAGTCAGTTCAAGTTCTATTTTTTCTTTTCTCTTTTTGCTTTGATCCTTAGCTTTGTGATCTATGAGTCTAGTCTCCATTTGTTCACAGATAGCCAAGTCAAAGCTTCCATTCTTAGGCCATGGTGAAACAAGTCGTGTGCGTTTATTCCACTTTTTAGAAATTTTAGGACTCTGTTTCACATAATCTGGGTTTTTTGACCCAATGATCACTGTAGGTAACTTACTCCTTTTAATCTTATTCTGTTAAGTAAGGAAAAACAAAACAAACAAACAAAAAAAACAACAAGAAAAAATAAAGTTATCTACAGTGGTGCTTGAAAGTTTGTGAACCATCCAAACATGACCATTGTTTTCGAAAGAAAAATTATAATAACCATGTAAAATGAACATCCAAAGCTCAAATTGTAATGCTTACCTTCCGAATAAGGAACACAAAGAAAAAAAAGATACATATTTTTATTATTTATTCAACAAAAGTATTTTATCCGTCAAAAACAGAAAATCTGCCAAGTGCAAAAGTATGTGAACTGTTACAGTTAGTACCTTGTGGCACCTCCTTTTGCAGCCATTACTTCAACTAAACGTCTTCTGTAACCACAAACAAGTGTCTCACATCTGCTGTTTGGGATTTTTGTCCACTCCTCCTTGCAGAACTTTGCCAGTTGAGAGAGGTTGGAGGGACATCTGGCATGTACTGCCCGTTTCAGATCTTGCCACAGCATTTCTATGGGATTGAGGTCTGGACTTTGACTGGGCCAATCTAGAGTGC
>NC_051434.1:26060269-26095684 GCF_001649575.2 Kryptolebias marmoratus
GCCGTCCACTTCTGGGCAGAGTTGCGGTGATGCCTAGTGCCCTCCATTTGTAAATGATTTGTCTTACAGTGGATGGATGAAGCTGGAATCTTTTGGAGATGGTCTTATAGCTTTCCCCAGACTGATGGGCTGTCACCACCTTCTTCCTGACATCCTCAGATGTCTCCCTTCCTCTCGGCATTGTTGATCTGGTCTTTATGCCTTGACACAACAGTGGTTTGCTTGGTTTCCTCTCCCTTTTAACCAGTGCACCTCCAAACTTTTCCCAAGGACGTCTCATTTGATTGCTCTGCTTAATTGATTACTCAAGCACTCACATGTGCTTCACCTGAGTCTTTTACCTGATTGTCTTTATCAGTGCAGCTGTGGTTCATTTACTTTTGCAGATGCTCTGATTCCATTTTTCATTCAACTCACACATTTTCCTCAAAACAAGTGAATGGAATTGATGAACATAAACCTGAAATTTCATATACAAAAACTGGTAATGAGAAAATAAGAAAATCGTGGTAAAAATAAAGAAAAATCTAAACTACTCAACTAGTTCACAAACTTTCAAGCAGCACTGTATATAATAGGCCTTTCAAAGCAGAGATATGCTCGTCACCCAGTCCTCAGTGGGTAAAGCCCCCACCCGCATGCTTCTGTGTGCTTCTCTTCCCGCAGACGGAGCAAAAGAGAAGAAAAAAACAAAAAGTAGGCAGGGAAGGAAATCAGGGAGGGGAGGTTTCCTGCGTGTGTGTACATGCGTGTGTGTGTGTGCGTACGTGACAACTATTATCTCTGGCCTTCGTCGCTGGGTTTCAGATTTTTAAAGAATCTGTCCCCACACGTAAAAAAACTTATTATAATGGAACCTCAAATATATCAGTAATCAGCATAACATGTAACATAAAAAGTTGCCCTTTTTCTCCCCTTCAGCGGCCAACCAGCTTGTATGGCATCAGTGGCAGGCGGTGCATTTCACACTTAGGCCTTCAGTGATGTCCAACTTAGTCAATAAATACCTTTCATTATGCCAGCATTTATAACACCAGGACTGGAGAGCAGTTAGAAACACTTAAGCACTACTTGGCATTGCATCACCTCAGTTGTGTACAAAATGGGCTATTATCCAGCGCATTTTAAAAATCAACAAACCTGCATCAGCAATTAAAACATATCTGGTAGGCTACTGTCAAAACAAAAAAAAATGGAAGCACTGGAAGGAGGATAATATGACACAAAGAGAATATTAATACTTTTAGATATCTGGGAAAGTAAATAAAAAATTAAATTAACCTTTATTAAAATTATGATGATTCTTGGTTATGTTAGGCCAGCAGAGAAGGCCTTGCTGGCCCTGACGGCCCACCACTATATGGCATACACCCGAGCAACTGGTATTTAAGTGAGAAAAAAGAGACGGTTTCCAATGTCACCATTACGTTTCCACCGCCACTTTACTTACTGAGACACTGCTGAATAACTAATCCCACACAGAACAGGCAGACAGACGTTTATGACAACACAAAGCACAAAACAGGTGACTTAGAACAACATCACCAAAACCCAAACTATCAGCCAAGAGAGAAAGTAACTATTTATCTAATCTATGACCTAATTATAAATTTTTACTGTTAATCAATTTCCTAAATTATGTGTGCACACAATCTAAGGTGATTTATTTTTTTTGGAACCGAAACAAACCCCAAAGACAGCTGACAGATTTCTTATTATTGCCTCACACAAATATCACACACTTGAGTTACCACATACTTCTACTTTTTCACTCACTCAGCATACTCATCATTCATACTCCTCATGACTTCATTATTAGTTGTTTAAAAGTTGGAATTGTGGTTGCACATACTCCACATTAGATGACTATTCATCCCTAACGTACTCTGAGCGCTAACTGATCTTACTGTACAAGATCTTAATACATTGTGTGACATTAAGCATACCATTATTTTCATTTCTTTTTCTCAACATAAAATAATCTTAGTCTACAAATCTGACATAAAAGGTGCTGGGTGATATGTATTCCTTTATTTATTACTAGGCCTTTAATTGATAAATGGGTCTAGGAGTTTATACTGACCAAGTCAAACCAGTGGACTGAGTTAGCAGGACCACAGAGGTGAAGAGTTGAAAGCCAACTGTGATGATTTTCTGGCTCCTGCTCAGTCATCATCATCTGCTCACCAGCACAGTTTATAGTGAAGGACGCAGATACTTTGCACAAGGGCTGGATGAGGGAGTATCAGAGGACACATCAAACACTGCGTGTGTGTGCCTAAGCACAGAGCTGGCCAGCCGGTGAGAGTCACCGCCAGTAACCATGTTTTATTCTGTTTCATGTTGCAGATGTGCCTGCCACTCACTGTCAGTGTCAGCCCACTCAAATAGCTTCAAAGAATTTTGTAGGCTCCACATTCACAATCAGCATATTCGTTAGGTGTCCATATTCCACATGACAGTAGGAAAATAAATCTGATCATATCAATGAGGATACATATAATATAAAAAACATAACATTACAAATTGTACCCTATCTCTCTGATCGAGGAGAAATCTAAGCTATCAGAATCATCCCTCTGATAGATGATGTTTGGAAAGTGACCAGAAGGTGAGTCTGAGCAAAGTGTACTTTAAAAGATGAACATTATTCAAATTCTCTGTTAATCGTTTAACTAAGGGAATTATACAACAAGACAGGGCCATTAGGAACATAAATGAACATTAATGAAAGTACAGCAAGACGTACCAAGCAATACACAAACACCCCCTCTGTTGAAGCCGTCAGCTGATCTAGGACCATTCTGTTCTGAAGAGTATTAAGTCTTAAAGCAGTTAATTCAGTTTTTACTTCCACTATGGCTGTTTCAACACAAAGCATAAGTTTACCAACCCCTAAAGATGGAAGAAATTACAAAATGATCTTTTGATCTCAAGTCCACAGCTTTTCATCCTCTGGAACAGTGGAGCCCCAGACTGAAACATCTGGTACCTGGTAACAGGGTGAGCAGGTGGTCCTTGGAAGAGTTTGTCAAAAATTAAGAGAAGCATTATACAAAGTGTAGGGAACAAGCACAGCTTTACAATCTGTATGTGGTACTCTACATTAGAAAATGGGAGTCTTAGATAACAGAGTAATATTTGAGTTAGCATAACATTCAAACACAACAGTCTGACCTGTTTTGTGCAATGTACTTATCCGTACCATAAGTTTAAAGGTATACTGTAGGGGGTGGAATGTTTACCTCGTAACTGAATAGTGAACAGCCATTCAACATTACATGGTTCATGTAAATGTAGATTTTCTACTTGATTAGGAAAGAATGATTCCCACCACTAGAGTGACATAAATACCCAACACAAAAATCACAAAAAACCCACAATACAAATGTCTATAATTGGCACTGGAAGTAGATGAGAGTGCAAGTGCTGTCATGAAGAAACTGTCGCTCTTCGCGTTTTTCAGTATTGAAGTAAAGGTTGCCTCTTTTTCCTCTAACAGTAGTTCTGTAGATGGAGAGCCCTTTATTGTTTCAAAACAGCAATTGCTTGTTGTTCAGGATATTATCCTATTTGGTGTCAGAGGTCATCAGCACCTACACCTATTTAGTAAAATAACTTTCCTCACTAAGAAAGTTTTGTCATCCTCTTCACTTCATGCTTCTGTTGTTTTCTGGACACACTTATGATCGTCTAGATGATTGTCGCCCTGTGGCTCTGGTACCTGCTTACAATGAATCCAAGTTGCCCTCTCTGCAACTTGGACAGCTGTGTCTGTCAGAGGCAGCAGTTGAAGTGGTCCTTGCCAGCACAGAGTTTCTTCTTCTGAAGTCTTGCACCAGGATCCAGTCAGCTGGCATCAAGTCTGTAGGAATTTCAGATAGCGCTTTTAGTTAGGAAAGATCTGTTTCCAAAAAGAAGCATGCTTCAAAATTTGAATCTGTGGTAAGCACCAATTCCACATTTTTCTGACAGTGCATTGTATAATGAAATGGGTTGCATTGATCACCACATTTGGGTCAGCAGGTGAAATAATCTGATCAGTTTATTTTATTTTTTTCCATGCATGTACAAATGACCCTACATCATTCCATTCGATTTGTTGTTTGAATGTGTGGTTAAGACTGAGAAACACAAAAACGCCCTCTGCTCCAACAAAGCGGATACTGACAGGTTTTCAGACAAGGTACAGAACCATTTTTCTCATAACCAGAATCAGCTGCTAATGAGACATTTGAAACAGCCCAGGTCATCTGAATGTTTTACAAAAAAAAAAGTAGTCTTTTTTTTTTCTTGTTCAAATATCTCCTTTTTAAACCAAAATGGTATTGAAAGTCTTGTCATAGTCAGCAAGCAGTTTGTCATTGCAAGAAACAGGATAACCTGTATCTGGGGAAATCTGGGGACCAGAAATTTCAGCCAAAACACAGCAGTAAAACAATAGTTTATTAAGAATAGGAGTGTGTGGGAACGGGAGATCACAGACAGCTGGACCCGGCACCACTGAGGACAGAGAAACTGGTTAGTGGCTTTAAACAATCTTACAGGCAGTTGAGAGCTCAAAAAGAAAACCACTAACCTTCTCAAAATCCATAGAGAGCGGGGAACAGAAGCTTGGATTCTCAGCAAGACTGCAGAAGGTAGGCAGGTGTCGTCTCTGGAGGTTATAATTGCTGTGACAAGAACTCCTCTGCTGGCTTGTGGAAACCGGTCCAGTTTCATATTTACCAACAAGGGGAATGGAGCCAGATAACTAATCTGAGGATCAGGCGAGAATCAGGGGTCAGGACACAGAAAAAGGTAAAGCACATGAAGGCAGTCTTAGACTGATGGGCCCAGGGACGAGGCGGGAGGCAGGAGTCAGAAACAGGCTCGAGACCAGGTAACTGAGAACAATGGAATGTCCTTTAAGAGTGGCATTTATTTTCCATAAAGGTATTTAGGTTTTCCTCATAGGTTTGGTTCCCTGCTTTTAGAAAAATCCAAACTGTAAGAAATCTACCTGCCTAATGCACCATAGTTTTTGCAAAGTTACACACCGAAGCACAATAATTTCAGTGACCTCCAATTGGCATAACCTGGTGTCATTACCTCTGATGTGAATTACAATGTTACTGAATTTAACCTTAGCCTTAGTCAGCAGTTTCAGGTAGGATTCTATGTCACTGCTATGGCCCCAGGAATGCATTTGACTGTGGTCACTGGAGTTCCTAGTGCCATGTTTTGGATTACGGAGCTGCCAATTACCAGGGTTAGCTTCTCAGCTGGTGTGTCGCTTAGTGAGGAAAATCTGTTTGAAACGTGAATGCATCAGTGGTGAACTGGGGGCTTAGTCTTAGCATTATGCTTACTCCAAACCGTCACCCTGCCAGCCTGAGGTCCTAGCTGCTTGGGGTCTGCTGGAGGACTGCTAAAGGTTGGAGAGACCAAACAACCTCTCCACAGACGCATGACTCAACACAGGAGAGCCACCTCTTCTGGACAGGACTCAGCGGTTCACCTACACCTCAAGGATAAGGGACACTCTTTTCAGGATCAAAATGTTCATATTTTGGACTGAGAAGACAGATGGTTCGAGAGGGGGGTAAAAGAAGCCATTTATGTCAAAAAGGAGAAACCAACATTAAACAGAGGAGGAGGTCTCAGATTCCAGCTTTCAAAAACATATAATGGAGCTTTAGGCCTGATCCCCAGTCAGTTTCACTCCAATCAACACCTGCACTCATGTGACCAGAGTGGCCCATCAGTGAGTCAGACAAACAAGGACCCTAACGAGCCTCCATTGTTAGGAGAGTGAGAACAATTTGCAAGCAATCCAGCTTACATCACATCCCTTTAAAAAGCTCAACTCCACACTCTCTACTTCTGAATTGAGAAAGCTCCTCGGATGAGAAGCGAAACGTCTTTAACTATAGAATAGAAGTCCAGTTGTTTTTGTTTTTTAACTTTTTTGAATTTACCATGGCCTGGATGACTGAGAATCTACACCAGCATATTGCTAAAGGGAGCCACTCTCAGTTTTAGCGCTGCCTAAAGTGACCTGGCTGGCTAATGGCTTTATTATACACACTATTATTGCTAAAGGAGACAAAGGAATAGCTAAACAAGAGGAATAGCTACTTTCTATAGATTGTTGTGACCATAGTGGGCAGTAAATAAACATGTCAGATTTCTAAAATTGTAATGTGTTGTAGCAGAGATGACAGCAGAAAGCAGTGGGGCGTAGATGATTCTTGCTGTCTTGTTGGGACACTGTCAGATAAATAGTATTTTGTGACAGAGTTTTGGTGTCCAAGCCATACTTTTTTTACCCTTCAACTGTATATTACTTTTAGTTTCCTGTCTGTTGAGTTTCTACTGACAAATTGTCTCTGTGCTTTCCTTTCCTGTCCATCAGATCCTGCGTATCTGTACAAGGTACACTCCTGACCAGGACACCATGACTTTTTCAGATGGACTGACCCTGAACCGGACACAGATGCACAACGCTGGCTTCGGCCCACTCACTGACTTGGTGTTCACGTTTGCCAACCAGTTGCTGCCCATCGAGATGGATGACACAGAGACAGGCCTACTTAGCGCCATCTGTCTCATCTCGGGTGGTAAGCAAACGGCAGCAGAATTCTGGGTATAATAAGGACATTACATTATGATTATTACAGATTAGTAGTAGTTGCATTTAGCTATCAATTAAGTCTTAAGCCTACAACAATTCCCATCTTTTCATAGGAGACTTTTGATTTTGTCTTAGATTCTTGGAAACATTTACTTCAACAGGCATCTGCTGTAAAGGATTTAAGCTGTCATCATCACTAATTTTGCAAAAGATGTCATCTTTAACTATGCAATGTTTAAAAAAATAATTTATTTATTTATTTACTTACTTACTGTTTTGTTGCAACATGTTTAATGCAGGTAACTACAAAAAATCAGACCAGCAACATGTATGTACCTTATGCAAGAACCAGCTGAAACAATTCTATTTCAGTAATTTTAGCTTCTCTCACAACCTGTCAGAAAAAGCTAGCAGTTTAAGATGGAAATTAAAGTTTGCAGCCTGATTACATCATGTTTAGAAAAACAGGGTGTATGACACAGGCATATACGATTTAACTGATCCACAACACAATTAAAATGCACCTAGGTGCTCTTCACTCACCACAGTCACTTTATATTGATGCCTGTTAAATACTGAGTGAAGCTGCAGCCCAGTTTGAGATGAAAGTAAGCCAGCTTCCTCAAGAGTTTTAAACCAGGTGAGCCACAGGCTGCCATGTCTTAGGCAGTGAACTAAAACTGCAGTGTGGCAAACCCATAAGGAAGAAGAAAAAGATGTGTAAGTACATCACAGCAGAGTCACTCAAGTGACATCACTCAGAAGGCTTGACCTATCCCAGAAGAAATTAAAAACCTAGCATTTCTCAAAAGACTGGTTATCATTCGCTTTCTTTCACACCAGAGTTTTGGACTAAGATCATGGTATGGTAAGAAATGACAGTTGTAGCCATTTCGGTCAAACCTTTAAAATCTCATGCACAGTCTGCACAGAATTGGATTTTCTCCAAAAGTTAATCTTTTGCAGATATATTTTTAATGATTACTTTCTAAAAATTCCAATAAATTCTGTCTAGTAGTTCAGGAGATATTTTGCTAACGGACAGAGTTGACTCCAATAGTTAAAAGCAAAGGTAACTGTCAACTATTACCACCTAATAGTTAAAACCATTTATTGTTTTTTATTGTCAGCTACTGTGGTAGTCATCTTAAATGAGGCTGACTCCAATAGCCTTTTCCCATGGGCTCAAGGGCTCGTCCTAACTTTGGTCGACACAGTGTAGGTTCAGTTTTTTCATTGTGCGATCACACCCACTTTCAGCTCAGTTCCTTGGACCTACCCGGCTGAAGTTTCAAGCAAGCCCAGCCAAGCTGAATGTTTTACATCAGCAGACTGCAGGCCTTTGAGTGAACAGAGATCAACGTCAATCATGAGAGTGTCTCCTTCACAAGAAATCTTCCATTTTTAAAAACTTGAAACAGCAACATTTGTTTATGTTATTTACTTTTTAAAAAAAAGATTAAATAATGCATCCATTAAAACGGAAATACATAAACTAACACCCTGGTACTATGAGGAGGTGCAGACATTTCTGTGCTTTTGGCTGACAACAGAATTCCGACACATGTAAATTAAGCCGCCTGAAATTAAATCTGGAGCGCTCTGAGCTGATAACCACTCACAGGAACAGCCAACATTCAAGAGTGTGGAGAAAAGCTTAAAAACTTTGAAAAGTGATTACTGTACCATTATTGATTACAATAGCCAGACTGGAGTGAACAGAAAGGACTAAGAGCAATTCAACCAATGAATTCAATTTGCGGGCTCCGACTGGCAGAAGGAAGGTGGCCTCAACTCAGGCATGGCATTAAACCTTGGCAGAGGATGGTGAGAGTTTTGTGACTTTATTTCACTTTTTTACCCATTGGTGGTAATCTCGCTTTAAACATGGATGTTTTGAAAGTAACACTGTTGTCTCTTGCATGCAGACCCTGAGCTAGCTAGTTAGCCATCTAGGCTAACAATCTAGCTAGTTAGCCATCCAGGACAGACTCCCATTTCCATTACCTCTTCAGCAAAACCAAAACCAGCAGCTGCTTCAACTCCGGCAGCGTCCAGCACAACACAGCAATATGTACACTGGTAAGAAACAATAAACATGTTTCACACCACATTGTTTTTAGCAAAAAAAAAAAGTAGTAGGAGTACTTGCATAGATTCAACTCAAAAGATTTATTTTAAATTTTTAAAGTAGCCCTTGTAAAACAAATAAAGTGAAGCACAGCTACATAAAAATTGTTCTTAGATACAACAACAAAGTATTTTTAAATTTCATCACTGGCTTTTAGCAGCAAATCTATTTCCTACAATATATTTTTTATACTTGCTTTGGTTAACTACCCTTCCTTTTTCAGTCTTTGGTCTAGGCAAGTGGAAAAGGAGCCACACCAAACCGGACCTAACAATCATGTTTGCAGCAATCCAGGCTGCAGCATGATGAGCACATCCAGTTGCTTTTCAGTGATGGATGTGAGGCAAGGGAGCATGAGGCTGCCTTGCAAAGGGAGGAGATGGCACAGATTGATGTCTTCAATCAAGCACTCATGGGTGTGCTGGGTAAACTTCTGCAGCTGATGAGTGGCCAGCATGTGTAATCTCCCCTATCCTGATTTTTTAAATCAGGAATGTAAAATATGTATATAGTTTGGATTTTGCATGTAGTCTGTAGTTTGGATTTTGAAGCTGATTCTAATAAACAATTTTGCAAGTTAGGTTATTGCATCATGTTTTTCTGTTCAGTCTATTAGGGCACTGGTGGGAAAAAGTATGTGTGAACCAAACACTTATCTGAGACATTTTGTTGCAATGCAATTATGATGACACTGATTTTGGACAAGAAGGCCTGGCTGGCAGTCTTCTCTAATTCATCCCAACGATGTTCTATCAGGTTGAGATCAGGCCAGTCAGGTTTTTCCACACCAAACAAGTACTGTTCTCCTGGCAACCACCAATCCCAGACTCGTCCATCGGATTGCCAGAAAGAGAAACGTGATTTTGTCACTCCAGAGAACACATCTCCACTGCTCTAGAGTCCAGTGGCGGTGCACTTTACATCGCTGCATCCAAAGCTTTGCATTGCAGTTGATGATGTAAGGCTTGGATGCTGCTGTTCAGCCTTGGAAACCCATTCCAAAAAGGTCTCTATGCACTGTTCTTGAACTAATCTAAGGGCCACATGAAGTTTGGATGTCTGTAGCTATTGACTCTACACAACGTTAACGACCTCTGTGCACTATGTTCTTCAACATCCCCTGAGCCCACTCTATTATTTTACATGACCTACCACTTCATGGCAGAGTTGCTGTCATTTGCAATTGCTTCCATGTTGTTATAATACCACTAACAGTTGACTGTGAAATATTTAGTAGCGAGGAAATTTCACAACTGGACTTAATGCAAAGGTAGCATCGTATCGTGGTACCACGATGGAATTCACTCAGCTCCTGAGAGCGACCCATTTTTTCACAAATGTTTGTAGAAGCAGTCTACACCTGAATTTAGTGATTTGGATGGCTGAGTGAATACCTTTGGAAATACAGTGTATCTTCTCATCTTTGGCTTGATGCAGTTGTCTGGCTCTCCTGTACTTTTCCAGTTTTTCGTCTCGCCGCCTGCAGCTTCTCCGGCTGTCTGATTTCACCTCAAGAATGGGCATAACTCCCTCATGTCAGTCTGCATACACATTAACACACAAGTATAAATCCTTTTCTCCCACACACCTGCACAAAGTTCTAGTGTTACACAAGTTTCACAAGTTCTCTTTTCATTAGGACTCTTCTCTCTCCTTCTTCTTGTCATATTTGATACAGCTCACCCTCCTTCCCTACTGGATTTTTACTCACCAATTTATATTTATAGTCAATTCACAGAGCCTGAGCGAACATTACAGACTCTTGCATAATCCATGAAAAGTACAGCTCACCTCTGATTGTGGCTGTAAGCCTGACAAGTTCTGACTTCAGAGTATACACTGCCACCTTGTGGCCCACTGCTGGAATCTTTGTTCTGTAACATAAACATGAATGTGACTATAATTGTCTTCATTGTTGGTGACTTGAATGCTGATTTTTCAGATGTTGTTCCCTTTTGGGCATCACTTAGTCCAGTTTTGTCTAAACAATAACCTGGTTTTATCTACTAAAATGAAGCTGCTAGCCAACAGCCATACATATATCAGTGAAGCATGGCATACAACATCTTGGCTTGATCACTGTATATGCACTGCTGATGTACATGAATACGTAACTAAGGTGGAAATTTATTATCCTTTGGCAACAGCTGATCACATTCCTGTTTATGTGGAATTAAACTGTAAAAAGGTTCCAGAGTTGCTCAGTTATGAGAATATCATATACAAAAGGAATGTGATTTGACAAGGATATTAGGAAATATAACTTACTGTTGGATAGAAGTCTGAGCAATATTGCTATACATAGGGAAACATTTTTATGAGTTTTCTAGATACATTTAAATCTTTTACCGGGTTAATCACCATAAGTCTTTTATTAAATTACAAAGTAGAGGGGTCCGTGCATATTTAATCAGAATTTTACATTATTGGTATTCTCATCAATCTATTTAGGTTAAGTGGGGTTTGGAGGTTTCTGAACCTTTTTCTGTATCTAACAGAGTTCGACAAGGTGGAATGTTGTCTTTCTCTTGAACTAAGTAATTGTAAGACTGGGTGTATGGTGGGTAGCCATCTTGTAAATCACCTAATGTACGCAGATTACAGACTTGTCCTCTTGTCTCCCTATAGAGCTGGTTTGCAGCAGTTCCTCAGGGTCTGTGCTAAATACAGTGTCCAGTTTGACATCATGTTTAATCCTAAAAAGAGTATTGTTATGATTGCTACAATTAAGTAGCATTAGTATATGAGTTTTCCTTCTTTTTATTTAGCAAATCAAGTTTTGGACATGGTGAGTAAAGTGAAATATCTAGGTCATATTTTAAGAGTAATCTTTGTGACAATGATGTGAAGCGACAGTGTTGTAAGTTGTACATGCAAGCTAATATGTTGGCACGCAAATTTAACATGAGCACAGATGAGGTTAAAGTATCCCTTTTTCAAGCTTATTGCACTTCCTTTTATACGGCTCACCTGTGGTGTAACTAGAGCAAAGGTATAATGAAGAAACTGCAAGTAGCCTAACAGGATGCATTTAGAATCCTCCACAGACTTCCAAGATGGACATCTGCAAGTGAAATGTTTGTCATAAGCAACATTCCAACTTTTCATGCTTTGCCGAGGAATTACCTGTATAAATTTATGTGCCATTTGGATGTGTCAAACAACTTAATAGTAAGAGCTCTGTTAACTGCAACTTATAGCAAGACAAGATATACCTCAAGCTTTTGTAAATATTGGAATAATTGTTTGTTTGCTTTATGATGGTTGTGTTTTTCTTTTTTTTTTCTTACCTTTTTTATGATATGGACTACTTTTTGTCTGGTAATAAAAATCTTAAACACATGGGGGTAGGGTCTTCCTAACAGACTAACAAGACCTCACTGCTTCATGTAATAGATGGAAGAAAACAAACTAGAAATATTTGCATTTTACATGTATTCATATTCTAAGGGCTTTTCAATGGAGCTCAGTACCCATACTCAGATGAAGGGAATGATGATATATTCCCCCAACCTGTCATTCTGGCTCCCCCTTGCTGTAAATTTTTGTTATACCTTGTCAATATCTAGGTGTGATGGCAGATTTGTTTCTTGAATGTTGGAACACTGGGTCCAAAGTTGTTTCTGAGTCACTCTAGATGTTGGGTATTGATCTTTCTATAGTTCGCACATTTTTACCGATATAGCCACTTTCTCTAAGCTTGCTCTCATAGTAACATTTCAACAATGTTAAGTTCTCTGGCCTCATCCATGAATGTTTTGATCCAGGAGCCCATTTATAATCAAAATGTCCAGGTTCCCCTACATGTGACGTGGATATTGTTATTTCAGGCACTGTCTGAATTGGCATGGCTTCATTTGTTTCTCTCTTCATTTGTCTATTATATATAAAAAGTAGTATAGTTCTAGCCAAAAGTAGCTAAATGCTGTCAAAAAGCAGTAAAATGCTAACCAAAAGTAATAAAATTAATTTTTCTTTGATTCCTCCGCAGGTAGAATCTTTTTCATTAAAAAAGTTTTAATGTAGTTCAAAATGCTGTACTTTTCAGCTTTGACAATTGGAGGTTGATTGTCTGAGTTTGTACAAGAAAGACAGAAAAAGTTAAAATGATGAAGCCCTAAAACGAACTGCATGTCCAATTTTGAACAAGTGTCACTATTGAGCACAGTCTCAATGTATTTGACCTCTGAATTATTGTAGTGATTGCTGTGTACAGAAAAGTGTTGTATGGACAGATGCATGGCTGTTAATCCTAAATCTTCTAATCAGTTTTAATGAGTTCAGGGTTTGCGTTCCTGCAGTTTGCATCTGCATTTTTAAAGATGAGCAGCACTAATCAAATGAGAGAATTCAGATGAGTTTTCTGCTCAATTTTTTTCAATTGTAGCTGCCTATGCTATTTCTCCTCTGCAACAAATGAGTTGATAACAGAACAAACTCCTGTTTCTTAATCAAATAAGGCAACGGAACCTTGAAAATTTCCAGCTTGTCTACATCTGATAAAAGTAAGACACTGATTTGGTATGAGTGAGCCTCATGTCTGACTAAGTGTGTGTGTGTACATGTGTATGTGTCAGACCGTCAGGACCTGGAGGAGCCCTCCAAGGTGGATGAACTCCAGGAGCCACTGCTTGAAGCTCTAAAGATCTATGTGAGGAAGCGCCGGCCGAGCAAACCACACATGTTCCCCAAAACCTTGATGAAAATCACCGACCTGCGCAGCATCAGCGCCAAAGGTAGGAAAAAAGTTTCAGTTTATGAAAGGATGTCATATACGTATGCATATTAGTTGAAAAGACAAGATCAATCTGCTGCAGCTTGAACTCTTACACAGTACACACGGAGCAGGAAACTAGCGCTGCTTGCTTAGCAATGTTCAAAAACACTAACAAAAGATTTAAATATTTACAAGGAAATTTTATCTCAGTATCCATTTTTGTGTTTTTTTTCTTGTATTGCATGGATGTAGTTTGTTCAGATGTCATAATGATGTCTCATGACACAATGTGAAATATTTTATGCTAGTGCAGATGAACAGTGAGCACCATGAGATGTTTGACAACTTGTGCTCAAACTAAAGTTGCCTTATTGTCTTGCAGGAGCAGAGCGGGTTGTCTCTCTGAAGATGGAGATTCCAGGTTCCATGCCGCCTCTCATCCAGGAGATGCTGGAGAACTCCGAGGGCCAAGATGGCCAGAGCAGCAGCAGCAGCACTTCAGCCGAGGCTGGGGAAAGTACCCCCAGCAGCAAGGGCAGCCCCACCAAGGACACTACCCCACTGGATTCACCGGAGTCCCTAGACCCTGAGGGGACTACAGCCACGCCACCCATTGATGAGCCTTAGGAGGTGCCTGCAGGTGCCTCTGTGACTCTCTGACATTTCTTTGCACAAAACAGAACAGTGGGCAAGAAACCAATACCCCAGTAACCCGTCTGCTCAGACTCCTTTGCTTGATACTATGTTAACACTAACTCCTCACCAATTTACTTTAAACTTTCTCCTTAAAAAGAAATTTTCAGCCTGGAGGTCTACAAGGATCGGTGCTTTCTATTTATTCATTTCTAAATTGAGCTCTTATTTGACATGTTTTTTCTGGGACCAGAACAGGACCAGGATGGGCATTGCCCTCACAGACCATCAGAGATGATACTCCTCAGGTCTCCTGTGTATATTCTTACCTGCATGATGGGAGTTTGAAAAACAGTTTTTGTCTTATCTCTTTTCATCTCTCGTATTGTTACCATAAATGCATTGTACATACCATCGTATGGTTAGAACTCTGTTCGCATTATAAATTTTGTGGTGATTTTTTCATCGTGTTGAATATCTTTGAGGTGAGACAACAAAGTTTGAAGCAGAATTATTGCTAAGTTATTCAATATTAATCTAGAATGTTACTGCAAATAGATTTTACAGAAGTAAAAAAAAATATTTGTTATTATAATTAAAACTTTTTTTGTTTGTTTTTTACAGCACTTCTTTGAATGCATGTTCATCACAGAAAGAAAAGATTCTCTCTGTTTCTACAGTTGAGTCTGAGGAGCTGATTCCTGGAATAGGGAAGTCTCTGATACACACTCATCAGACTGTTCCATGTTCTAGTCAAGACGATACTTGACACAGACCTGACAGAGAAGATTAGATTCAGAAGACATTCTCTGAAATCTCCTCATTTGAAGACCATCTTTGCTGCCTAAATCAGCTCAAAAATCCAAATAAATCAAAGAAACCAGGTTACTCCAAGTTGCCAGAGATTATTGTCAAACTGACTAACTGGCTTTCATTTACAATTTAAAAACTGTACTTCTGCACTTTTCAAATTTTATTTATTTATATTTTTTTAGTGAAAAATCTTTTTCTTGATGAATCTTTTTCCATTTTGCATGGAAATCACACACAAAACAGAGAAAAATCTGTGAAACATTAAAAGAACATCATACACTCACATCATCTTTTTCCAAAATACCACCCTTGACTGTACACCTGAGACAAATTTTTGTCCGACTGTTGATCTTATTTAATAAAGTTTACAGAATCTGTAAACCCAAAAAATACATCTGGAAACCCAATTCTGAAGAAAAGAAAATTGTTAAAACTGGCAGTAATTCAGTAACTGATCTGCATGCAATATCCACATATGTCCCTTTCACACGTACCCTAACAGTCCACTCCGCTCCACTCTACTCGGCTCGCTTTGCAAGCGTTTACATCTGCATTTTTTCGCCGTCGGTCCCTGACTTCTTCCTGAAGTCTCAGGAGAATCCCCATAAGTTTAAAAAACAGCAACAACACAGGGCCAACATTGTCCATAGCGCTTTCTTTGTTTACACAACTTGCACTAAGTTTCAGTAGCGCACCCCCTTGCATTGCGGCCCCGCCCCTCGCAACACGAGGAGGCGTTCCTCTGCTACAGACCAAACTGGCCGGTGTGAACGCGATGCATTCTTTATGGAGCCGAGCCGAGTAGAGTGGAGTAGAGCCGGACTTCTGAATTAGGGGCCGTGTGAAAGAGGCAATATTTGCAGCTACTTGTAGGGAAAAAGGTATATTTTATTTTGAGATGGAGATGTTTGAATTAATAATAATTCCCAAATTATAATGTTACGGGGCACCACCCTCTCAAAAGAGGGAAATTTTATATAAATCTATAAGTTTTAGTTATCAGTCTCAACATTCATTTACCCTAAATCATGAGTTCTTCACTTCGGATTAAAATCATATCAAAACACACGCACACTGAATTACGTTTTTGCACTATTTATGTGACATTTATTGAGCAGACAAATATAACACAAGTACTGGCAGTTTATGAAAATATTGCACATTTGAATATGGTAATAAGATACTGATCGAGGCGTTATAATGGCATGAAGGTTAAACAAAGTCTAATCAAATCTAAGAGGTTAATATTTTTGAGGCAGAGGGAGTTTGAGAAAATACCTTTCCATAATGGAAATGACGATTATTATTATTAATTTGGCCACCTGAGTGAAACTAACTCTTATCGAAGAGCACAGAGCAAGACCAGAAGTTAGCCAGCAAATGGTTCAGAGAGTTTGTCCTACCAAGAGAAGGATCCGTCTGGCCGCTGTCTCTCGATACCAGTCGGGAACTTTTAGGCCACAGCGGGAGGAAGGTGACCGGGAGGGCTCGTCTCCAGGGCACTTTCCGTCAGCGGGAGCTGAGTCGAACCTTCGGCCGGTTCCGTTGGTCCAAACATTCGGCAGCTCGTCTTTAGCAGGCAGGTGAACGACTCTGGGATGGCCGTTCGAAGCTGGTTTGATGGTCAAGCTGGAAGTGAAGAGTTGGTCTCACAAAGAAGACGCACGGGAATTTAATAAAGGCTCGGACTGTTACTCATTACCGTCAATGTTGACCGCTGAAATAAACTAAGAACTTATTAACGACAAAAATTTGGTTCAAAACAAAAAATGTGATGTCAGCAATGCGAAAAACAAGAGGAATAAAATTAAAAGTAGACGGGACGAGGAAAAAGCACAGAGAACGAAAAAAAAAGAATCAGGGAGTAGGATGGGGGAGCAGGACCGGGAGTCAAGCCGAAGCCGGGGAACTTTTCAACGAGGCTGGGGGTTGGCCTTTGCACGCTTACCGTCCAATCATAACCGCAGTTCTTAAAAGAAGGCAGGACGTTTCGGTGGTCATTTAGCCAATGAGCAATACTCCTCCTCGAAGGGGGAGTTTTGACACTTAAGGAGAAACTAACGTAATTTGATCTTTGCATTTCTTTTCTGCCTCAGAATTAAATTTAGTTGGCAAAAGGGGAAGCAGACTCGATCAGTGATTAAATTAAGTCTTCTCACATGAAGTTATTCTTAATGAATCATGGTCATTGGCACAGTAAACACATATATTGATATGCTTGCAACCTGATGGCAGGATGAAACATGTGACTCTTGTAACTGAAAGGAGAAAAACAATATTAGCACAAATATCACATTTTAACATGAGGGTTGCAGTCCAGAAACTTATTTGGAACAGATTAGAAAGTTCACATTTGGTAGGTATAGTTCAAACTTATACTAAGCAGAGACCAGGATGATGGGGTACTTGAGACTAACTAGATTTGAAGGAATGTGATAATTCCTTTGATGTCAGTAGACCGAAGGCGTTATCTGTTTCTTGAGTTTAAACAGGTCCTTGGTTGTTCTTTTCTCAGAATATAAATTTCTTCCAAAGTACTACTCTTGACACTTCGGTTTCGTCTTTCAAGCGAGAGGTCTGAGAAAGGGGGGGGGGTTGTAAATCCTGTTTAGAGTCAGCAACAGTGATTAGTGTATGCATTCTTTTAGTCTGCTGCGAAAGGGGTCAGTTTCTCTCCTCTTGATAAGATCAGAGAGGCATCTGGGTTTCTTCCTTCAAAAACAAAAAGGTGAGTTGATTGAGGTGAACCCCTCCCCTTTTTTGCAGAGTAACAACAGAGTCTGAAAAGGAAGAATTTGAGGATTGGGAGTTATCTGAGGTTTCCGTAGTCCTTTAATCTGCCTTATGAACCTACATACTAATAGCTAGGGGGTTGAACATTGAGCACCAACAGAACCTGATATCTAAGGTACAACAACAAAAATGTAGGTGCCTACTTAATCAAATGAAATTGGATCCATGATCTTTTCCTATAAATATTTTTTTGTTTTAATGGAACTCTGGTGTTTCTCTCAAAGTCATTTGCGCAGAGCTACAACCCTAATTCCAAAAAGGTTGGGTCATTCTGTAAAATGTAAATATTATGTAAAACAGAATGTAATGTTCTGCAAATGTAATAAACCAAAATTTTATTTGCAATAGAACACAGTAAACCAAAATTTTATTTGCAATAGAACACAGTAAACATATTAAATGTTTAAACGAAGGAATTGGGCCATTTTTAGAAAAAAAAGATTTTAATTTTATGGCAGCAACATTTCTTTTTAAAGTTGTTTCAGGTTCAGGTGTGAAACATCTCCTTTTCTTTTATCAAGAGTCTGTAAAGTTCTAGAAACTGAGGAGAGCAGTTGCTGGAGTTTTTGTAGGACAATGTTGTCCCATTCTTGTCTAATGCAGGATTCTAGCTGTTCAACAGTCCTGGTTGTTTTTGCTAAAGTTTGTGTTTCATGACAAGTCAAATGTTTTTGATTGATGAGAGTTCTGAACTGCAGGCAAACCAGTTCATCACCTGTATTCTTCTTCTATGAAGCCATGCTAATGAATGCAGTATGAGGTTTACCATTGTCTTGCTAAAATATGCAAAGCCTTCCCTAAGAAAGATGTCAATGATATGGGAACATAAATTGTTCTAAAACCTGTATATAGTTTTCTGAATTGATGGTGCCTCTCCAGATGTTCAGGCTACCCATGCCAGAGGCACTAATGCACCCCTATACCATCAGACAGCCAGGCCTTTGAACTGTGCGCTGGTAACTGACTGGATGGTACTTCTCCTCTTTAGTTTCTAGAACATGGTGTCAGTGGTTTCCAAAAAGAATTTCAAATTTGAGTTTGTCTGACCACAGCAGTTTTCTACCTTGCCTAAGTTCATTTTAAATGAGCTTAGGTCCAGAGAAGATGGCAGTGTTTCTGGATGGTATTCACACATGGCTTCTTTGCATGATAGAGCTTTAATCAGCATTTGAGGATGGCAGGGTGAACTGTGTTTACAGACAATGATTTGTGGAAGTGTTCCTGAGTCCATGAGGTGATGTCCAGAACAGAATCAGTTTTTTATGTAGTGCCCTCTGAGAGCCCAGAGATTACAGCCATCCAATATTGACTTTCAGACTTGTCCTTTGAGCTCAGATTTCTCCAGATTCTTGAAATCTTTTGATGATATTATGAACTGCAGATAATGGATTATTCAGTCTCCCAAATTTTCTGTTAGGGAATATTATTCTAATATTGTTCCACTCTTTTCTACGCAGTTTTTTCGCAGACTGGTGAACCTCTGCCTATGTTTACTTCTGAGAGTTTCAGCCTCTCTAAGATGGCTTTTTTATACACAGTCCTCTTACTGACCTGTTGTCAATTAATCTAATTAGTTGCAAAATGTTCCTGCAGCTAATTCTTATTTAAACCACTTTTTTACAGACTTTCAATGCCCCTTGGACAACTTCTTTGAAATGTGTTGCTGCCATCAAACTCAAAGTTACCTTGCTGAAAAAGTATATAATTTCTTAGTCTAAACATTTGATATTTTTAGGACATACCACTGTAAATAAAATAGGGATTTATAGGATTTGCAGATCATTCTATTCTGTTTTATTTACATTTTATACAATATTCTAACTTTGTTTTTTGAAGTGGAGTTGTTGTTTTTGTTTTGTTTTTTTGTTTGTTTTTTTGGGGGGGGGAGGTTTGTTTTGAAGAAACTAGATTGGAAACATGAAATTCTGACCACTTCATTAATAATTGGCCTTTAGACGTGCCTTTTTGTGTGTTTGAGTATTGAAAATATTTTTGCTGATATGCAAATTTTTTTATTGCATTAAGACGAGAAGTGTCTTTTTATCTATCATCTGCTTTAGCAGGTCTTAATGAGTTAAGTCATATTTTGACTCACCAGAATTAAAAAAATAGTTGCTCATACCTTTAAAGTCAAATTAATTTTAGGCTCTAGCAGTCAAAGAATGTAGAGTCAAAGAATACTGTGAAACTTCAAAAGTTGTTCTCAATTTGTAGATTTATTGTCATCAATGTAGAACAGCTCTATAGGTTATTTTTCATGTTGGAAAAGCTAAACGCTAACTTTTACTTTTGTCTCAAAATAAATCAAGGGTCTAATGTTTTTAAACTCTCATGTTAGTCACGATTTGCTGAACATAGAAGTTATAAACGCATGATCACCAATGTAAAATAATTAATAGAAAAAGAAAAATGTCACTACCGAGAACAGAAGTATCTTTAGAAACCATAAGTTTCCGTCAACACTTTTGTTGAATTGTGAACTTGAAACTCTTCCACCTGAGTGACTGAATCATAACAGAGTCACAGAAATGACTGCCAGCCTGACGAGTGTGTATCAACTGCACAATTGCTCTGTAGTTGCCTTACGAGCAGAGCTCCATGGTTCTCTCCCTCTTCAGAAGTGTCCCGTTTGAAGCATGGGGATAATGCAATCCTAAAAGCACCCTGAACACCAAGCCTGGTGGGTCAGTATGATTGTACATTAAGGCAGAAAGCACATTATGGGCTTAGCTCTACAGACCCAGTCTAAACGTTTGCTTTGCTCTTCAAACCTGACTGTGTAAACTGTACTTAATGCAAAAGGAGATTTCAGATGACCTTTCATCTCTTCTTGGAGGGCAGTGAGTGAATATTATCTTTGGACAACTGGTAATCACACTGAAAAAGAGATGGGACGTGATTCTACCGAACCAAGGTCACATTAGATTTAATTTTCAGAACTTCTGGAGTGGGGTTCTGTGGAAAAGTTATGAACAACTACTAACACATTAGTTGTAGATAGCTCTTTGAAACAAAACCCCGGTTTGAAGATTTTTTATGATTTTGACAGAACTGATGAACTAATGGCTAGTCTGAATGCAGCTAAGAATAAAGTAGACTGCCATTGTTTTGAAACAACTTCAATCTCAAACACAGCAGTTTATGCAAACACTGTTTTTTAAATCTTTACATCACTGTCAGTTCTGCATTGCAGTTATTCAAGCAGGAATAATGTCATTTTTTGCTAGAAGTGTCTCAGGCTGCATCAAATGCCAGCTTGTGCTGCTGCTGCTATTATTGTACTTACGAATAACCATAGAATTCAACATAAATAATCATGTAAGGTTTATATAACAATATTTGCATGAACCACTATGAGATTTTTGAGTTTCCAGTTGTTTTAAGATCTTTTTAGATCAACAATCCACTTTGGTGTTAGCTCCACTCAGACCAGCCATTAGTTCGTTAATCTGGTTAGAAACCTTGTTTCTCCAAACTGAGGTTGTTTAAAGACCTACCTACAACAAGTAAGATATTAGTGATCATAATCTTTACACAAAACCACATTTCAAAAGATCTTAACTATCTCTTTAAGGACACAGATCTTTCACTACCCCACAGTCCTGACACATGAAAACTAACTCCATCCACTTAAAAAAGTGTCTGTTCCCTTTTCACAGTGGCAAACTAAACCTTGCACTTACACTTGTAGAATTGTTTAAAACCAGCTGTGGTGCTGAAACCAAAGTCCAAAATCCTTCTGACTGAACTTACAAAAAAACACTGAGGGTCAAACTCCTTTCATAAAACCTTTTTTTTTTTTAATCGAGGCAATTGTTAAGTCATTTATTTTAGGCATCTCAAGTGTAGTTTGCATGTTAAACAGGTAGTTTTTAAGCAGATGTGTGTCAGCAATACACAATCCAAGATGGGTTTTTTTGTTTGTTTGTTTGTTTGTTTGTTTTTTACAGTTTGACTATACACAGATTAGAATTAGTACAGATTTTTTTATGGATTAGCTAAAAACACCCATTAGTAATTTGTGAAGCATCCCTGAAAATCTGTTGAGATGAATTCCCCTATCAGGCCTGAGTCTTACAGGAATAATGTGAATATATTTTCCACTTATTAACCAGAATGAAGCAGGACCTCTTGTGTTGATAATGACACTAACTGACAATCCAGACATTTTTCTAATTTTTTGTAGACTTACCCATTGACTTCAGCTCTCATTTCTTTTATTGGCTGAAACGTTCTCATATTATGGGCAATTATAGATAGAATATTTGTGAATTTTAAAAACATGTTTAAAAAAAATTAATTGGTAATGTAAAAAAAAATTCAACTTGACAGGTTTTTTTTTATTCTTTATTGTCTCTGCTGAGTCGTTTGTGGTCTGGTAGTGACAGGTTCTGGGTCTCAGACACATAACACCCAACTGCATTCCATCTCAGCTCAGTATCATTAGGGAAGCCAGCTGTTTTTAGTTTGGGTTTTAGCTTGTTTGAATGTGAAAAATACAGTAGAGTCTCGAAAGAAAGACATGCAGTGTTAATGAGTATTTTGATTAATTTCAATGTAAAATAAAAACATCCTCCCTCAGTTCTCTCTGTGTTGCTCTCCTGGTGAGAGATGAAGAGAGAATAGTTGTTTTTTTCTGTTTTCATATTTTTTTCCTTGAAGCTGGAAAACCATCACAGCCAAAGAATGTCCATAGCCGCCCCTGAAGTATTAAGTTAGCTCTCAAGATCTTGAAAGCACCAGGAACTGTTCTGTTTATTTAGGACAACTTCACAATGCTGAATTACTGTTGTTCTTTCTGTGGAATGTTGTACTAATGTTACTGTAATCCTCTATTATCTAGCTCATTGCAGGTTGTTATATAAATGGTGTTTTACTTTTCAGCTGGCAGCTCTGTGGAAAACATGCTTTGTTATTTGTCTTTGGAAACATTAACTCATGTCCCAAAAAATTAAAAAAGAGAAAAAAGTGGAGCAACTAGTACATGGAGAGTTGATCTAAACATCTGTGTTATATTTTTTTTAAACACTAAGATGAGAAACTGATGTGTGAGAAATGGACAACAGAAATGGTCACCTCAATACTAGCTAATACTTAATCCTTAATACTTTGTTACATGTCAGATAGAAGAGCTGCATTCAAACCCTGTCAAATGACAGTTACTCTAATGTTCATAGTGTGACCGAAATGGGGTACCAATAATCTGTGAGGTATTTGATATTTAGACTAACAGGATTGTCACGTCAAGTCAAGTTCATTTGTATAGCACATTTTAGCAACAAGGCAGTTGATAAAATGACATACAGTTACATACAGTTACCAATTGAGAAGCCAGTACCAAACATTTTGTGGACTGCCATCATCAAAACCATCAATTCACATCATATATGTTGGTCAATGTTCCATTTATTATGGTTCAAAATAACTATAACCACATGGTTTTTTAGCCTTGATTTAAAGGAACTCAGGTGCATCGAAGCCGAATGCTGCTTCTCCATATTTGGTTTTGGTATTGGGGATGCAGAGTAGTTTACAACCAAAATATCTGAGTGGTATGGAAGGTTGATACAACAACAGCAGATCTTTAATGTATTGTGATGCTCAGCCATTCAGTGATTTATAAACTAGCAGACGTATTTTAAAGTCTATTCTCTGCGCTACAGGGGGCCAGTGTAAGGATTTTAGAACTGGTGTTATGTACTCTAACTTCCTGGTTTTAGTGAGAACATGAGCAGCAGCGTTCTGGATCAGCTGCAGCTGTCTGATTGATATTTTAGGCAGACCTGTGAAGACATTGTTGCAGTAATCAATGCAACTAAAGAAAAACATGTGGATGAGTTTCTCTAGATCTTGCTCAGACATTAGTCCTTTAAACAAAACACATTAGAGCCAGTGGGAAAGTGAAAAAGATGAACTGGTCTTAAAAGCAGAGGATGATTGTTAAGGGGAAACAGATGATTGATTTGTAACAGGGAACACATGTGTGGGTGGTTGAGGACACAGGAAGCAGACTACACAGCAGAACAATATATAAAACCTACAGAGAAGACAACAAAGAAGAATCAAAGAAACAGTACCCCCCACACACACACTCCCCCCCCCAAAAAAAAAAAAATTAATAAATAAAAAAAAATTTGTTGAGTTAAGAAAATAAAAAGGAAGAATAAATTGAAAAATTTAATGATTGAATTCCTATAAGGTAATCAATCTGGTATTGATCAATATCCAACCTGGTGCCCCTGTTTTAACGAGAGCTTAAGTATTTGGCAAGTTGAGGAAAAAGGTGTCACCCTTCTTTCATCATCATCTATCTGCTACACTTGAGTATTATTCAATTTTTTTAAAATAGCACAAGCACTGGCCCCATTCCACAAGCTTTTATGTATATTGTATATTCACAATATTTATTAAATACAAGTACAAAGCTTTATATAACATGCAGCAATGAATCTTTGTCAGATCTTTCACTCAGATGCTGTTCTGACATAAAGCCAGCAGATATCACTGTGTGTAATCTGTGTTAAGTGCATCAAAGCAGGGTGACATTCATGAAGCAGTTGCGTCAAAGTGGTTCTTTATTTCACGAGGCTTCAGTTTCATCATCACTACAACAAGATAAGTTATTTTAGGCAGAGAAAAAAACAGAATATCTTACCTCCACGGAATGTAGATTAAGGAGAGAATGGTCCAGAACAAAGACCTTAGTGTTACAGCAGCGTCAGGCAATCACAGAATAGAATTCCACATATATGAAGAATCACAGAAACAATAAAACCCCAAAAATAACTCAAACAAAACTTAAATCTTGCAAGGACATAACATAACATCAAACTTGGGAATGTAGTGGTGGAAAAACTGGATGGAAGGAAAGAATTAACAAAAAACTGAAATATTCATTTATCTTTCATACTTTTATGTTTTTTATGTTTCATGGTTAATTTGTAGTATTCTTTGTACTTTTTGTGTGATGAAGTTGTTGTGTTTCTAAAGATAAACAAAGCAGTTCACAGTGGAAAGGAAAAACTTCCTTTTAAAAGGAAGAAACCTCCAGCAAAACCAGAACCAGAACCAGGCTCAGGGCAGGTGGCCATCTGCTTCGACTGGCTGGGGTTTGAGAGGACAGGAAAGAGACGCAGACAAACACTGAATGACTGTTCCAGTTCCAGGTGTAGTTTCTACTGGAAGAAAGACAAAGAATATCATGTTAATGATAGAACTGATTACAGTAGAGCAAGTAAAAACAGTAGCAGAGTGAGGAAATTAGGTTAGTTTCACCCTCCAGCAGTCTAAGCCTATAGCAGCATAAATAAAGGATAACTCATGAAACCCAAGCAAACCCTAACTATAGGATTGATCAAAAAGGAAAGTTTTAAGTTTAATCTTAAAAGTCAGCCTCACAGACAGAAACTGGAAGTTGGTTCCACAAGAGAGAAGCCTGAGAACTGAAAGCTCTGCCTCCTGTTCTACTTTTAGAAACTCTAGGAACCACAGGTAAACCTGCAGTTTGAGTATGAAGTGCATTGTTAGGAACATATGGAGCAATAAGATCTTTTATATAAGATGGAGCATGCTTGTTGAGACACCTAGATCATAAAGAATTACAATAGTCCAACCTAGATGTGATAAATAAACCCCTACATTAATGGACAACTTAAGATTACACTGAAACCGTAATTATCACATACACTCCTGATCAAAATCTTAAGAACAGTCAAAAAATTGCAAGAATTTGCATTTTGCACTATTGGATCTTAAGAAGGTTCTAAGTAGAGCTTCACAATGTTAAAGGAAAAAATCAGTGCAAGAGACAAGAACTTTTGAGCGGGGAATTTTCTGCAAACTGTATCTACACTCAAACATGATTTTTTCAGCTGATCAAAAGTTTTTGATCAACTGATTAAGATTTTGATCAGGAGTGTATTTGCTGGTTGAGTAACCCAATAACCTGAAAAGAACAGGTAAAATGGTGAGATCGGCAACAAGTGGTGTGCTTCCTGCTGTCTCTCAAGCCAGTCTGAGGGGTGACGGCTCCTGAGTTCACCTGTTCACCAGCGTGATGCCCCCCAGTGGCAACATTTAGTATTACACCACCATTAATGTCCTACTTTTTCCCTGAGAAAACCCACAGTTGTCCAGTTTATTATTTAACCCGGTAGTGTTGAATAAGGAAATATTTACAACAAAATGTGGCAAACTTTTAAGGGTGTCACAAAGACATATCCTGATCCAAAATAACACCAAGGTTTATTAAATTAGAACTGGAGGCCAAATTAATGCCATCTAGGGGAAGTGAAAGACTGCAATGTTTATCACTAAGATTCTCAGGTCCAAAGACCACAACTTTTCTGTCCTGAGATGAGCTTTGGAAGAGATTTAGATTGATGTCTGGGGTTGTAGTGTGATGTCTGCCTTCGCCTCCCCTCTTCATCCTTCTTGCAAAAAAACTGAAGATCCGGCCACTGTTGGTTAAGCTTCCCTGCGTGTTGAAGTAGGGAGGTGCGTAGATTTCTCCCCATCAGCAGCTGAGTTGGTGAAATCCAATGCTCCAGTGGAGTGGCTCTGTATGCCAGCAGTCCTCTGCTGTGGTCACTGTCTTTTTTCCACAAGTCCTTGATGGTTCGAACTGCACATTCTGCTTTTCCATTGGCTTGAGGGTAACATGGACTACTTGTGATGTGTGTGAACTGGTAGCCCTTTGCAAACTATCTGAACAACTCAGAAGATAACTGCGGTCCTTTGTCTGTAACCACAGTCTGTGGTGTTCCATGTCTGGCAAAGACCTCTTTAACAGCCTGGATAGTAACTCCAGCAGTAGTGTATCCAAGCTCTGCTATCTCATGGAAAAAAAAAATCTAGGAACAAAAGATATTAGTGGTGTTCTGTGAGTTTGGTTCCTGTTTACCTGTTCCAGTCCCTGATTGGTTGGCAGACTAATCACCCACAGCTGCAGAGGATCAAGCTCATCAGTATTGCTGGGTACTTAAGGCTGCAGTGAGGATCAGATCAGCGCTGGAGCATTGCTTGCCTTTGGTAAAGCTACTTGGCCACTACCAAATTCTGTCTCCTGGTGTTTGCTAATGTTTTTTGTCCTCCGTGTGCTCCTAGAGTTACCTGCTTCCTGGAATCCGGTCTGGTCTGAGTCACTTGCCGCTTCTACACAGGAGTACCCCGAGAGCCACTCACCTGAGTCAGTGCACTGCTGTCTGTCTGCCTCCTTCAAGGAACCAACCTGTCAGTGGAATTCTTACTTGTAAATACTTACCCACACATTGGGAATCAGCGAACCCGGAGAACCTCTACTCGAGAACACCCACCCCGCTGTCTCACCTCAGTGCTGAACACTCTCCACAAATCAGTAAGGAAGAAACATCCAACACTAATCTGCAAACATTGTTTAACTGTTGCCATTACCCATACTAACCACCAACCTTCCCTTCCAGATCCAAAAACTTGTCTACCTTTGCACTGTAAATAAAATCACTTGCCTTTACAGTTGCCTCCTGAGTCTGCCTGTCGCCGAACTGCTCACATTTGACTATTCTGTGAATCCTGACAATAGTCTTTCTTTGACCACTCAAATAGGTCCATGCCAACCTTCTGCCACGGGCGTTCGGGACTTGAGTTGGTAATAGTGGTTCTCTGTTTTGTACTCTGTGTTTCTGACATGTTTCGCACCTCTCCACCATCTGACCTATGTGGGTAGAGATGCCTGGCCACCAGACCGACTCTTTAGCTCTTGCCCAGAATTTCGAAATTCCTTGGTGTCCTTCATGCAGGCACTGTAGAATTTCTGCTTTTAATGGAGGTGATGTCACAAGTCTCCCTCTTTTCATGAGAAGGCCTTGAGCCAGGTGAAAATACATTCTGCCCTGCCAGTATGGCTTAATCTCTGGGTCCAGCTCACTTTTCTGTCACCATCCTGTGTGACGCATTTTTGTTATTTTTTAGTCTTTATCTCCTCCAGGTCTTCTGTCTGTTGCTGGGAAATGAGCTACAACACAGTCCACAAAAACTTCTGCCTCTTTTTCCAGCTGAAGATCTCCTACAAAAGGTGGATCTCCCAGTGGGGCTCTAGACAGGGCATCTGCTATGATGAGGTTCTTCCCTGGGACATTGATAATGTGGAATGAGAATTGCTGCGGGCGGAATCCGTGGGGTAAGATCGTCCAAGCCTCTTGTGCTCAGCAATGGAACCAGGGGTTTGTGGTCTGCCATCAGTGTGAAATATAGACCCAGAAAAAATGATGAGTCTGTCACACGCCCAGATGACAGCCAGTGCTTCTTTTTTAATTTGGGCATAACTCTTCTCTGTGTCTGTTAGTTCTCTTGAAATGTATGTGACTGGTCACCATGAGCCATCTTTCTGTTTCTGTGTGATGACAGCTCCTATACCGTATGGTGATGCATCAGCGGCAACCTTTGTGTCATCTGTGTTGGAATACTGAGCAAACACTTCTGGAGAGGTCGGTAACTCTTTCAACTTCTGAAAAGCTGTTTCTACTTGCTCCGCCCATATCCATTTGTTTCGTTTCTTTAAGAATGAAGGTGATGTTTAAGAATGAAGGAAAACATGCTAACCAATGCCTCAGACACAGATCTGCAGCTCATGGGTGGTTCTAGACAGGGGGCTGATGCAAGTGGCTCTTTGGCTCACTTTTATATTAAATGATGAAATATTGCCCTGTTTTTTGTTTCATTCTTTTTTTTTGCCCCCCATGAAAAAACACTGACTACTCTGGCCCCCATGGTAAATCTGGTCTAGGACCAGCCTCTGAACCTAACTCCTTATAAATATTTTGGTTTTATTCTTTAAAGTACCAAAATTTGCACAGAACTTACTTTTGGCTGTCTGACATGAATTTAAAATATTATATCTGGTGTTATGATTATGTGGCAGCATGAAGCCTGCCTCTAGGATTGAGGACACCTGGTACCTAATGGGTGTGGAGTATAAAAGGGACGCTCTCACCTGTGTGCTTCATGCTGGTATTTGGTCACACTTCAGGGAGAAGGTCGCTTGGTTGGCTTGCAGTGGCTTTAACTTTATCATCGAGTTTGCCTGGAGCCTCCGGTTGGAGAGTGGGGTGATTACAAATTGCTCTCAGTAACCGGTTTAATCTGAGAGATGTGAAATGTAGAGTGGATCTTCAGGGATGACGGTAGGTGAAGTTTGACTGCGGACGGATTAATGAGTCTTTCAATGGTGTAGGGCCCAATAAATCTGGGAGCCAACTTTCTTGGAGTGTCTTTAAGAGTTATGTCTCTAGTGGATAACCAGACCTTCTGCCCCACTTGACACTTGGGCCCCACTGATCGGTGTCAGTTTGCGAACCTCTTGTTCTGCGCAGCAGTTCTTAATAATGCGTCCTTGGTTTCTCTCCATATCTTGTGGCAACGTCGGATGTGAGCCTGAACAGAAGGGACCAGAATCTCAGTTTCCTGATGAGGAAACAGAGGCGGGTTATAGCCTAAAGAGGCTTCAAAGGGGGAGTAGCCTGTGGCCGAGGAGGTGTGACCATTATGGGCGTACTCAACCCAAGGCAAATGCTTACACCAGGAAGATGGGTTATTGTTGACTACGCATCGGAGGGCAGCTTCCAACTCTTGGTTGCACGTTTCCGTCTGGCCATTGGTCTGAGGGTGGTACCCAGAGGAAAGGCTAACCTGGGCCCCCAGGGCATTACAAAATGCTTTCCAAACTTGGGAGATGAATTGCGGTCCACGGTCAGAAACTATGTCTAGGGGTATGCCGTGAAGTCGGAAAACATGAGTGACCAGAAGTTGTGCAGTTTCGAAGGCCGATGGAAGCTTGGTTAGCGGGATGAAGTAGGCAGCTTTGGAAAAACGGTCTATGATGTTGAGTATGACTGAGTTACCTCCAGAAGGTGGTAGTCCAGTGATGAAATCTAAGGTGATATGAGACCATGGTCTGGCGGGACTGGGTAACGGTTGTAGAAGTCCAGCAGGAGGTTGATGTTGAGCCTTATTCCTAGCACACACAGAACATGCTGAAACATACTCCTTTACGTCAGACACCATAGTAGGCCATCAAAAATGTCTCTTAGAGAACGTCAGCATACGGGAAACGCCGGGATGGCAAGTGAACCTGTGGTTGTGTATCCAATCCAATACCTTGCTGATGATAGTTCTGTGAATGAACTTCCTTCCTGGAGGACCGGTGCCTGGATCCGGTTCTGCCTGTTGAGCCAAAGCAATGGTGTTTTCAATTTCCCAGGTAATGGATCCCACGAAACAGGTAGGGGCGAGCATGTTGGTGTCGGTCTTGGGTGTGTCAGAACCTGAAAACTGCCGGGAGAGAGCGTCGGGCTTGATATTTTTAGAGCCAGGCCTGTAGGTGATAACGAAATGGAAACGAGCAAAAAATAGCGACCACCTAGCTTGTCGCGGTGTGAGTCTTTTAGCATTCTGCAGGTAAGTGAGATTTTTGTGGTCTGTCCAGATAACAAATGATGTCTCCACCCCCTCAAGCCAATGCCGCCACTCCTCCAAAGCCAACTTTATGGCCAAAAGTTCTCGATTGCCTACATCATAATTTTGTTCGGATGGAGACAATCTTTGGGAGTAAAAGGCGCAGGGATGGATCCTATTGTCTACAGCAGAACGTTGAGACAAAACTGCCCCGACTCCTGAATCTGAGGCGTCCACCTCAACAATAAACTGTTTTTCAGGATCGGGATGACAGAGAACCGGGGCAGAAGAGAACAAAGACTTAAGTTTACCAAAAGCTGAATCGGCCTCAGGAGTCCAGACAAAGGAACGAAGGGTGGAGGTAAGTTGAGTCAATGGAGCTGCTACTCGACTATAGTCCTTTATGAATCTCCTGTAAAAGTTTGCGAATCCCAGGAAACGTTGAAGTTCTTTTTGGTTAGATGGAACCGGCCATTCGGTTACTGCTCGAACCTTGTCTGGATCTGTGCGGAATTGACCCTTCTCAAAGATGAAACCCAAAAAGGGTACGGGTGCACGTGGAATTCGCATTTTTCGGCCTTGACAAAAAGCTGATTTTCAAAAAGCCTCTGCAGAACCACCCTGACATTAGCCTTGTGAGTAATGAGATCGCGAGAGAAAATCAAAATGTCATAAAGATAGACAAAAATGAATTCATTCAGGAAATCTCGGAGGACATCATTTACCAACGCCTGGAAGACAGCTGGGGCATTAGTCAGCTCAAAAGGCATGACCAGATATTCAAAATGCCCCAGATGGGTCTTAAAAGCCGTCTTCCATTCGTCCCCCTCCCTAATCCTCACTAAATGATAAGCATTTCGGAGGTCCAACTTTGAGAACACTGTGGCCGAGTGTAACCTCTCATGAACTAAATCGAGCAAAGGGAGTGTGTACTTATTCTTGATTGTGATGGCATTAAGACCCCGAAAATCGATACACGATCGAAGAGTCTTATCCTTCTTAACCACAAAGAAAAACCCCGCCCCTAGGGGAGAAGTTCACGGACGAATGATACCAGAAGCTAAGGAGTCTTCAATATATCTTTTCATGGCCTCTCTCTCGGGACCAGAAAGATGGTAGAGATGACTAGATGGCAACGGTGACCCAGGTAATAAATCAATTGCGCAATCGTATGGTCTATGTGGGGGAAGAGAGAGAGCCTTCTGTTTACTGAATACCGGAGCGAGGTCATGATAACACTCCGGTACCGTGGAAAGATCTGTCTCCTCCACCACCTCCACAGACCCTTTTTCAGGGGGAACGCCAGCGGATTTTAAACAATGTAGCAGACAATGCTTGCTCCATTATTCAACGCATTTGTGACACCAATTGAGAACCGGATTATGAATCTGAAGCCAGGGAAAACTAAATATCCGTTGAGGTGAGGTAGCAGAAAACACAAAAAACTCTCCCCTCTCATGATGATTCCCAGAAACCTGTACTTGAAGATCAACAACCTTATGAGAAATTTGGGAAATAGTTTGGCCAGAAAGCCCCATAATGGAGCGTGGAGAATCTAACGGCAGTGTGGATAAGTTGAGTTGGTTAACTAAATCCTGAGATATTAAATTGAGTTCCGAATCTGAGTCTACCAGCGCGGCAATAGGTAGAGATGATTGACCATAAATAATACTAGCAGGTAGCGACAAAAGAGTTGTTGGGGAAAAACCTTCAGAGCCCGGCAAAAACCCCCGATTTATTGACGGGCTGCTCCGTTTCCCCGAAACGGACACTTTGCCACAAAATGACCCTTGTTTCCACAATAAATGCATTCATTAGCACGAAACGTCTCTAGCGTTCCTCCGGTGAAAGCCGTGTCCGGCCTACCTGCATGGGTTCAGATTCAACCGATAAAGAACTGGAAGTAGTCGGCACGTTGGAATGAGCTTCAGACAGAGGTCGCGCAGCATAACCCAAAGCCTTATGGGCAACGGAGTCCCGCTTGCGACGACGTTCTCGGAGCCTATTGTCTATACGGATGGCCAAGGTAATTAGCTCATCCAAACTCCCAGGTTCGTCTCGGGAAGCCAGTTCATCTTTTATAGTCTCCAACAATGAAATAATGAACACCCCCTTAAGCGCCAACTCTTCCCACCCAGCCTCAACGGCAGTAATGCGAAAATCAACTGAAAAATCAGTCACTGACCTGTGTCCTTGGCGAAGGTTGAGTAAGCGTTTCGTGGCTTCCTCACGTTGAAAAGGGTGATCAAAAACTTGCCGAAACTCCTGAATAAATTGTTGAGAAGACAGGGTGTCTATGGAATGTGAATTTAGAAAAGCTTGTGCCCAACGCAGCGCTCTTCCTTTCAAAACTGAAACTACATAAATTATCTTTGAAGCGTGAGATGAAAACAAAGACAGAGAACGCGCAAAAGCTAAGTTACATTGTAGCAAAAAACGCTGCAACGATCTGTGTCTCCATCAATACACTCCGCTGGTTTGAGTTCCGGTTCTCGGACTGGAAACTGGAGAGATGGAAGGGGGGCGGTGACGACAGGAGAAACAGGAGGAATTGTGGGAAATAGAGTTCCCAAACAGTTATCTAAATCGACTAAACGATGTGAAACTTGATCTAAGGTGGAACACGCGTCCTGTTGGACCTGAAACAACTGATTTATAAGAGTCTCGTATTGATCCAACCTTTGTTCATGATGAACCAACATATCTGCCACCTGTCCACCACCAGAACTGTTCTTCGACTCCTGTTTGGGCTGGAGCATTCTGTCACGATTCTATGACGTCGAAGATTTAGTCAGCTTGGTGGTAGACAGACCACAGGAGGCGGAAATCGGGTAAGTGTCTTTATTTACAGTGGAAAAGTGCAAGGAGCAGATTGCTTTGGATCTGAAAATGGAAGAACACAAAAAGGTAAGTAAACGACGGAGGACTAATGAGCGAGAGTCAGGTGAACGGTAAAGAGGCTTACAAAATGTCAGGTGGAGTTCTGCACAGGCTGTAGGATCGGCAGTGGCTTCAAAGGTAAGGATCTTCAGATGATAAATGTTCCAGATACACAGGTGGTCTGTAATCCACAAGGTAGGGCGGTTGTGAACGAGACAGGAGGACGTCAGCGAGCAACTCAGGTGTTTGGCTCCGGTGGAAAATGGACCAGACTGGATCTCCAGGTAAAAACAGGAACACTGACAAAAAGGCAAAGACAAGAACACAGGTAAGCAACTCATCTAACGACAGGCAAAGACTAAGACCGGCTCAGAGACTTTACCACTTGGTAAGCAATGCTCCAGCGCTGATCTGGTTCCCACCACAGCTTTAAGTACACCTGCTCATCTGATGCCTCATCTCTTTCAGGTGTGAAGGAGAAACAACTCCGCCAGCAGGAGTCGGACACGCCCAGCAGGAAGTAAACTCACAGATCACCACATTTACAAGATTCAGATTCAGATTTATTGCTTCCCTTACCCCCCCCCCCCCCCGACATTTTTAATATACAGACGGAGACACCATCCTCATCCGCCTCACAAGGGTTCATAAGGCAGTTTGGAGGAACAGACCGACGCTGAAGCATCAGCGATGGTAATCCGTCTCAGCCGCCACCTGTTTTATTTACCTGAAAAGTATTAATCCGTTTTTGTGTCTGTACCTGTTCAGAGTTCTTGATTCCACCTTTTGACTGCCTTCACTCCGAGTTGCCTCCAAGTGAAGACCTGACAAACCTTGCTGAACCCAACCTTCAAGCTAATTCAACACACCTCACCTGTAAGATCACTTCGCCTGTTGGTACCTGCCTACGACCTGTCACTGTGAAAACCGATACTTACCTTTACTCCTCTCTCTTTCAGATCCTGACCATTGCACTCACTAGCACTGTAAATAAAACCACTTACCTTTTGCTAAACCGTCTGTGTCCGTCCGTTTCTGGGTTACTCACTTTTGACAAAACCTGTGAACCTGATAGAATCATTAAAATAATCAAAAACATCATTACAATCATCCAAAAAAAAAATCATGAAAATCATCGAGCAGATAAACTTGATAATCATAAGGAGATATGTAATATGTAATAAGATATTTTGTTCAGAGCAGCTTTTCACCTGAATTTGTTTGTGGACTACTAATCAAAGGCAGCTCTAAACAGGTGAGTTTTCAGCCTTGATTTAAAGGAATTTAGCGTTTTGGCTGTTTTGCAGTTTTCCGGGAGTTTGTTCCAGATTGATGGTGCATAGAATCTGAAAGCTGCTTCTCCATGTTTGGTTCTGGTTCCGGGGATACAAAGTAGAGTAGAACCAGAAGACCTGAGTGTTCTGGAAGGTTGATACGATGATAGTAAGTCTTAAACGTATTGTGGTGCTAGATCGTTCAGTGATTTATAAACTAATAGAAGTATTTAAAAGTCTATTCTCTGAGCTACAGGGAGCCAGTGTAGGGACTTTAAAACCAGGGTGATGTGCTCTATTTTTCTGGACTTAGTGCGAACACATTGAGAACCAATGGTGTAAGTTATCATAAACCTAAACATCAGCTCAACCATTGATGACAGATTTTAAGTAATTGTTGATTGGCCTAACTGACCAAGACATGAACATCCAGTCTGTGGATGAAGAAGAAGCTCAACTAAAAGCCAGGTGAGTTATTTATTGCTTTGTTGTTTGTTAAAAGGTGCAGTATACCAGGACTCATCATCTAACATGTTTAACCTCCTCTGCACATCTCACTTGGGTAATTACAGGAAATTTATTTAAAAAATAATCTAAATGAAAAATCACAATTAATTTGTAAGACTTTAACCTATTTTGGCAAATAATTAATTCTGGTATTTTGGTCAGAAGATGTTAATAATTCAGCCAGGTTGAGATGAAATATTAGATTGGAAATAGGTGTTATTTATCATTTTGCATCAGTCAAAACAATACTTTAGTGTTAGGCGTAATATAGTTCTAATTCCACTAATGGTGATATCTGCTTCTAACTGACTCACAATTGTGTTGTGAAAAGGACGCGGATAAGTATTAACAACAAACCAAAATTAAACAACATAAGTGTTGATCAGCTGTAGGCAAGTTTCATCTTACGTTTTTGTTCTACAACTCCAATTCAGGAAACATTGGGACATTGTGTAAAATGTTAATAAAAAAACAATGCATCCATCCATCCATCCATCCATTGTCTTCTGCTTATCCGGGGTTGGGTCGCGGGGGGCAGCAGCCTAAGCAGGGAGACCCAGACTTCCCTCTCCCCAGCCACTTGGGCCAGCTCCTCCGGGGGAATCCCAAGGCGTTCCCAGGC
>NC_051434.1:26098725-26120342 GCF_001649575.2 Kryptolebias marmoratus
CGGGCTGTGCCCGGCCGGGCTCCATGAGTGAAAGCCCGGCCACCAGGCACTCGCCAACGTGCCCCACCTCCAGGCCTGGCTCCAGAGTGGGGCCCCGGTGACCCGCGTCCGGGCGAGGGAACACTGTGTCCAATATTCGTATTCATCATAAGGGGTCTTTGGGCTGCACTTCGTCTGGCCCCTCACCTAGGACCTGTCTGCCTTGGGTGACCCTACTAGGGGCATGAAGCCCCTGACAGCATAGCTCCTAGGATCATTGGGACACTTTTTTTTTTAAATAAGGTCATTTTGAATTTGATGGCATCAACACATCTCTTTAAAGTTGTTCCAGTTCCATGTTCCCCACTGTAAAGCATCCTACCATCTTTTAAAAACAGTCTATAAGCATCTAGGAACCGAGGAGACCAGTTACTGGAGTTTTTTGAGGGGAATGTTGTCACATTATTGTTTGCTGTAGGAATTTAACTGTTCAATAGTCCTGGCTATTTGCTGATTTTTTTTTTGGCTGGATGGGAGCATACATTGTTCTAAAACCTGTAAATACTTTTCTATATTGATGGTGCCTTTCCAGATGCGTAATCTGCCTATGGCAGAGTTACCAATGCACCCCTATACCATCAGAGAGGCAGGCTTTTGAACTGGCTGGATGGACCTTCTCTTTAGTACAGAGGATGTGGTGTCTGTGGTTTCCAAAAAACTTTCAAATCGGAATTTGTCTGATCTCAGAACAGTTTTCCACTTTGCCTCAGTCCTTTTTAAATGAGCTTTGCCCAGAGAAGAGTGGTGTATCTCGATGGTGTTCACGTGTTGCTTCTTCTTTGCATGATGGAGCTTTAACCAGCTTTTGTGGATGGCAGGGTGAACTGTGTTTACAGACATTAATTTGTGAATGTGTTCCTGACCCCATGCAGTGACGTTCACAACAAAATCAAGTCAAGTCAAATGAATTTATATAGCACTTTTTAGCAACAATGCAGTTCAAAGTGCTTTACATCATAAATCTGTTAGGGTGGGGCATTGTGAACCCAGAACTCAGACTCATGTTTTAGAAAACCTAAAACTAATTTACTAACAAAGGAAAACAAGAAAGCAAAAAGCTGACGTGATAGCAAAAACAAAGCAACAAAAAACTTACAGGCAGGTGAAATAAATGAGGAAAAAAAAAAAACCATGGCACTTAACTGTGGCAAGGAAAGACACAAAGGCATGAACATCTGAGCAGAATGAATAAATCAGAAAGTAATGAATGACAAAGACCTGATAATATAGACAGAGGATAAATGAGGAAGTGGACACAGGTGACTGATATGTAACTTGAGACAGGTGTACATGGGCGTGGCAGGCAGAGTAGAGAGCTACTGAACTGAGGGCAGGTGAATGGTGACAGGGAAACGCATAACAAAGAGGACCAGAACACAACAGTGAGAACATAAGATAATACAGAAAAATAACTAAAAAAATCAAAAATCAGACCTGTTTTTAATGTAATAAGGCTTTATACTAAGGGTCTAAAGATCACGAGAATCAAATATTGACCTGCCTTGTCCTTTGAGCCCAGTGATTTCTCTAGAGTCTTGTAATCTTTTAATAATATTATGAATTGTAGATAATGGGGTTATGCAGAGTGTCTCCAATTTTCTGTTAAGGAACATTCAAGTCATCCATTCAATCCCATACCTGCTTTTTCCTTTCTAGGTCTAGGGGGAGCTGGAGCCTTTCTCTATTGTACACTCTGGACAGGTCTTCAGTCCATCACAGGAACACAAAATTACTATGTATTATTTATATACTAAATATTAAATAATTAGTTATGAAATGCTCCTCCAGCTGTTTCTTCTTTGTACCACAGCCTTTTGTTGCACCTGTTACTCGTTTATAAAACTTACTTTTTAAGAATTGTGGATGCATATTTTTTAGAGCAGATCTTAGTATCAGCACCCAGATGGGATCCAAATGAACCCAAATCTGATCACATGTTCATACCTAGTTCATAATTACAGCAGAAGGACAGGAGACTCATTTATGTTTGGTCTCTCCATCAGAACAGCCTGTTGACTTATGGTGGCTTTGTTTTCTGTCTTCATGTTCCATCGGTTCTTGCTCTGGTTCTGAAACAAACCTTTTCACAGTGTGTAGCAGCCAGCAGTTATTCATGTCAACGTGAAACTGTTATGTCTGAAATCTCACAGTGTTCATCAGAAAGTAGACCAGCAAAGCGGTGGACATTTCATTCTTTACTTTCAACTTTATCTTCAAAAAGTTACATTAGCATCTTAACAATTAAAATGTGCTAAAGAACGGCACTCTAAACTTCTAAAAGCTGCTTCAGACAAATACAGAACATTTCAATGAGCGTAAAAAAACAAGCCTGTATATGTATATTAATAAAAAGTGTAAAACAACTACACATAAAAAAATACATTAAACACCACCATTAATGAAAAGTTAAATTAAGCAGGAAAAGTACAAAATTTTGTGTGAACACAGGAGGAGGAAATTTCTAAACAAGCAGAGGGGATCTAAATGCGATCGACTTTAATCAAACATGTCATCCTCCTCCTCCTCCTCCTCGTTATCAGACTCATGGAAGTACTTTACTTTCTTCCTAGCACGGCCTGGCCGATCCCAGGACAAAGCTTTAACAGGACTCAGGTTTGGGTTCAGGTTGTGGTCGTCATCGTCATCCTCATCCTCATCCTCATCATCAGATGGAGGTTTCTGAGGCTTCTGCATAGAAAAAAAGTATTTTATTAGAATTAAAACACACTTTATCTGCTTCTAAAATAATAAAAGTTAAATTATAAAGCTGTTTAATTCACAGGCACTATGCTGAAAATGTCAGTTCAAGGAAAGTTCAAGTTGGTTGTTTGTGTGTCTACAATATCTCCACAAGAAGTTCACAAACAATGAGATTGGAGCAACTGATTGTAAAGTGGACAAAAAGAACATCCTGACAACACATTGCTGAAATAATGTGATGTTATTTTAAGTTCTCAGGATATCAGACTCCCCTAAGATAGCTTCATTGTAATCTTATCGGGGTAAAATATAAGCAAAGGTATTGATGATCAGAAGCTTGGAGGTGATGGATAAAATCAAGTGAGATACATAGCTGGACATGGAGGTGAACACTAACATACACATTGTGACAACATGTATGGATAGATCTGACTTAGTTGTATATGACAACAATCTCCTATATTGGAGATATTTGCATGACCAATTAGAGATAAAACCATTTGACCACACTGACCATAATTTGGATGATTTGGGAAATGATATTGATCCAGGCATGAACTTTTTCTCCACCACTAGCACCAGCTGCTGTTATTATACAAAGGAAAAAATTCAACAGAACATCACTACCAAGGAAAAATTGTCAACAATCCATTTCAACAGCAGAAATCTGTATGCTAATTTTAATCACATTAGGGAATATTTAGACACTTTTAAAAGTTTATTTAATGTAATCATAATACCTGAAACATGGTTGAATACAGAAAAGGGAACTGATTTTTACTTCGATGGTTAACAACTTAAGATATATGAACAGAAAAAATAAAGGTGGTGGTGGAGCTGCCATATATGTTCAAAAGACATTGAATTGTAGAGTATTGGATGAAATAACTTTGGTGGTTGGCAAAATGCTTGAATGTATAACAACAGAAATCTGTACAAAGAAGGATTAGAATGTTGTTATAAGTTGTATTTATAGAACACCTGGGTCCAATATAGATTACTTCAATAACTGGATAGAGAGAACATTTACTGGGAAAACTAATAAAGTTCTATTTATTTGTGGTGACTTTAACATAGATTTACTCAACCACAATAATCACAAGTCTACAGACAATTTTATTAACACAATGCAAAGTTTAAACCGCTTTCCAAAAATTACCAGACCCAGCAGAATTACAGCCTACTCGACCACTCTGATTGATAACATCTTTACAAACAATATAAATAAATCAATACTGTTAGTCAATGATATTAGTGATCACTTACCTGTCTTTACAGAATATGACAGAAATTATATTACTAGTAAATTAGAAAGTCAAAAGCTATATTGAAGAACAGAAGAATCAATAAAAATTTAAAAAGCTGGGATACTGGGATACTATTTATTAACAAAAGACATTGGTGCATATGAGACATTCCTTGATGTATTTATGGAATTGTATAACAAAATTTATCCAATCAAAGTATATAAAAATAATAAGAATAAATATTCTTATAAGTGTTATATATTCTTATAGTGTAATATAAGTGTTCTACTAGAGGGGAGAACACTCTGGACCATGTGTATTCTAACATCAAACACGCATACAGAGCCACCCCCTTCCCCACCTCGGGCAGTCGGACCATCTTTCTCTCCTGCTCTCCCCAACTTACATCTCCCTCAGCCGCAGCACAAGGCCCATCATAAAGACCGTTACATCCTGGCCTGTTAATGCTCTCAGCGAACTTCAGGACTGTTTTCAACAAACTGACTGGGGCCTATTTGAACACCACCAGCTGGAGAAGCACACAGGAACGGTTCTGGATTACATCAAGTTCTGCATTGGAAATGTGACGGAGGAAAAATTAATCTGGGCTTATCCAAACCAGAAACCCTGGATGACCGGTCATGTTCGCTCACTCCTTAAAGCCTGTGATGCAGCGCTTAGGTCAGGTGACAGAGCTCTTTACCGAGCTGCCCAAGCCAGCCTGAAGACAGGCATCAGATCTGCTAAGGCTGACCACAAGAGGAACATAGAGTCCCATCTGTCCAGCAATAACCCACGGGAGGTGTGGAAGGGCATACAGAGCATCACCAACTTCAGAGGCTGTGATGTGACTATAGGAGACCAGAGTGCACAACTAGCAGAGGAGCTAAATTGCTTCTTTGCACAATTTGGAGCACCACAGCAGTCCTCCTCTGATTCAATCCTGCCCCCTCCCCCATCTGGTTTCAGTTCCACATATCTCACTGTTTGGGAGCATGATGTTAGACAGATGTTCCTAGCAGTGAATCCCAGGAAAGCTACTGGCCCAGATGGAGTACCCGGTAAGGTGCTGAGTGCTTGCGCCTACCAGCTCGCCCCCACCTTTACCAAAATTTTCAACCTCTCCCTGGCCCAGGCAGCTATTCCACCTCGTCTTAAATCTGCAACCATCATCCCTGTGCCGAAGAAATCCACCATAACCAGCCTGAATAATTATCGACCGGTGGCCCTTACTCCAATAATCATGAAATGTTTTGAGAGACTAGTTCTTTAGCACATCAAGGTTTATCTCCCTCAGAACCTTGACCCCCACCAGTTTGCATACCAGACAAATAGATCGAAAGAAGATGCTATTGCAATTGCTCTCCACACTGCACTGAGCCACCTGGAACAGCAGCATAGCTACGTGCGAAAGCTCTGCTTTCAATACCATCATCCCGGATATTTTGATAACCAAACTTTATAGTCTCGGCCTACCCCCAACTCACATGTGCCTAGATCAAAGACTTTCTCACTTACCGGCCCCAGGCGGTGAGACTTGGCCCCCACCTCTCCTCTACTTGCACATTGAACATTGGTTCCCCACAAGGCTGCGTGCTGAGCCCCCTGCTGTATTGTCTCTACACCCACGACTGCAGCCCAGCACACAATAACAACTTCATTGTAAAGTTTGCTGATGACACCACAGTGGTTGGACTCAATTCCAAGGGAGACGAGGCAGCCTACAGACAGGAGATCCTGGCGCTGACATCCTGGTGTTCAAAGAATACTTGACCTTAAACACCGAAAAAACCAAGGAGGTTATCGTTGACTTCAGGAAGGTCAGCAGCGATTTAGCTCCCCTCTACATCAATGGTGAGTGTATAGAGAGGGTTCACACTTTCCGGTTTCTGGGCGTCCATATCGCAGCTGACCTTACCTGGACTGACAACACCACAGCAGTCTACAAGAAGGCCCAGCAGAGGCTACACTTCCTGAGAGTCCTTAGGAAGTACAAACTCAACTCCCACTTGCTGTTAGCCTTCTACAAATCATCAATAGAGAGCCTGCTAACATACTGTATCTCAGTATGGTATGGCAGCTGCACCCGGGCAGACAGGGAGAGGCTCCAGAGAATAGTCAAGGCAGCTCAGAAGATCATTGACTGCCCTCTCCCCTCCCTCTTGGACATTTACTCATCATGCTGCCTCAATAGAGCTGAGCAGATCGTCAAGGACAGCTCCCACCCAGGTTCTGACCTGTTTGATTTGTTGCCCTCAGGAAGACGCTACAGGTGTGCCAGAACAAGAACAAACAGATTCAAGAACATCTTTTTTCTGAAAGCTATTACCCAACTGAACTCTCGCATGCACTGACTTTTGTTTACAATCAGCGAGAAACTTGCCTACTGTGAAACAAAGACATCTGTAGAACATATGTCGCTTTGTTTTATTTTATTTTATTAATGATCACATGCTATATCAGCAGAATCTATATTCCTCAATATACAAAATGTGCAATGCGTAAACAATGTGCAATATTGTCATCTAACTTTCTACTTCAGCTTCACACTTACAAGTGATTCTCATTGTTTTCCTACATATGTGTTGTACATATGTAGGTATGCACATACATACATAACATGCAAATATATAGGCATATCTTAGCTAATTTTATCTTGTTACTTTTATTCTTTCTATCTATTTTAATGTGTATTTTGCACTGCTGGGGGAGTGGCTCTAATCTCGTTATGCACGCGTGTAATGACAATAAAGGCATTCAATTCAATTCAATTATAGTTGTCCTTTGATCACATTGGGACTGCAAAATGCCTGTAAAAAGAAAAATACTTTATATAGGGACTTTATAAGATGAACTAAGGAAGCGGAATCTAAATATAAAATATATAAAAATGAATTGATAACTATTATCAAATTTTGCAAAACAGAATATTACAACAAAAATGGATGAAAATAAATGTAATATTACAGAATCTGAAATATTTTAAATAGTATTATAAAAATATAGTATCAATAAACAGGAGTATCCAAATTATTTCATTGATAAAGATATAGAAAATTATAATATGAATGAAAAAGCTAATTGTTTTAATCATTTTTTTGTAAATATTAAACCTGATTTAGCTCAAATGATCCCTGAGCTACCACATACTGTACCAAATTTAAACACAATGATAAATAGGAAACTCAATGTTCCTCAGTGCTGTGACTGAAAAAGAAATATTTGATATTGCAAATAAATGTAATAAACAATCGACTGATGTGCATGAGATTAATAAGAGACTGGTAAAGTGTGTCATTAAGGGGATTTCTAAACCATGTACATATATCAGTAACTTGTCATTTCAAACTGGTTCATTCCCAAATAAAATGAAAATAGCTAAAATATTGCCATTATACAAAAAATAGGAAGAAACATCTCTTCACCAACTATCGACCTGTCTCTCTGCTGCCACAATTCTCTAAAATATTACAAAAATTATTATAATAATTAGAGACTGGAAAAAATCTTAGATAAGGCATTTGACACAGTTAATCATAATTTATTAATAAAAAACTTAAACGCTATGGGATAAAGGGAGTAGCACTGGACTAGATTCAAAGTTATTTGAAAGGCAGACAGCAGTGTGAAGTTGGGAGATGTTTGGACATTGTTTGTGGGGTTCCCTGAGGGGTCAGTTCTGGGTTCCAAACTGTTTATAATTTATGTAAATGATTCATGTATCGTGCTAGAGATAATGACAAGTATACTATTTGCTGAAGATACAAACATTTTTATGCTGGAGATGATATGGAACAACTGCTAAAGGATGTAACTGATGAAATGAACAAACTTAAGATATGGTTTGATGAAAATACGTTGTCCTTGAACCTAAAAAAACAAAAATTATGTTATTTGGGAACTGTCAATCAAATATAGAATTTTAAATACAAATAGATGGGGCGAATATTGAAAGAGTTTATGAAAACAAATTTTTAGGTGTCATAATTAATGATCAACTTAACTGGAAACCACACATCAGATATATTCAAAGTAAATTTTCAAAAAAATTTTGCCCTATTAAACAAAGCCAGAAGTCAGTCATAGAACAAAAAGCATTACATGTACTCTACTGTACATTAGTCTTACCCTATTTAGAATATTGTGCAAAAACCTGGGGCAAGAAAGCACCAACACACTATTTGTAAAATCTAAATTATTAAAGTTCAGTGACATTGTGAAACTACAGACAGCTCTAATCCTTTACAAAGCCAAAAATAAACACATACCGGATAACATTCAAATATTGTTTAAGACTAAGGAGCAAATTTATAAGTTAAGGGGGGAATTACAGTTTAAAATATGCAAATTCAGAACTACTAGAAAAAAAAAAAAAATATATATATATATATATATATATATATATATATATATATATAGTGTGCTGTACATGTACATATAAAGACACAATAGGACACCTACTAACAGGTAAATGTGAATATAAAGTTTAAGTTTGTGAGGATTAAGAAGCAGTAACAGCAGAAACATCAGATGCAAGTCAAATGTGGAGTCAAACTGGAAAAATTTTAATATTGAACTTAAACAATGTCTTTGTTTCTACTTGTGTTTCTATCTGCTCCCTTGAATATGTGGAACAAAAGTTTAGACAAGTTAGATATTGTGCTTCATTTTGTTTTTTGGTACATATTCAAAAAATAAACAAACAAACAAACATTTCCTTTGTGTCTCATAATGCAGTCAAGTTCTTAAAATTGTTTATTGCTGGTAACACAAGAAGTTTTGTATAAACAGAGAGTGAAGTGAAGTGAGATTTATTTATATAGCACTTTTAGACAACAAGGCGATCCAAAGTGCTTTACAACAGAAACAAAAACAGAATGAAATACAATAAATGAAATAAAATGAAACACAAAAAACAAAAAAAAAAATGAAAAAACGTCAATCATGTATAATCTAAATGAATCATGTATAATCTAAATGAATCATGTATAATCTAAATGAATCCTGTATAATCTAAATAAAATCATGAAACCAGACATCTAAGCATAAGTTGAGACAGTCAAAATAGTAGCTAATGTAATCTAAATGAAATCATAAAACTAAACACATCACTCAGACACTCACTCTGCCGGCAGGTTTTGTAGCTTTCTTCATTGGACTGTACTCATCTTCAGATCCAGAACCCTTCCTCTTTTTACCCCGGCCTTTACCTGCAACAATTCTACAAAAGTTAGAACAGAAGGACATTATAAAGTTCAATATGAAAAGAAGGATGAGTTGTACCTTTGAGGGCTGGTGCTGTTTTCTTGGACTCGGTGTCAGACTCAGAATCCCAGATGGATTTATCTGGTTTCTTTGCTTTTGGTGCTGGTGGTTTCTTAAGTTTGGGAGCTGCATCAGAGGACTTTGTAGCTTCTACATAAAACCAAAACCTCACTGTTAGATATGCCACACATTACATCAACATAGACAAGTAAGTACTGTAAACTACACAAGGGCAGGTACATACTGCAAAGATCTGCCTAGCATCTCTGACTTCCTCATATCTGCTTAACCAACCAGACCTTTGTTTCCACCATGATGCAGTGGAGGCCCCCCTGCAGGCCACTTGCACACATTACCTTTCTTTGCTGATGTAAGTTTGTCAAACGCTGAGCTGGTGGAGTAAGTGGAGAATGCTGGGCCATTATCATCACTGTCAGACTTGGACCCATCTGTAAAAAAAAAACAAAACCAAAAAATCAAAACAAAGCCCTTGGGTTGTAGTTTATTATGTTTCTGTTTTCTTGTGATGTGCTGTACATGTACATATAAAGACACAATAGGACACCAACTAACAGGTAAATGTGAATATAAAGTTTAAGTTTGTGAGGATTAAGAAGCAGTAACATCAGATGCAAACATGATCTGTTTATAGGAAAACATCACAGAGAACCTAAAGCTTTAAAATGGAACAATCAAAAATTTTCCATTAAAAAGAAGTAATAAAAAACAAAAAACCATAGCCATAAAAGTAAAGAATGAACCAATTAATTTCTGTACAACCCACAGCCACAGTCTGACGTAAAACAAAGTCTTTTTAAAGACATTTTGAAAATTTTAAATCAATTAACAACAAACGAACACCCCCACCACAAATATACAAGTAGACTAAATAAATAAATACACACATACATAGAAATAATATATTTATAAGTACACATACATTTCTATACACGTTACATATAAGTATATACACACACATGCCAAGCCACGCCATTGTGATGCTCAGCTCAGAATGATCTGACAATCTATACCTTAACTTAAGACAGAAGGGGGCTCCAGGTTATTTCAAATGATTCAGCTTTACAAGCCAAAGTCAGCCAGGATTTTTTGAGTTTAAGAAAATAAAAGGCCCGCTCTAATCCAGCTGACATTAGGAAACGCAAGAATAATTTCAGACCAGAATCTCTTCATGGAAGGACAGCTCCAAAACATGTGAGTAATTTGCTGTGGCCTGCTGGCATCATTCACACAAAATGATTGCCTCTATAAACATTGGTTTAAAAACTGTGATAACCTGGATAACTTAATTATCTTAGAGTTTTACTTTTTTGAGATATTTCATGAAAAGGGGGAAACCAAACGCCATCATATTTTTGACACACAACACCTAAGTATTATTTTGCTATAAATAAACAAATTGTTTCAATTTATTTGTCAGTATTTACGTCTCATTTCATGGGTACACCTTGAAATGAATTTCCCCCCGTATGTCTTTATCGCTCAGTGTGGCTGCAGAGAGCATGCCAAAGAATGTGGTGTCAAATCTAACCCGTAGTGTCCTGGTCGGTAACATTTAAAACCCATGTTCCTAAACTGCTAATTTATTCGATAAATAAAACTCTTGTTGCGCCATTTGAAAGCACCACTCTTAAGAGCTTTAAATCCATGGGAGATCGAATTTAGTTGAATAATAAAGGAACAATCGATCATTTGCTTTATATTAGTTTTGTATCCTAATTCAACCATTTATGCTTGAGTCCTAATATAGCTGCCAAAAACAGCATTCTGGGTCTTTCCCCGTAAGTACCAGCCCATAATAATAGGCGCAGAAGTTCAATGCACTGATCAACGAATTGCTGAATCATCAAGCTGTGCAATCTGCATGCTTTGATTGAATGAAAAAGGCCAGGCTGTGATTGGCTGGTGGCGTGGCTCATTTACATACAACTTAGGGTTGCGAGCGCAGAGAGAGCAGATCGCGAGCACCTTGTCATAGTTGAGCGCGTGTCCGAGCACCTTTGAGCGAGCGTGTATGAGATTGATACGCGCACGCTTAAAATTATTAAACTTAAAGTTAAAGTACCACTGATTGTCACACACCTGAGTGTGCGAAATTTGTTCTCCGTATTTGACCCATCCCCTGAGGGAGCGGTGAGCAGCAGCGGTGCCGCGATCGGGAATCATTTGGTATTCTTCCTTTAGATAGATCTGTGCCCTCAAATCAGTGGCACTGTGCGCTCAACCTGGTGGTTGAAAAAAATCATGCCATAGGTTGGTGTCTGCCTTTTTGGGAATAAATGTGTATACTTAACAGAACAGAAACTTATGACTGTAAATAAAGTACATATCAATAATTAATTAAATCAACAAGTTGTATCTGAAAGATGTCTTTTTTCGGTATTGATACTTTCTTGATAGATTTTATTCCTGTCTCACAAATATCTTCAGCTTTTTCTTTCCTGATAAGTTTTCTGCAATTTGTTTTTCTATTTTGATAAAATTTGTGTATATTTGCTGTAAAATACCACCAATAAATGTTTGATAATGTGAAAATTATGCTTTCCTTGGCCATTTTTAGGCTTGTTTTGGTGTCCATGAAATATTTGTAACTAGAGAACCTCAGAAGCCCATCCAAAAAAAATGTGGAACATGACTTATCTTCATAGCTGATTTTACGTATTTACCATGGACTATAGATTCATATCTTACAATTTTCTTCACCATGTTAGGAAATTTAAAAATTCACCCTCATGTCACATACTGGTGACCCCTTTTCATGAAATCACCCATAAATAATGTTTCACTCTGATTTTCCTATCTTGGATCTGATTAAGACAAGAATCAGTAAACAGATAGAGCATCTTACTGACAGTTTAAGCTAAAACTGAGTTCAGTCTCTGTTACCATGGTAATCTAATCAGACTCAAAGAACTCATTGTCATTCTGAAAATTTAGAATTTCAGCTCAACATAGCGGTTAAGCTGTTACCTTCACTTTGAAGTAAAGCTCTCTGGTAATCCCGGCATCAGAATCTCATCAAAATTATATTAACAAACTGAACTTTAACAGAAGTATGACATATATTCATCCATCCCATTGTTTTAAAAGTCACGTTAATGTCATCTTAAGACTGTGAGGTACAAGCTACAAGAATGAACTGTTATTAAAATCCAGAGCAGGGCAGGTCATTTAGGAGGTTTTCTACCAGCTGCTTTATGGTTTGTTATCTCCATTAAAGAGGTTATGTTTTCAACAGTGCTCCTTGGTCATCATGATAGAAAAACAACAGTGCATTCTAAATTATTGATGCTGTATCAATAATATTCCGAACAAACCTCTGAGACTTTCACAGAACAGCTGGATTTATACTGAGAATAAATTACACACAAGTGGACACCATTTACTAATTAGATGACTTTTGAAAGAAGTTGGTTGCTCTGGATTTTAATTCAGGGTACCAAAGTAAAGGGATGAATACAAAATACACATTTTTCAGACTATTACTTGTAAAAATTGTTGAAAACCTTGTATCAACTTCTTTCCACTTTACAATTATATGATACATAATAAATACATATAAATCCCAGAAAATTCATTGAATCTGAATGTGGAAAAGATCAAGGGGTATGAAGATTTTTCCATGGTTCTGTAGGTGTAACTGGAGAGTACGGAGTACTTAGAGTTAAAAGGACTGTTTAAAGACACTGAAAAGATCAATACTTACCACTGTTGTTGCTCTTCTCAGGGAAGACTGGCTTTGATGAGAACACGCTGGTCGTCTCTCTATTTTTAGCTACAGGTGCAGACCTTTAAGGAACCAGATGCAAAGCATTCAGGATTTATTTTAACAATAATTTAAGCAACAAAATAATAACTGTCTTCTTGGAAATCTTACCTAGCCTTTTGTTTTAGTGGAGAGTAGGAGTCTTCATTGTTGTCTTCATCATTTTGGTCACTAAAGTTGTCCTTTGCATCTGAGAAGCTAAAGTCATTTTTGAGGGACATCACAGGAGAGGAGGCTGCTTCATCGTCACCATTTTCCTCTTCATCTGCCTCCTCCTCTTCTTCTTCCTCTGAGAAGTCAAATGTGTATTTTGGCTTGGAGGCTGAAAGATCAGAGCAGAGTGAGTGTCAAACCATATTATTTTTGTGTCAGTACTTTGATTTTTTTTCTTGTTGCGGTTAGGTTGCATCAGACAGTGCTGCCAGACGCTTGAAGCTGACAAAAACTAATTCAAATTAGGGCCTGCATAGGAGCACTGGAGTGCATGGCCATAGAAATGCATCCACTTCCAAGTGTTTCTAGATTTATATAGTTTTTATTCTTCCATCAAGTTTAATGCGGTCCAAACGGAAGAACATACCCACACAAATTATATACCAAAAGACCATCTCGGTCACGAGATGTGTGCCAGTACTTTTAGCGGCGTTTCAAGTTACTATGGCGAGATAATTTGCAGAAAACTACTCCGTTAAAACTCAATACAAACCAATGAGTGGAAACTGACAGAGTAAAAGGTCACATGACCTAGAAAAGTTATTTCTTAACTCTGGACCTCGAAGGACACCATCTTGAATTGTTTAGTTGTTTCACTGCTTTGACACACCTGATTTGAATGAGTGAGTAATTAACAGGCTTCTGCAGAACGTGAAGACTTGCTGAAGAGCAGGGACACAATGAAAATGTGCAGGATAGGGATACTCCGATCAGGTTTTTTGTTGCCAATTCCGATACCCATCACTCATGAGTACCGATCACCCATGAGTGTCGATCACCAATACCGATCACATGGATTGGCTGTAAATTTTTTGATCTAATTATAAGAACTTCCAGTACATGATTTGGAAAGAAGGAACCATAAAATCACCTTAATTTAAAAAATGTGTTTTTACTTACTTTTTCCAAGACAAAAAATACAAATCACTTGCAGGCACAATGCACGAACTATTCAGTCAATAGTAGCAAACTGTAGTGCTATCGGTAATATTATCTTTAACAGACTGAAAACACATGAAGGCTCTCAACAGGCTAAATAATTGCAGAATGTCCAAAAATCTGTTTTCCTCAGCATCGATACAGGACATCCAAGCTCCATATATTTGTTGTGAAATAGAGACCTTCTTCAATGTGAGAGTACACGGTCTGATGGAGCTCGGGCAGGGTTACGTCTGTAAAATATTTACTGCAGGAGTAATTTAATTTTTAATTTTTCTGGTTATTTGCTTCGCCTTCTGTCTGTCACACTCATATGGACGAGTGTTGGTAATTGCGGGCTGCATTAACTGCCCTCTGACTGCTCCGGGTGTCTTCTTTTCATTTTAAGTAGTGAGCCTCGAAACCTCACCATACTCGTAGTGTTGAAATATTTTGACATGCTTTGCCCATGAGGTATTCTTCCATTGCACGTATTGCAGAATGCAAACTTCACATCACTGTCACACACGGTGTAAAAGTTCTACAAGGCAGACATGTTTGTTTTGAATTTGCAGCTGTGCACTTGCGCAGTGTGAAGAAGTCACAAACTTTTTCAAGGATATTGGCCAATAATGATTGGTGGCCAATTGATTGGAACACCACTAGGATAGTGTTTGAGGGCCAGGGTTGAGAAACCCTGACTTTGGCCCATTCCACACGTCTGGTATCTGGTAAAGCGTATAGTTTTTTATGTGATTTGGCCTTTCATTCACATGTAACCTCCATTTAGTAGCACTATACTATTGATAATGAAACCTCCAGACAAAGTGAAGATGTGTAAATTCTCCTTTTATTTGTGTGTTTGCATGTGGACATTGGTAACCAGAGATTTAAAGGTCTGCGCATTATAGTCTGCAGCAAGTAATGCGGCGCTGATGTCACATATGCAACAATTGTTATTGTTTGACCATTCAGTAAAGAGAAAATGCCTGCTATCAGAGAGGTGCTGATTTTGGTAGTATACAATAGTATACAAAATTGGTAGTATAAAATTGTTTAAAATATCTTGGCATACTGAAGCATGAAGAGTTTCTTTCACTGGAACTAAGTGGCTGAGCCAAGCTACTGAAAAACAACCCTGTTCACTATGCACCTCAGCATCTGCTGAGCCCGCTTTGTGATTTTACGTGGCCTACCACTTTGTGGCCGATTTGCTGTCATTCCTAATCACTTCCACTTTGTTATAATACCACTAAGAGTTGACTGGGGAATATTTACTAGTGAGGAAATTTTACGACTGGACTTACTGCAAAGGTGACATCTTGTGATGGTACCACAATGGCATTCACTGAGCTCCTAAAAGAGACCCATTCTTTAACAAATGTTTGTAGAAACAGTCTGCATGTCCAGGAGCTTGATTTTATAGATTTTATACACCTGTTCCCATGAAAATGATTGGAACACCTGAACTAAATGATTTGGATGGGTGAGTGAGTACATTTGGTCATATAGTGTACTCTGACTGCTAACAAACCCCTTAGGTGTTTGTTTGAAATGTTCCTATAAACTGTTGAGAAAAATGTATTTTAGCAAAATAATCCTAAAAACCATTTGACAGATTTTATTGAAACTCTCAGAAAGTAATCAATGGATGCACGTCTATAATTCATTAACTTTTGGACTCATTCTGAGTCAAGATGACTGCCACAGCTACTTTAGAAAGTACAAAATTGTCTATTATTTAGTCATTTTTAGAGTTACTGAGCTAACATTTGGTGTGACAGTAGCTGTGAGTGATCCCCAAGACCTACTATGACTGGAGAAATATTCTTCAGTTTCTTTTAAAAAAAAATTGCAGTAAACTACAGGTAAAAATGTCTGTTAGCAAAATATCTCATAAACCACTGAATGTATCTTAATGAAACTCTCAGAATGTAATCAGTGGATGCACGTCTACAACTGATTGACTATTGGAGTCATTCTGATACAAGATGGCTACAATAGCTGACTTAGAAACCATAAAAATGGCCATAAGTCAGTCATTTCTACTGATATTTAGCTAAAGTCTGCAGTGATGGTAGCTGCCAGCTTTTCCTAAGACACATTGTGATGGCTAAGAGATCATTCAGTTTTTTAAAAAAAAACATTCCTACAAATTAAAAAGTCTGTTAGCAAAGTATCTCATGAACCACTGAAAAGGTTTTAGTGAAACTCACAAAATGTATTTATTATACGTCAAATTAACTTAAGGAGTCATCTTGATTTAAGATGACAAAACAAAATCACAAACCAAGTGGCAGGCTCTTTTAAAGTTTCTAGTTAGTTATTTTTAGTCTCAGGCACTTTGAAAACAAGGTCACTGTGAATTAAACTGAAATGCTACAATTTAAGTGATGCTATCAGCAAGTTATGTAGAACAGTTCTTATTAATAAAAACAAGAAGAAAATAGAAAATAAACAACACATTTAAAATTATCATTTTAATTTGCACCAGCCCAAACAACATGACCAGGTGAAGTGTAAAACACCAATTACCGTATTTTCCGCAGTATTGGGCGCACTGGATTATAAGGAGCACTGTCAATGAATGATCCATTTTAGAACTTTTGTCATATATAAGGCGTAAAGGACTATAAAGCGCATTAAGCGAACCAAAACAACCCCGTCTTTTCGGAGAATACTGCACCGACGTAAAGGCCCCCACATACCCCGGCATACTTCACTCTGCGGAGGTCTGCGCATACTCGAAACGGACTCACGTCCGCCGGACACATCCACACAAAGATCAACTTTTATGACAGCATATGCATGCTCGGTGTCGCACAATAAACTGCCTGGCGAGAAATGGTGTTTACATCAAACTCTTTTGTGTGCGACACCAGCGTGACTGCCGCTCTCTGTGCAGCACTGACAGGTGTGCGGTGGCTGAAGAAACGGGGCTAAAGGCATCTTCTTTTCTTTTGTTTTTTAAAGCCAAGAGGCAAGCGATCTCTTCCTCCTTGTTCGGTGATGCCATGACTGAAATTTGTCACGGGAGAATTTTAGGCAATCTGTATGATCGAGTATGAAGTCTCAACCGTCCGTGGACAGTCCACCTGGAGTCTGCGCAGCTCATGGAGTACGCACAGTACGCCCGAGTACGCCCATTAGGAGCCTAATGCTGCAAGCAGAACGGGTTTGTAGTTTACCAAAGTTGTACTAAAACATTCTTACATATACAAGGCGCTCTGGATTGTAAGGCGTACTGTTGTTTTTTTTAGAAAACTGAAGGCTTTTAAGTGCGCCTTATAGTCAGGAAAATACAGTATGTTTCAGTGATGGTCTGTGGTGTCAGATACCGCAGCAAGTATTTATTTATTCACAAATTTTTAACTTTTCCAGTTAACAGTGTCAAACTACAAAGTACTGAAACTCGCCTAAATACACCAAAATATAACTCCATTTGGTTTCTCCACTCAAGAGACATTTGAATGCAATGCTTTCTCATGAGGTTGAGCATTTATGATTTAAAGCCAAACAATGAAACTGAACCACATTTAACCTTATACAACAGGGGTCTCCAATCCTGGTCCTCGAGGGCCACTATTCTGCACCTGTTACTTGTTGCTCTGCTCCAACACACCTGATTAAGTGGTTAAATTACCTCTTCATGTTCTGCAGAAGCCTGTTCTTGGCACATTGATTTAAATCAGCTGTGTTGGAGCAGAGAAACAAGTAAAACATGCAGGATAGCGGCTCTCGAGGACCAGGATTGGAGACCACTGTTATACAATTTAACACGCCTCAAAATTGATCAAAACAACCTCAACCCACTGTAAACTGTAAAGTTTTATCTATTTTTGTCACACATAGATGAAAACATGCAACAGTGACCACATGCTTGCGAGGCACACATACAGCTGAGGCGAATAAAATGCATGTGAATTCTCTAAGGGGCACTTCCATTCTCACTGAGAAGAAAAACATGTTGGATCAGCATTCTAATTCAGAACAAGTCACATGTGATGATTCCTAAGGTCAACAAGGTGTAGATAATGACACATGGGCATAAATTGCTGCATAACGTGTGTAATTGTGGAACAATGACAGCTTAGGCACTGCTGGAGGACATCACATATGGAAGAATTGGAAGTTAGCGTGTTTTCAGGTCATGTATTTCATAGTTGTCCCTGAGCTGAGCTGAGCTGTGCCATGCCAGCCGCATGGGATGGCCTCATCTATGTGATGCCCAGATATACACCATGGTTCCCTCTGTAGGTAAAATGATGGCTGTCCAAACCATCATGGATAACTTGAAGTGCTTTAGGAGGATCCTCTCAAAGCCCTTCATAATTACAGGCACCAGAGTGGTAATCACTGAAGCAGATGACAGATGAGTTTTTGGGGGGCACAGGCACAATAAAGAAGGGTTTGAGACAGACAGGGACCATAGCAAGTTGCAGGACCAAGTTGAAAATTTTCAGCAAAACTCCTGATAGCTGGTCAGCACATACTTTTTAGGGTCCTGCAGCTTTGTTAGTGTTGATCCTTCACAGAGTGAAACTTACTTGATATAGTTGTAAGACAAGAATAAAAGAATATTCAATTTTGAAATGGAGGAATGTTATTTTTGCAAATCATTGTTGGAATCAACAGAACACTTGTTTTATGAGTGTGAGATTGTAAGTAATCTTTGGAAAGAAATACAGAACTGGTTGATATCTAAGTCTCTTAAAATTGATTATTTTTCCTGGAATGGGATCAAATATGGGATCTCAAAAAGAAATAAAAAAGTTGAATATTTGATAAATAATATTATACTGCCTACTGCATACTGTTTTTATTATTTTGGAATTCTTTAAAAAAAGTTAATACAGCCCCGCGATCAAACTCTTTGCAGTTATATCAGAATTTAATTTGATATGAACCCCAAGTTTTACTTTTATCTTTGCTTTTGCATTTTTTTTACTGTGAATTTGTTTTTTCTACTTTTTTTTCACAATACGTTATTCATTTATTTTTTTTAGTTTTGTATTGTTTTTGTGTTAAAAGTATTATTAGTTAAAGAGGAATATTCAAATTATTTTATCTAGAAAGAATGTAAAATGGTCGTTGTAATTACTTTTTTATGTTCTGTACTGTTCTATTGTTATTAATAAAAAAAATAAAAAAATAAAAAAGATTATCATTATCATGCTTATATTCAGCCTCATTGCCTCTAGATGTGTCAAAGCATGCAACAATACTGTTCAGAACTGTGGCTGACTTACTGGTTGCTGCGATTGTAGCCTGTTACAGTCTTCAGGCCCCTCCACATACTGGGTTATTGTTGTCAAAGTGCTCCTTAATGTGCCATTTGTACATGTATTTTTTTGCTTACTGTATTAGCCTTTTTTAGATCTTCCTAGGCCCTGCAACAAGCCAGCCTGTCATCTGACTGGTAGGCACATAACAGGCTGGTATACATGACCTGTATAAGTATCCATCCATCCATTTTCTTTACCCGCTTATCCATTTTTGGTCACGGGGAGCTGGTGCCTATCCCCAGGTCTGTGGGAGGAAACTGGAGTACCCAGAGTAAACCCACGTGTGCACAGGGAGAACATGCAAGCTCCACTCAGGCCCCAGGCCAGGAAGCGATCCTGCAACCTTCTTGCTGGGAGGCAACAGCTCTAACCACTATGCTGCTGTGCACCCTACCTGTATAAGTAAAGTTTGCTAAATGCCCCAATTATTTGGTTAAATAACTTGGATGCTTTGATTTCGTTTTGATTATAGATGGTTTGGTTTATTGTGGCTTTGCTAAACAATTCTAACTCAAGAGGTATAGATAGACACGATAGAACAATATACTCCTGCAGTGGTGTAGATGTTTCCAACATATTAATTTTAAATGCTACTGTACCTGAAGCCCTCTGAGACTTGGTTTCTCTCGGAATGATGGGTTCATTCTCCTCCAAGTCACTGTCTGACTTGGACTCATCATCAGACCAGGGGTTTCTCTTTTTCACCTTCTTAGCTGAAGCACCTTTGGGTGCAGGAGGTTTTCTTACTCTGGGAGCTCCTGTAACACAGTGATGAAGATGACCAGACAATGTTTTCATGTCAGTGCCTGATTCTTCAGTAACGAATAAAGAGTTCCATCTCAGGTTTTATCACAGTGGGAGTAAGGTTCTGAAATCAGCTGCAGCAGGTTGGATGAAAAACACTAACCGGGCTCTTTTTTCTCTTTCTTCACTCGTGGAGCTTTGGGTTTGGACACAAAGTTTTCTCTAGTTGTTCCTTCACCACCCAAACCATCATCATCAAACTCCAGCTTCACTACTGTGTCCGAGTCAATCTGATAACAGAACAACTTGTTTAGCATTATTTGAGCTAAAACAAAAGTTGAAGTAAAACGTAAAAATTACCTTCTTCCTTTTGGTCAGTTTTTTGGCTGCATCAGATTTGATTGGTTGGGTTGGGGGGTCCACCCTGCGGCCAAATGGTGAAGGCATAGTCTCCTCCAGGTTCATCTTCTTCACTTTAGGTTTGCCTACTTTACCCTTTACTAGTTTGATGGTTTTTCCTATGTTTTGCTCTTCTTTCTCCTGGGCCTCAACACTCTGTCAAATAAAACAGAAAAACCTTTGATGTTGCAATATATTTTTTTCCTAAAATCTGAAATATTTGTGGTCAAAAACTAGTTCTGTAAAGCCATGAAACAAGAAAATAATAAACATTTTTTTTCATAATTTAAACTGCTGGAGTATACTTTAGAAATTAAGCTAGGCAGATTTGGACCAGTTATGTAATAATTATTTACCAGTGGCATGGTTTTTTGAACTATACATGTTTTTTTTGTCAGAGGAGACCTTTTGTGCAGGTACTAGACTACAGCTCTAGGACTACCATTAAAAAAATAAATAAAGATTCAAGACAAGTTCAAGATGCCAGCAATAACTCTACAACTTGAGATAAATTTTGTTGCATAATTTTTTTTCACAAATCTTTGAATATGTAAAAAAAAAAACAAGACAGAGCCTCTGTGACTCACACAAGGAAATTGAGAACCATTACAAAGATTTGTAGACATGTTGAAGACTCCCCTGTGAATGCCATTAACTAACTAGTCTCCAACAGCTGCAGCCAGGTCAGAAACTGGCCTAAGAATCGACAACCAATTCTGATGAGGTACCAACTTCACACTGTAATCAGTTAAATGACAGACTAAACATGTAGTTTTTAAAATGTTAACTAGTATTAAATAATAAATACAACATGCTCTGTGAAAGGATGCAGCAATAAATGGTGGAAGAAAGAAATCGTTGTAAATCTGGAGTAATTTAAACATCATGATTTGAACCCGCAAGGTGTCTGGGCTCTCCCTTAGAGATAGGGTGAGAAGCTCGGTCATCCGGGAGGGACTCAGAGTAGAGCCGCTGCTCCTCCACGTCGAGAGGAGCCAGTTGAGGTGGCTCGGGCATCTGGTG
>NC_051434.1:26120442-26132718 GCF_001649575.2 Kryptolebias marmoratus
GCTGGAGGGACTATGTTTCTCGGCTGGCCTGGGAACGCCTTGGGATTCCCCAGGAGGAGCTGGCCCAAGTGGCTGGGGAGAGGGAAGTCTGGGTCTCCCTGCTTAGGCTGCTACTCCCGCAACCCGACCCTGGATAAGCTGAAGAGAATGGATGGATGGATGGCTCAGAGAAGATGGCATCGTTTCTGGATAGTGTTCCCAAATGGCTTCTTCTTTGCATGATAAACTTTTATCAGCATTCTTGAATGGCAGGATGAACCATGCTTCCAGACAATAATTTGTCAATGCAGTGATTTTCATAACAAAATTCGACCTGTTTTTAATGTAGAAGTAATGAAAATGTTAAATTGTCAGACATAAAGGTTGGAGCAAAGTGAAGGATGACTGCTCATCACCCTCCCATCCAGTAATGCTAGACACCACTTATTGTAAATAAATTACACACTATTATTTTAAATGAATAAAGTGAACTGTGGGGGGCAGATGCGCCAGCAGCACACTTCTGAGGCTGAGGTATTTCCAACTTTACGCATCTGTTTAATAATAATTACTGTAAAGACAAAAGCACTCAGGAGCTTGGTAGAACTCTGAAGCATATTTATTAAATAGCTGAGTTGCTACACATCAATGTAGTGCAATTTGATATATCTGGGCATCGTACAAATGAGGCCGTCCAATATAGCTGGCATGAAATGACTAAGGGATGACCGTCAAAAACCTGATCTGTCAGCCAGTTTTCTCTGAAAGGCTCCAGTTGCAAGGAACTCCAGCGTGGTGAGGACTTAAACTGGCACTGAAAATGATCAGCTCCTCTTAGTTTCCCTATGTAACGCTCAGGTCAGTTTAGAGTTCCAAAGTAATGGCCCTGGGCAATCTAAATCGGCCAATAAGCCAGGTATTATCATGTGCCAGCGGGTCAGCGTAATCCCTGAAAAAACGCTCCCTCTGAATTGGCAATGTCGTCCAACAGTGATAATAATTTTTGAAGCAGCCATTGTTCTGCAATTACGCATGACTTATCAGCTATTTATTAGCATGTGTCATTATCTAAACCTTGTCAACCTTACAAATTATCACACGTGACTTGTTTTGTATTAACACAGTGATCCATCAGTTTTCTTCTCAGCGAGAATGGAAGTGCCCCTTAGACAATTCACATGCATTTTATGTCTCACCGCTGTCTGTGCACCTCACATGTGCAGTTACTGATGCCTGTTTACATCAACACGTGACAAAAATAGAGGAAACTTAACAGTTTACATTGTATTGAGGTTGTTTAGATTATTTTTGAAGCATATTTTACAATAATACATTTGCAAGCGCCTTTCTAGACACCCAAGGACACTTCACAAAAGGTAAACACAATACGATACAAAATCGCATCATAAAAACACAGAATAAAAGATAAAAACCAGTAGAAATGGACAAAGAAACTATATTGACTGAGCTAACCTGAACAGGTGAGTTTTGAGTTGTGTTTTGAAGGTAGGAAGAGAGTCAATATTGTGGATGTCTAAAGGAAGAGAGTTTCAGAGTTGGGGAGCAGAGTGGGAAAAAGCTCCCATGGTTTCCCATGGTGCTGAGGAGGACAGAGGGCATGATGAGGTGGATGGAAGAGGAAGAACGAATGGAACGGGAAGGATTGGTGATGTACAGGAGATCTGATAGACAAGGAGGGGCAAGGTTGTGGATGGCCTTGAATGTGTACAGCGGGATTTTAAATTGAATTCTGAGTATGACTGAAAGCCATTGGAGTTGCTGTAGGACAGGGTGATGTCAGAGCATCACCAGGGTTTTGGTAATAATACAGGAAGCTGAATTTTGAACCATTTGAAGCTTTCAGAGGGATTTGTAAGGGAGACCAAAGAGAAGAGATTTACAATAATCAATACAGGAAATAAGACTATGAACAAGGATAGAAGTGATGTGCAGAGTAAGAGAGGGGCAAAGTCAATTTATGTTATGTAGGTTGAATTATGCAGGTTGGGTAATAAAACTGATGTGAGAATGAAATGAAAATTAACTCCTGGACTCTTAATCTGAGGGTAAGTGGAGGTTAAGGAGCTGTTAATGGTGAGGGATAAACTGTTGACTTTAGTTAGGGTGGATTCAGTACTAAGGAACTCAATTTTGTCACTGTTCAGTTTAAGGAAGTTTGAAGTGAACCAGGATTTCATTTTAGATAAACAGGAAGTGAGGGATGAGGGTGGAAGTAAAGTGTGGTGAGGTGGATAAGTAGAGCAGGGTGAATTAGCAAAGCAATGAAAGTGGATGTTGATTTTATGAAAAATATTGCCAAGGTGAAGAAGGTAAGTCATGAAAAGACGGGACTGCAGGACAAATTCCTTGGGCACATCTGAAGTGAGAGGGAAGAAGTGGGATCAGAAGGAATTGGATGAACTAAGTACAGCCAGTGAGATAAGAAAACAAACAATCAAGGGGTGTATGGATGATGCCAATAAATGAAGATAATGTGAGATATAGTATCAAAAACCGCACTCGGATTAAGGAGGATAGGGAGGAAAAGTAAACCAGATTCCACTGCCATGAGAAGTGTATTTGTAATTCTCAGGATTTTACATTATGTTGTATGAGGTTAAATGTGGTTCAAATTTGTCACTTGGGTTTAAACCATAAATGCTCAAACTCATAAGTAAGCTTTGTGTTCAAATGCCCCTTGAGTTCATAAAACAGAACTAAGTCATATTTGAGTGTATTTAGGTGAGTTTCTCATGACAGGTCAAAAATGTGAATATATTTAAGAACAGTTTCACACAACGTTTGTTTTCATACAGTTGTGGTCAAAAGTTTACATACACTTGTAAAGAAACATAATGTTATGGCTGTCTTGAGTTTTCAATAAGTTCTACAACTCTTATTTTTCTGTGATAGAGTGATCGGAACACATACATGTTTGTCACAAAAAACAGTCATAAAATTTGGTTCTTTCATAAATTTATTATGGGTCTGCTGAAAATGTCACCAAGTCTGCTGGGTCAAAAATATACATACAGCAACATTAGTATTTGGTTACATGTCCCTTGGCCATTTTCACGGCAACTAGGCGCTTTTGGTAGCCATCCACAAGCTCCTGGCAAGCTTCAGGTCGAATGTTTGACCACTCTTCTTGACAGAATTGGTGCAGTTCAGCTAAATGTGATGGTTTTCTTGCATGAACCTGTTTCTTTAGCACTGTCCACATGTTCTCAATGGGGTTTAAGTCAGGACTTTGGGAAGGCCATTCTAAAACCTTAATTCTAGCCTGGTTTAGCCATTCCTTTACCACTTTTGATGTGTGTTTTGGGTCATTGTCTTGTTGGAACACCCAACTGCGCCCAAGACCCAACCTTCGGGCTGATGGTTTTAAGTTTTCCTGCAGAATTTGGAGGTAATCCTCCTTCTTCATTATCCCATTTACTTTCTGCAAAGAACCAGTTCCACTGGCAGCAAAACATCCCCAGAGCATAATACTACCACCACCATGCTTGACAGTAGGCATGGTGTTCCTGGGATTAAAGGCCTCACCTTTTCTCCTCCAAACATATTGCTGGGTGTTGTGGCCAAACAGCTCAATTTTTGTTTCGTCTGACCAGAGAACTTTCCTCCAGAAGGTTTTATCTTTGTCCATGTGATCAGCAGCAAACTTCAGCCGAGTCTTAAGGTGCCTTTTCTGGAGCAAGGGCTTCTTTCTTGCACGGCAGCCTCTCAGTCCATGGCGATGTAAAACACGCTTGACTGTGGAGACTGACACCTGTGTTCCATCAGCTTCCAAATCCTTGCAGACCTGCTTCTTGGTGATTCTTGGTTGACTCTTGACCATCCTGACCAATCTCCTCTCGGCAGCATGTGATAGCTTGCGTTTTCTTCCTGATCGTGGCAGTGACACAACTGTTCCATGCACTTTATACTTGCGTATAATTGTCTGCACAGTTGCTCTTGGGACCTGTAGCTGCTTTGAAATGGCTCCAAGTGACTTCCCTGACTTGTTCAAGTCAATAATTCGCTTTTTCAGATCCACACTGAGTTCCTTTGACTTTCCCATTGTAACTTTTGTAGCTGACTCTAATCACTGGGTCAAATGAGCCCTATTTAAATGGGCTCATGAGAAGTCAACAGCTGTAGTCAATCAGAATCACTTACAAGAAGTGAAGAGGCCATGACATGAAGCTAATTTGATTGACACAACNAAAATTGACAAATTTTGTTGCTGTATGTATATTTTTGACCCAGCAGACTTGGTGACATTTTCAGCAGACCCATAATAAATTTATGAAAGAACCAAATTTTATGACTGTTTTTTGTGACAAACATGTATGTGTTCCGATCACTCTATCACAGAAAAATAAGAGTTGTAGAACTTATTGAAAACTCAAGACAGCCATAACATTGTTTTTTTACAAATGTATGTAAACTTTTGACCACAACTGTACATCATAATGTCTGCGTGGAATATTGTGTATGCAACTTTTTTGTGCTTACATACATAAGGGGTGATTGAAACCTTCCACATGGAAGATGACTACTGTAGTATTCACAGCTGCCCCTTAAATACATTCTATTCAGTTTCATTTGGTCTCAAACACTAAACTTACATCAAGCTTTTCAATGAAGACAGCCAAGTCGTCCTTCCACAGATCCTCTGGGGATTTCCTCTGCAGATCATGGAGTTCACTCCTCTGCACAGTGATGTATTAAGTTTTATCAGACCACACATTCTCATATAAAACTGTACTTCTGAATTAAAGCTATAGAACAATACTGTAATTTCTGCACTATAGGGCACACTGGATTATAAGACTCACTGTCAATGAATGGTCCATTTTCGAACTTTCGTCATATATAAGGTGCACCGGACTATAAGGTGCATCCTCGTGCAAGTGCACCTCCCAGTTTTTGTACCTTCACGCAGACAAAGATAATCAAACGGTTCAAAACTCACGGAAGAATACTGCACACGCCATGCACAGAGCCCTGCGCGACACTACAAAGCGTGACAATAACTGAGCTTTAATGCTGCAAGCGGTGCGGCTTTGTAGTTTACCAAAGTTGTACTAAAACATTACGACTTCTTTCATATATAAGGTGCTCTGGATTTTAAGGCGTAGTGCCGTTTTTTGAGAAAATTGAAGGCCTTTAAGTGTGCCTTATAGTCCGGAAAATACGGTACTGTTACATGACCTTGATAAATAACTACAGCTACCTTATCTACGGTAATTAAACTATAAAGTCCTAAAAAAATTGATAAACTGAAAAATAGTGATTGATACCTTTTGATCCCTCTGTTTAAGCAACTCTTCTACCTTCTCTTTAGTCAGACACCAAAGAGGCATGTTGAGGATGTAGTTGAAGTTTGGGCCTGAAGAGGAGCCTGAGTCCGTTGTACTGTCACTCTCATTTCCATCAGGGTAGTCTTCCTCCTGAGCCTGTCAAAGAAATGCAGAATTTAATTAGGTAACCTTAAATAACCAACAGTCAGATAATATTTGATACTAACAGGAATATATCCAGGGTAAAGGTCAATTAAGAGAAACCCCCAAAGTTTGTGAGATAATTGTGACTACATCCTTCTAAAAAGCTGGATGAATAGATGGCCAGGACCAAAAAATATGGGCACGATCCACCATAGATTTTCCACGTTCTCTCCAGCAGCACATTTCATAACAGCTCTTTTTAACAACAAAATAAACAAGCATGTACACCGTCCTATATCAAGACAGAGCTGAGTCTCTAAAAGAGGACAAGTGGTAAAATACTGAAAATGCACCAAGAGTGTTTCCCTCTCCATGTGGCCCAACATTTACAGGAAACAGTTTGGTGACAGAAGCATAACCTTTAAATCAGAAGCACAGTATTATGACTCTAAACTGGTCAGCTGCTGTCATGAACTGTCCACCAGAAGCTTTTAAAAGCCAGGAATCAACTTAACAGTCTGAAGAATAGACTGAAGTGAAAATACATTTCAGAGCTTCTAAATGTGTCCACTGCACTCCATTTATAAAAACTTAGTTTGAATGATTATCTCAGAAACGTGTGTGCAGCTCATTAAAGTGACCTATGTGCTGACCGGATAACACAAGTAGATATGTGACTAAAACAAATTCATGTTTACTCCTTATTAACTGCATTTACTGATACATGTCTGGTTAATGAATAGACACTCTAATCTTACAGAAACAGTAATTTGGTGTTTTTATTTAAAATAATAATAATATTAAGAAATTCATTATTCTGGTTTTTTGTGTTCAAAAACAGTTTAACTTAATGATTTATTTTAATCCTAAATCCCAACTTCCCTTTGTAACATTTCTCTTAAAAATAAAAACATAATTTTGACCATCTCCGTGAATTATAAAATAAATGTCCTGAGTTTGAAATTTGAGAATTTTGACATCCTTAATTTGGAGAATCAACATAAGTGGTTCTACTGGCCAAATCTGACAGTTTGTAATGGACGACATAAATGTCCGTTCATTACAGACACCCTCTACCCCATTAATATAATAATTGGTTAAGTAATTTTCTGACTGCTGAGAAAACAATTTGTGCATTTTTAAAATGAAGAATCAGGGCTTAAAGAGAATAAATGATGAGTCCCTCAAAACTCAGGGTTAGCTCCTAATTTTTATTTTGTTTTATATATTAATAAAGTTTGTGAAGTGTCCAGAATACCACAGTTTCTATTGTTTGCAGATGACTTTTTTTTTTGTTCTGGGAATGATTTAATAACAATTACAGAAAGTATGGTTTGTGAGATGTTTAAACTTAAAATGTGGTATAATGATTATAAATTATTTATAAATTGGAATAAAACAAAATTTATGATTTCTGAGAACAGGAAAAAAGATGATTTAATCACAATGTCTATTAATGAAAACTCAGGTGAAAGGATTTCTGAAGTTAAATTTTTAGGTGTTATCCTATAAATTTAATTGGAAGTCTCAAATAAAGTATATAAATAGAAATTTGTGAGAGCATTGCAGTTTTAAATCAAGCTAAGAAAAAGTGTTTTAGAATTTTTAACACTACATATTTTGTATTATTCTTTCATTGTTCCCTTTTTGAGTTATTGAATAGAGGCTTGGGGCAACACATATGTGACTAATACTAAAGTTCTGTTTGTATTACAAAAAAAAGCATATTCACAGTCTGTTTAGGAAATCAAAAATATTGAAATTTAAACATTAATTTAACTTAAAACTTTATTACTTCTGTAAAAAGCTGAAAAGAAATTGTTGCCAGATAATTTATAGATGGTTTTGTTTCGACATGCAACGATGGAGATCATTGGAGGAAATCAGATTTTAAAAGCTTATTTGTACAAACTTTACTAAAGCTGGTGTGTTTATCTTTATATGGAGAAAAAACATAACAGAGGTTTAAATATTAATTAATTAAAAACTCCAGAAGGAAAAAACAATGAGATGTTATGAACTCATGGTATATTAATATGCAGGACTGATGGTACTGTTTGCAGATCTGTGGATGAATATTTATGAAAGCATGGTCAGATGTGATTTGTTGATTCATTAAGAAAAGGGCAGGTTAAATAAGATTTGTTTTCTTACTGCTCCCTTTTCATTCCATTGAACTGTATGTAATCTTTTAGATCTTTGTTAGATTTTTGTATCTGTTGCCATTTATTAAATTGGACGGGCGAAATAAAATAAACTGAAATATTTATGGAATACTTACAAAGTAAAATTACAATGTTACCAGCTCTGATTACTCTTCCTACACCTTTTCTTTTCTCTTTAACTACAGGTGTGTGCTGAAGTTTTACAGCAGCTCTGTCGTACCTTCTCCTGAGCCTTGGCCCAGGCAGCAACAGGATCCGACTCAAAGCCTTTCTGCACCAGCATGCGGATGAGTTCACGCTTTGATTTGTTCTCTAAAAAAAAGAAGAGGTTAGAAAAGACTGAAAGCAATGGGGGCATTGCTTTAGTCTTGACAAAAAACATAAGATACACAGGCTGGGCTTATTTTAAATTATTTATACTGATGAACACTTAAGGCTCCATCATACTCCATAAAAAGTCAAGAAATCGATTTGCGGTCACATGGTTGCAAGACCTCCTTCTACAGCAAATAAAAAGTGTTTCCTCCTGCCGCCTTCTCAACTCTCCTGTCCTTGTTTTGCTGGAACAGTTGTTAAGACAGCTCTATTTTCTAACAGTCTTGGACAGCTGTTTCTCAGCAGAGGAGTAGAAACAAAATGGCTATTAAAGCTCACCGGCCTTACAGCATAAACATGTCCACAACAACTTCTGACAAATCAAACGATATTTGGTGCAAATCCCTATGAGAAAAGGTTTAGCCAGGGCCTTGTGTCAAAGTGGCGGACAAAGCTGCTATGAAAACAAAATGAATTTTCGTTATGCAACCACATGAATGAGAGCAGACTTTGTAACTTCTCATGGAATATGATCACAGTTTAAGACCAAAGTTGTTAATTCACAAAAAAATTGAAGATTTAACTAATAAACAGTTTATTTATTAGTTCAAACTTAAATACAAGTTTTAGTAACAGCTAAAGCTTCTCAGACAATATATATTTGAGAAAATGATTATTTAAGGACTGCGACTTAAGATCCTGTCCATGAACACCTTTCCAAGGAAACTTTCCATGGCCAACAAACCAATCTTTTATTGTCAGCTAGCTTGAAGTAGTTCAATATCGGCCTTTGAAAACTTATTAGTATAGCTTATTAAAAATTGTCAAAGAAGCTACTGTTTAGGAAATAAAATCTGTAAACACTAATGTTTCTCCAGACTGTTTTAATTTTTCCATACTTATCCAGACCTGGAAAATACTAAAATCAAATTCTGTACTTTTACACTCTTTTTTTTTTTTTTTTTTTTAAGCGTGTGTAGAAACCCTGGGGTTAAAAGTAGCTCTTTAAGGATTTTCAGAACTTTACCAATTGATATTTTTCCTTCAATCTTCTCCAGTACAAAACGCGCCTGGTTGGACAGTTTGGCGGCCTCTGATCCCAGGCTACCCAGCAACCAGTCCTTCCTCAGTTTGTAGTAGTGAAGGCGAAGTTCAAAAAACTCCTTAAGGATGTCTTGGACTGAATCGTACCTCTTCAAACAACCCATGTGATCAAACAGCACCTAGAAATGAAAAAGTTAGAAAAAAATATATATAACACACAGCATACACTTTTAAAAACAATAAGTAGTTCTGATCCTTTTAGGTTTACCATAGAGTTGCAGGTAAGACTGGACTGCAGTTTGAAGACTTTGTGGAGGCCAACTGCCTCGGCTTGAGCCAACTTCTCCTCGGACATGCGAACTACAAACTTAACTGTTGTATCTGTGTGGTATTCCTTATAATCGTTGATGAGAGCTGGGGTTTTATCAGTGCCCTGCAGCATTGGCTCCAGGACCGACTCTTTATAGGCCTGCAGTTAAGAGTGAAAATACAGAACAATGACACAGCTAACATTCTTCCATACATACTTTCTGAGAACAGAAGCTGGACTGTACCTGTGTCCAGGTCCGGACAGGAAGCTCTGTGATCTCAATGGTATTCTTATCCAAGACCGATACTTCTCCACTGACCAGATACTGGTTGTGTCCCAGCTCATGGATCACTCCTTTGTAGTTTTTGTAATTGGGAAGCTGTATTTACATAAACACACAAAAATACACAAAAGTTTACGACTGAGTGAAATTTTGACATACTAGATTTTTATTTCATGAATCAAAATTTTATGCAAAAACGACTGATTTCTAAGACAATAAGAAAATTTGGTCACCAAGAAAATTTGTTTGTGGCTCCTAAATTTTTGTTTACACTGTTGTGTAAATAAAAAAAATCAGAATAAAAAGTTTTAGAAATAAAGTTGGGTACCACTACATAACAAGGGCCCCTATAAAAAGGACTTAAAGGGGATGGATTTGGATTATTTTAGCATTAACAGCCTAATGCAAAAATGGACTGTTTCACCTAAACTAAACCACCAGTGTTTTAAAAAGAAGCCCAGAGGCCTCTGTTGATCTTATCAGACCAAGAGGAGCCAACATACTATACTTTCCCTTCCAATAATAGGATAATAGTTTAATACCCATAAACTAATCACTTTTGTTGACTCTAAACAAGAGTCACACCCCTCACTCGAAAAACAGTGATCCACCTTTGTCAACTCTGTTATCACTGATGAAATTTACACTCTGAGAACCAATCCACAAAGATCTGTTTAATCTCAAACTGACAATGCCTGGATTTCTATGAACTTTAAAGAAAATTAGGTCTAGAAAGAAAGTAGCACATTGCCCCCTTTTTGGGAAATTCAAAGTTCTGGTCCATCCATTTTGGAACTTTCTGATCAAATGCCAACTTTCTAATCTGCTAAAACTAAGTTTCTGCCCTACAATCTTCATGTTAAAGTGTGATATTGTGCTAACTTTTTTTTTCAGTGACAAGAACAACCACAGGTTCTTATTTTAAAATTACAAGAGTCACACATTTCATCTTTAATGTTTTTATTCGTCTATATGATTTCTGTTTTGCTTTCATTCATTTGCGTGTTAGATGTCATGTGAGAACATTATTAACATTATTTTACTGTGATATGCTACATGTGTAAGTAAAACCCACTCAGTATCTCCCATCAGGTTACAAAAACATATCAACGTATAATGTGTTTTCACAGTGCTAAAAACCATGATTCATTGAGTTCTAAAGGATCAACTTCATGTGAGAAAATTTAATTTAATCACTGATCAACTCTGCTTCCCCTTTTGCTAATTAAATTTAATTTTGAGGCAGAAAAGGAATGCAAAGATCTGATCGCGTTTAGTATTTTTCTCTTGGTCCAAAGCGTCAAAACTCCCCCTCCTAGAAGGGTTACTGCTCATTGGCTAAATGAGCACCGAAAACTCCCGCCTTCTTTTGAGAACCGCGGCTCTGATTAGATACGGCATACAAAGCCCAACCCCTGGCTTTGTTTAAAAGTATAGCACAGCTCTTTGTTTATTGTTTATTGTTTTTCTCTCTCTCCGCTGCACTTTTTTTCCTTTGTTTTGTTTTGTTTTCACATTTTTCCCAGTTAAGTAAAGTTTCATTGTTAAGAAGATTTTTTTTCTCAGTTTATTTGGGCAATCGCCATTGACGTTAATTTGGTAAGTTAGGGAGATAAGAAAACAATCAGAGTTCAAGTTTAAACTCAACTGCATCGTCTTCGTGGGACTCCTCATTCCAGCTTCACTCTAAACCACACCCTTTGAACGTCGACCAAAACAAATGTTAGATAATTGCTCATAGTGCTTAAATGCAGGAAGCTTCCTGAAAAAATTTTTGTATTTAAAATCTAATTTATGAAAAACTGCATTTGATCTTGCCAAATATTGAGCTTGCTTCAATTTATGAACAGTGTTTTATGTTTTATAAATTGTTTACAAACTCATGAATAACCTCTAAAACAATAATGCAGGGGCCCTTATTGTGAAGTGGTATCATCAGCTGCTCAGTCCAATGACATTAACTCTTCTGAGTCCACGGACGGACTGGCGCGTCCAAGTCACATGACCGAATTAAAACGCTCTAGCTGGAAAGATCCGCCCTCTCAGAGAATTTTGTTTTAATTTGTGTCGAAAGTCTAGACTTCAAGTTTTACATCAGTTTTTAAATTATCTCGATAGGCCAAGGAAATCCAGAGTTATGATAAAATATTCACGACACATATTTTTCTTTGTAAAAAATCATTGTTATATTTGCAGCGCGTTAGAGCGAGAAGCGCCAAAACCAGGGAGTTTCCAAGAGAAAACTCCCCCATCCTCCATCCACCCCCAACCCAGCCAAATGAAAAAACACCCCCTCCTCTCCAATCTGACGAAGGCTCAACGTTATCTGTCAAGTGACCAAAAATTTACAGGAAGAAGAAGGAGGCGCAAAAATTAAAGGAAGTTCGGCTGTGCCAAAAAAAAAAAAAAAAAGGCGAGCGTGAAGGTGAGTTATAAGTTTTGTGATATTTATCGTGTTTGGATTTTATAGTTTGGGTGTAGTTTAGTGTTTAGTGTTAAATTTAATCAGCTTTATTGTGTTTGACTCAAAATAATGAGATGAGGCCCAGAGATGATGGAAGGAGAAGCTCAGAGGCAGAGGGGGAGATAAAAATAACAACAACAACAATAATAATAATTAAAGCTGCAAGCAGCGTTGGACGGCCCTCGCAGCTCAGCGCCGCTTCGGCCTATTGCGACCGCGGGAACCCTGGCGACCGCCCTCTACGCTCTTGCGCACTTCCCGTGCATTTCTCGCGCACTTCCCGC
>NC_051434.1:26132818-26135340 GCF_001649575.2 Kryptolebias marmoratus
AAATACGTAAATTTTTCACCGCCCCGACGCATCCGCCAAATTCTGTGACTTTTTGAATATGTTAAGGCCTCCAAATAGCCATTTTATTTTGGGTACAAATAATAATAATAAACAGTAGAGATACAATAGGCCTTCGCAGCGCTGTCGCTGCTCGGGCCTAATAATAATAATAAACAGTAGAGATACAATAGGCCTTCGCAGCGCTGTCGCTGCTCGGGCCTAATAATAAGAGTCTGAAGGATTACTGGAATCAGAACACGTTTTGACTGTCTCCCTTCAAGCCAAAACAATAACAAGAGACCGATTCAGATCCATATTTTGAAAGCATATTTTGAGCATGCATCACAATATATTTTATAACATTTACCTGGATGATCCTGCATAAACAAGACATAGAAAATGATCAAAACTAAGAATGTGATGGCCCCTCTGCCTTGTTTTGGACAGAAACTGTTTATATGAGTGGCACAAAGGATTTACGGCAATTTATTATATATAGTTTTGTCTAAAAACCGCCTAAGAAATTGTCAGCATTTTAATGGAGAAAGTCTATATAACTTTGTTGTTTGCTCAATTTGTTCATGTGTTTATGAATATTACTGATTATATTTGCATTCTAAGTTGTAAAAACATTTCATTAAGTATGTTTGTGGTTTTTACAGTAAAAAAACTAAGAATTTATCACTCAGATTTTATGTTTTTTTGTGTGATTTTAGGTCTGTTGTGTTAATACAGTAGGTCAAAAGTAAAATATTACTTGAAATTCACACTTGGGAGGTTGTGCTAAAAAAATTACCTCAAATATGGCAGGTTAAACCACTTTTAGGGTGAAATATGAAGCAAATTTAAAATAGTCCAAAAACGTGCAGTTTCACCCCAGACCCCAGAGGGTTAAGTTCAAGGTGCCACATTGTTTACGGACAGGGGCAAAAAAAGAAAACTGTCTTTTTACCATTGGCAGAGGGTCCTGGTGGTTGAGCAATCTGTTGATGTTGTTAACAATCTCTCTGGGGTCGTAATTTGGGATCTTACAAGCCCAGCCTGTCCCAATGCCCTCTGCGCCATTCACCAGCACCATTGGAATGATGGGAATGTACCACTCTGGCTCCACCTTCTGGTTGTCATCATACAGGAACTTGAGCAGATTGGAGTCCACCACTGGAAACATCAGCTTTGCAAGAGGACTGTGGGAAAGAGATCACCATTGAAACAGCAACTTCAAACTTATTGTTGAACCAACTACAGTAAATTCCTAAAGAACCTCTTGTTCAATATTTTCTCAGCAGAGCACTTCGCTCTCAGACTGCAGGTTTATTTGTGGTTCCTAGAGAGTCCAAAAGTAGAATGGAAGACAGAGCTTTCAGTTATCAGGTTCCTCTCCTGGAGAACCAACTTCCAGTTTCCGTCCGTGAGGCTAACACTCTACTTTTAAGACTAGGCTTAAGACTTCCATTTTTGATAAATCCTATACTTAGGATTGGCTTAGGTTTCCTGAGCTATCCCTTGTTCTGCTGCTATAGAGTTAGACTGCTGGAGGACAAATTGACCTCTGCTGCTGTCGTTACTTGCTCTACTCTCCCTGTTTGTATTTGTAAATATTGCTGTCATAAACATGTTTTTCTCCCCATAGACCTACATCTGGACTTGTCATTTTGTGTCTGTCTGTGTCTCTTTCCTGTTCTCTCTAACCTCAGCCAGTCAAAGGAAATGACTGCTCATCCTGGTTCTGGTTGCACTGGAATTTTCTTCCTGTTAAAAGGTAACAGTTCTTTTGTACTATCGCCAATATTCTGCTCAGGATGCAAGATTGTAATAAAGCAAACATTTGATGCAGTCTGCTGGCTTCATTAAGGCTTCCTTGTAGATCTGCTTCAGAGGACTCCACTGACAACGCGCAAACCTGAGCAACTGGTGTAGGTGTTTATAGTTGACGCTTACATTGGTGCAGTATTCTCCAAAAAGACAGATGACAGTACGCTACATAACCAGTGGAAATGTAATAAAAAAAGAGAACAAACTGTTGACGTCACACAGCAAAAATGGCTGCTTGCAGTACAGCACAGATTCAGGAGGAAGAACTGTTGTGTTTTGGGCTGTGATACAGAAAGATTTTTTAAACTGAAAGCATTCAGTTTGACTTTCACTGATTTTTTTTGCTTCAAATGAAATGCTGAGTACATACATGACATTAAAAGGATAGTTAGCTGTACTATTGTATTGTTACCATAATAGAAAATAATGCTTCATTCATGATATTCTCACTGGCAATAAAATGACCCACTGAGGGTACATTGAATCCCTTTATTAGGTGTGATTTCCCCATCATAGGACCGATATTTTTTTCCCTCTGTGGTCTATCACCACTCCTCCTTACCGATTGCAGCAGCAATCTCCTTCCATGATGCTGGTGTAGATTCTCAGTCATCCAGGCCATGGTAAATCCAAAAGAAAGTTAAAAAACAAAAACAACTGGACTTCTATTCTGTAGCTGAAGACGTTTCGCTTCTCATCCGAGGAGCTTT
>NC_051434.1:26138174-26206169 GCF_001649575.2 Kryptolebias marmoratus
TGAGAAAGCTCCTCGGATGAGAAGCGAAACGTCTTCAGCTACAGAATAGAAGTCCAGTTGTTTTTGTTTTTTAACCTTTTTTTGAACTCTTTCCATGAGTTTTGAGCCATTTAAATATCTTTGTGATCTCTCCGAGAGGGATCATATAAATGCCAGTACAGGCAAACCAGCTCCACCAGAGCATTGAAATCATTCAATTTAAATGGAGCACAACACATGCAGTCCACGCAAAGTTACAAAAATTGAGAGGTGCAAAACCACACGCCACAACACCAAATAAGGCTAGCGGGATTGTGTAACTGTTGATGCAGGTACTCTTGTGCACCCTCGAGCAATGTTCAATGTGTCAAGTACACTGCCTGGCCAAAAAAAAAGTCACCACCTGAATTTAATTAAGCAAAAAGGTACAAGCCTCCTATTGGATAATTACTGCATGGGCGATTATGTTTTAGCAGGCAACAAGTTATTTAACCCCAACTGGTGCAATGAGTTGCTTCTCATTTCTTAAACAATCATGTTGAAAGACACATCCTGTGGTCGTGGAAAAGATGCCGGTTTGAGAAGGGTCAAATCATTGGCATGAATAAAGCAGAGAAAACATCTAAGAAGATTGCAGAAACTACTAAAATTGGGTTAAGAACTGTCCAATGCATTATTAAAACATGGTAGGATAGTGGGGACCCATTGTCTTCAAGAAAGAAATGTAGCCGGAAAAAAAATCCTGAATGATTGTGATCAGTGATCACTTAAACGTTTAGTGAAATCAAATCGAAGAAAAACAGTACAATTCCGGGCTACATTTAATAGTGAAAGTCAGAGCATTACCACACACACAATGTGAAGGGATCTCAAAGGATTGGGACTAAACAGCTGTGTAGCCTTAAGAAAACCACTAATCAGTGAGACTAACTGGGAAAAAAGGCTTCAATTTGCTAGGAAGCATAAAGATTGGACTCTGAAGCAATGGGAAAAGGTCATGTGGTCTGATGAGTCCAGATTTACCCAGTTCCAGAGTGATGGGAGCATCAGGGTAAGAAGAGAGGCAGGTGAAGTGTTGCCTACTGTCCAAGCCTGTGGGGGCAGTGCTATGATCTGGGGTTGCTGCAGTTGGTCAGGTCCAGGTTCAGCAACAGTATGAGCTCAAAGAATGAGGTCAAAGGTCAGCTGACTACCTGAATATACTGAATGACCAGGTTATGCCATCAGTGGATGTTTTCTTCTCTGATGCCACAGGCATATTCCAAGAGGACAATGCCAAGATTTATCGGGTCCAGACCATAACCCCATTGAGAAACTTTGGGATGTGCCGGAGAAGGCTTTGCGCAGCGGTCAGACTTTACTATCGTCAATGCAAGATCATGGTAAAAAACTGGATAGAAATAAATCTTATGACATTGCAGAAGCTTATTGAAACAATGCCACAGTGAATGCGTGCCATAATCAAAGCTAAAGGTGGTCCAATGAAATATTAGAGTGTGTAGCCTTTTTTTTTTGGCCAGGCAGTGGCCACCTAGTTTAAGATAGGTAAGTTTTACTAATTGGCATTTTATAATGTACTGTAGATGAACGTGCTATATTGTAATTGAACTGAACTGACTGAAATTAGATTTGAACCTGAATCGATTTAAAATTAATTTGGCCTGGGACCACTTTTGTTGTGTTTATGTACATAAATACATAAACTGAATTAAAAACTCATTTGTTCTCATTTGTTTTTTGTTGCATCCCCCCAGTGACAAGGAAAACATTTCAAAATCAAAATAGACAGTGTTGAAGAGACCAAGATGGCGGAGGGAGTAGGCGCATAGTCAGAGAGCTCTCCAGAGTCGGGTAAAAATGCCCACAACAAAACTCGAACTCGATAGATAAAACTACAGCATGAGTGGGATAAGCAAGAAAAGAAGCCGGAAAAACTATAAAAAGCAAGAAAGAACCGAAGAGCTGCCAGTAACGGAAGAAATCTCCGAGCACGAAGCTAGCGAACACGAAAAAGATCCAGCAGAGGAAATGGAAGAACACGATAGCATGGAGACGCTGCAAAATGGCCTCGCAGCTATCAGAGGTGATATTAAAGCACTTAAACAAGAGCTGTGCCTGGAGCTGGCTGTATTTAAAGACGAGCTGAAGAGAGAAATGAAGGAAGAAATAACGAATCTTCGACAAGAAATAGACCGTAAGCTGTCCGAGAATGGCCAGGAGCTACAGACACAGCGAGCTAGCATCAGCGAGGCACAGACGCGCATAGCGGAGGTGGAGGAGTGGAAGACGGATGCTAACGAGGTGCTAACGCAGATGGTGGAACAAATACAACGAATGCAGGAAAAACTAACTGATCTCGAAGGGAGAACAAGGAGAAACAATATCCGAATCTTCGGCTTACCAGAAGACGTAGAAGGGAGATCCACAGCTACATTTCTGGAGCAACTTTTTAAGAAGGAACTTGAACTTCCGGAGGGGATCGATCTCCAGATTCAACGAGCCCACCGAGCCCTCACCCCAAAACCGAACCCGAATGCAGCACCAAGGTCAGTCGTGGTTAACTTTCAACAATTTGAGACCAAAGAAACGATCTTGAAGAAAGCCTGGCAGAAAAAGATCCAGGTAGCGGGTAAACAAATCTACTTTGACCATGACTATCCGACCGAGATTGTGCAGAAACGAAAGGCATATAAGGAGATTAAAAAAATATTGAAGGAGAAAGGAATACGTTTCCAGACACCACTCGCTAAAATTCGGATTCACTGGGAGAACGGAACGAAGATATACAACAGTGCCAGGACAGCAGCGCAGGACATGAAGGAAAGGGGCTACACCGTTGCAGAGCCGGGAGGAAACGCCGCGACAGCGGAGGAGAGACAGCGCGGAGCAGCGGGATGGCAGCGAGTGAGGGGGAAAGAACGGGAACGAGAAGCGGCACACCGAGTCAGAGAAAAACTGCAAAGCTTCCAATGGAAATCGTAAGATGTTCTGCTTTTAGAAGAAATTACGGCAGAAAACGAGGATTCAACTAAAACCGACTGAGAGAAGGTGAGATGTTGGACATGTCTAGACGGAGTGGTACCCCACAGGATGGGAGTAGTTCCAGATCTAGGGAGAGGCCCTCAGTAGAGGTGAGGATTTCCTCTCCACCCACCAACAGGGACTCGGGGATGAAGGATACCCCATGTTTGAAAGTCCGTCAGGTTTTTGATTTGCGTTTGGTTAGCAGAAGTTCACTGTGGTTTTGTTTTGAGTTGCTTGGGAGAATATTTCCAGAGACTGATAAATCATAATTATGACTGAGATCAAAATAATGTCGCTGAATGTGAACGGCTTGAATGTAGTGAATAAAAAAGAAAGGGTGATGACAAAACTGAAAAAGGAAAAAGCACAAGTTATATTCCTACAAGAGACTCATTTATCCAAAACAGAACACGAAAAATTAAAAAATTATGGCTACAGGAATCTATACTATAGTTCATATAAAGAGGGGCGTAGAAGAGGAGCTGCAATATTAATTTCGAACACAATACAATTTGATTACAAAAAAGAATTAAAGGATAAAGAAGGAAGATATATAATGTTAAAAGGAAGAATAGAAAACGAATTAATAACCTTGGTAAATGTATACGCACCCCCGGAGAGTAACAAAAACTTTTTCAAGAACCTATTTGATTTAATAGCGATAGAAACAGAAGGAATTCTAATTTGTGGAGGTGATTTAAATGTTGTCTTGAACCATAATGTAGACACAACGAGTCACAAAAAAACTAAAATGCATCTGACAACATTTATAAATGACTCATTAGAAGAGATGACAGATGTATGGAGAAGCCTACATCCATTAGGAAAAGATTTTACGCATTACTCGGCTGCTCATGGAGTACATTCAAGAATAGATTATTTTTTAACCAAGGAAGATGATAAACACAGAGTGAAGGAATGCAGGATAGGAGCAGCAGATGTCTCTGATCATAATCCAATTTATTTAAAGATATGTCTAAGTAACAGGAAACGAAATACTGTATGGAGACTGAACGTGGGAATATTGAATAGTGAACAACGGAGAGAAAAGATAAAAGCAGAAATAAAACAATATATTGAAGAAAATAATAATGGAACAGTAGACCCGATAATACTATGGGATGCCATGAAGGCAGTCATCAGGGGAAAGTTAATAGCTGAAACTGCACATGATAAAAGAATTAAATTACAGACATACAGGGCAAATACTGAGAGACTTAGGAAATCAGAGCAAGAATATCAGGAAACTAAAGACCCAAAGGTATACCAAGAAATCAAGGTAGTTAAAAACAAAATAAATGAAATATTACAGGGAGAGATCGAAAAAAGAAACACATTTTTGAAACAGAATTATTACGAAACAGGTTCAAGGGCAGCTAAATTGTTAGCTAAACGTATACGCAAACAACAAACACTTAATACAATATCTAAAATTAGAAACCCCCACACAGGTGAATTAACAGAAAAACCAGAGGAAATAGAGGGAATTTTTCGAGAATACTATGAGAAACTGTACACACAACCTGAAATTGCACTTGAGGAAGAAATGAGAACCTTTTTAAGCGAATTAGATTTACCAACAATTGGCAAACTACAAAATGAGACACTGACAGCAACAATCACAATAGAGGAAGTTAAAGAGGCAATAAATACATTAAAAAATAATAAATCGCCAGGCAGTGATGGATACCCGGCAGAGTGGTATAAGATGTTTAGAGAAGAGTTGGCGCCAGTACTTACAGCTTCTTTCAACTGGACACTCAATAACAACAAAATACCTCCATCATGGAGTGAAGCCATAATCTCAGTTATCCCAAAACAAGGAAAAGATAAGGAACAATGTGGCAATTATAGACCAATTTCATTATTAAATGTAGATTATAAGATATACACAACCATTATTTCCAATAGACTAAATACCTTTGTAACAGAATTGATAGAAGAAGATCAAACAGGCTTTATGAGAGGACGTCAAACACATGATAATATTAGAAGAGTACTACATATAGTAGATCAAGCGCAGCAGAAAAAACAAAGTACCATACTAGTAAGTGTAGACGCAGAAAAAGCATTTGATTTAGTAAATTGGGAATTTCTTTATAAAGCGTTGGAACAATTTGGATTCAGTAATAAATCAGTACAATGCATAAAGACACTATACCATCACCCCACAGCAAGAATCAAAATAAATGGAAGCCTGACTAGCAAATTCAACATTCAAAGATCAACCAGACAGGGATGCTGTCTGTCACCTACACTGTTTGCCCTCTTTATAGAGCCTCTGGCTCAGGCAATACGACAAGAAGATAAAATTAAGGGAGTTCTAGTAAATGGAGAGGAACATAAAATAGGCCTTTTTGCAGACGATGTAGTAACTTTTCTTGAACAACCAAATGAATCGCTACCAGTGCTGATGAATCTCTTTGGAAAATATGGATATCTGTCGGGATATAAAATTAATATAACAAAAACACAGATTCTAACACTAAATTACATACCATCAAAAGAAATTCAGGAAACATTTCCCATCAAATGGAATATGAAGGAAATTAAATATTTAGGGATTATCATTACTAAAGGATTAGCAACACTGTACAAAGCAAATTATGACAAAATAAGACAAGAAATACAAAAAGATATAGATAGATGGACTACCTTGCCCTTGGATCTGAATTCAAGAATTGAAATAATTAAAATGAATGTGCAAGCAAAACTTCTATATTTGTTCCAGGCATTACCAATAGAGGTCCCTCAAACTCAATTTGCGATATGGGACAAGCTAATATCAAGATTCATTTGGGGTGGCAAAAAACCTAGAGTTAAATATGAAACTCTTCAGCTACCAAAAGATAAAGGGGGTATGGGTCTCCCAAAATTAAGGGAATACTTCTGTGCAGCTCAGCTCAGACATGTTATATGCTGGTACACACCAGACTATATAGCTAAGTGGAAAGATATGGAGAAAGAGTTTGGAGGATACCCAATTCAAAGTGTTATAGGGGATGAAGATAGATATGAGAGGATCAAGAAAAACATGGATCCAATTACAGTGTTTACACTGGATTTATGGTTCAAAACATTAAAAAAACACAAGATAAAGAAAGAAATGAAAGTGCTCAGATGGGTAGCATATGATAGCGATTTCAAACCAGCAATGTATGATAAAGGGTTCAAGCAATGGATAAGCAAGGGGATCACAGGATGGTTTACCCTTCAGAAAGACGGGGAACTGGAGAGTTTTCAAAAAATGAAGGACAAGTATAATTTAGATAAACACGAATTTTATAGGTACCTGCAATTGAGAGATTATTATAGGACAGAAATCAAGTGGGATCCCTCTGTGGAAGTGAATGGTGTGATTGAAATCGTGATAAAATCATTCAGTGGAACGAAAATTAAAATAATATCTACTCTATATCAAAAACTGATGATGAATAAACATTCAACTAAATATGTAAAAGAAAAGTGGGAGTCAGAACTTAACATGACAATCACAGATGAAGATTGGTCAGACATGTGGAAAACACATCAGACATCCACCAATTCACGGATATGGAGGGAGTTCACATGGAAAAATCTAATAAGATTTTTTATTACGCCCAAAGTCAAAAACAGATATAAGAATACAAACACAGGATGTTGGCGGAACTGTGGATCAATGAACGCTGATCACTCACACATATTTTGGAACTGTCCTAAAATTGTTCAATTTTGGAAAGATGTACATGAAACTGTGAAGAAGGTTTTGGGATATGATATTCCGATGAGTAGCATGGTACTATATCTTTGCAATTTTAACAATACCAAAGTGAGGGCAAAAGACAAGTATCTGATTAAAATAATGTTAATAGCTAGCAAGAAAGCTATTACGAGGAAATGGGGAAAGGCCGACCCCCCTTGTCAAGAACAGTGGACTGGAATAATAGAAGAAATCTACATTATGGAAAAACTGACATATCGTTTGAGACTTCAACAAACACAAATGGAAGAAAAGTGGATGAAATGGACATCATTCAGGACAAAAGACAGCGACAAAAACTAAAGAAAGAACTGGACAAACTAGGTGGGACAAATGCCAAATAGAAGAATAACTCCCAAGCAAAAGTTTCTTTTTTTTTTTTTGTGTTAAGTTTAATGTCATGTTGTAAGTGAAGTGTTCATGTACATTGTATATATAAACAATTGTGAAAAATACCAACAAACAGTTAAATGACAAAAAAAAAAATAGTGTTATTTGCATGTTTCACAAAAACAATAGCAATTAGAATGTGTCTTTACTGGAATCTTTACTAATTATAGGCCATAAAGATGAAGTCATCAGTTTTTTAGAGCACAGATATTAGCACTAAGAATCTTTTTTGCTATTCTTTGCATTACCTGAGCATGGTGAAAATGTAACGAGGACTGGCAGCATCTTTGCCTCCATTGATGCGAGTACCAAACTGTCCCAGGGGTTGCAGGATGTTTATGTTGTTGCTCCCCACAAAGTTTTGGGCCAAGTTCACAATTGTCATCATGAGAGCTTGCTATAACACAAACAGAAAGTGAGTGGTCATTAACAGTGGAAAGAAGAATTGTGGAGTGTGTGTGGAGTGTGGACAAGACTCAGCGGTTCGCCTACACCTCAAGGATAAGGGACACTCTTTTGAGGACCAAAATGTTCATATTTTGGACCGAGAAGACAGATGGTTCGAGAGGGGGGTAAAAGAAGCCATCTATGTCAAAAATGAGAAACCAACATTAAACAGAGGAGGTAGTCTCAGATTTTAGCTTTCAAAAAATATAATGGAGCTTTAGGCCTGATACCCAGTCAGTTTCACGCCAATCAACACCTGCACTCGTGACCAGAGTGGCCCATCAGTGAGTCAGACAAACAAGGACCCTAATGAGCCTCTATTGTTAGGAGAGTGAGAACAATTTGCAAGCAATCCAGCTTACATCACGTCTCAGCTTTAAAAGCTCAACTCCACACTCTCTATTTCTGAATTGAGAAAGCTCCTCAGATGAGAAGCGAAACGTCTTCAGCTACAGAATAGAAGTCCAGTTGTTTTTGTTTTTTAACCTTTTTTGAATTTACCATGGCCTGGATGACTGAGAATCTACACCAGCAAGTTTACCACTTATTGATGGGTTTGACTTGTGCTTTTTGTCTTTTTATACTTAGCACACATATAACCTCCACACATAATTTCTGTCTCCTAGCTGTGAAGATCCTGGATTTTGTCTCCCCATTTCCTGGATCGGGAGACATAATCATAAAACCTGCATCCAAGAACCTGTTTAAATTCTTGGATGCAAAATTATATCATGCTATGACTGATTGCAAAACATTTTATATTTGTGGATGAAAAAGATATTATGACTATCTGCAAATAAGGATATTTCATTTTGACTACCACACGATCAATTCTTTACATTTTGATCTCTGTACTAGTGAATTGAGGCACACTCGGGTCACAGATGTCTCCTAGAAGTTGACTGGCTTGTGGTTTCGAATATGCATGAATCACCAGCCCCCATGTAGATATAAACACCCTGTTTTGCATTTCACTACTAACACAACTTCTCCCGACTTTTTGAACTCTGTTGAACCTATGACCTGCTATAGAAAATAATAAACAACCACAAAATACAATTCTTTTGTTTAAGTTTTTGAGTCCACCATTGTTTAAAAAAAAATCAAGAAGACACCCAAGCAAATATACTTTCATCAAAGGTCTTTCAACACATTTCTCCTACATTAAACACATTTACAAAATTAAAGGCCTAGCATCCCTTAAAGAAATGCATGTCACCCAACATCTTTTAGACTAAGATCTTCTGATGAGAAATGATGAAGTTCTAGCTGTTTTGGTCAAACCTTGCAAATGATGTTATCCACAATCACATGCAAAACTAATATCTTTCAAGTATGACATGGGGATCACTCTCAGCTACTACCAAACATAATTTAGTTTGATTACTATAAAATTGGCAGTCATTTTTGTGCTAGGGAATGTAAATTAGCTGGGCAGAATTGAATATTACTGAGGTGTAGTGATTACTTTTTATTAGTATTCCATATAAATCTGTAGAGAAGTTTGTGAGATATTTTGCTAGCAGTCAAGCAGTGTTAAATCTAACAGGTAATGCCAAGGTTTTAGACAAAAATGTTGTCCAATGTGTTAGTGCTCAGAGTATGTGTTGTGAATGACTCTCAGCTACTACCAAACAAATTTGTGCACAAAATCTGTAAAATTGGCTGAGTTATAGACAATAATGTGTTGTCTAAAATCAGTCAGCTGTGGCAGCCATCTTGAATTGTTTTGAGATTTTCATTTAAATTTGTCCACTGATTTATGAGATATTTTCTTAATGGTACAGACAAACAAGCACAAAGAAAAACATCACCACTTTGTCTTTTGGAATAATAAGAATTATTCAGTCAATAAATATTTCCTGTTATTAGACTACTTTCACCTTAAATATAATTGGTCAGACTGTTGTGCCTCATTGATGTATTCATTTTTGCAATGCATGTAATGAAAATAAATCATGGCAACATTAAAATTATGTATTTTTTAATTTAGATGCAAAAAGGATTTAAATGTTAACCTAATAAACGCAGGGTGGAGCCACATTAACCTCTTGAAAGCATAGATGTTTGTGACAAGCTAAACAACGACAGAAAAAGCAAAGCAAATTAATTATTTTTAGAACTTTTTTTCTAGTAGTGTGAACAACAAAAACAAACAATCTTTGTTCAAAGGACTTTTAAATGCACAAAAAGTAAAGTGCACCTCTCCATGATGGTAGGCAGACATCTCTGCCACAGAACCAGCCAGTTGTGCAACTTTCACTTCTCTCTTGTCATTCCTCTTTAGGCAGGTGAACAACACCTTCCTCTGGCCTGGCTTTAAGCCTGAAATCAACACAGATGGGCACACATCATCAAAAAAAAAAAAAGTTTTTGGAACTACAAAGCTGATAGTGGTAGATATAATTAAGTCACAAAACCCTGATTCTGTGTGATGATGTGATAATGATTTGTTCATAGTTCAGAAATGGAAAATATACAAACCATCAACTAAGGATGGGATGGATCTCTCATTGTCCGAGTTGGAAAAGAGGATTAGCTCTTTGTTGATGAAGTCGTTGTATGAGAGGTGCTTGGCCTGAGTTCCATACAGATATTGCTAAAAGTAAAAAAAAAATAATAATAAATATGATTGATATATATGCATTTTTCCTTGACAAATCAATTTTATCAGACATCAAAAAATTATTAAGATAACCACATTTCTTCAGATAAGAGTGGGGTGAAGATACAAACCTCTGGCAGTCCGTGCATCCTCCTCTGACGTCTGTCCTCCATAAAGTTAGTAAGCCACTCCTTCCTGTCGTCAACCTTCTTTTTACTGAAAGCCTAGAGCACAACAGAAGTGTGAGGTGAGTTTGATGAAGACTTTGTAACTGCATCAGTGTAATAAGATATTCCACCTCAACACCTCCTCAGTCAGCAACACGGCTGAGCTCTTCTGACCTCAGCCCTCCAACCACAACTTCCACTTCAGTGGCCACAACCCCTCCATCTCACTGTGATGACAGGCTAAGTTAGGAGACAACTGAAGAAAATGCTGCTGCTCTTTTGTCATTATTTTGTCTTTACTATTGTATTTATTGTTCTATTATTATAACTTTTTGTAGTATCACTATTCCTATCTTGTTTTCTTTTGTCAACTAATAATGTAGAATGTATATAGCTGTAAGAGATAGAAAGTATATAAATATAGAAAAGTGTAACTATAGAAAAGTGTCACCATTTGTTCTTGTTAAAAGATAAATAAGAAAAAAAAAAATCCATCCAGTGGGTCATGCAATATTTTGCTAACACAACACAAACATTATGACCCCTTTACCTTTGGCCAATAATCATGAGAAGTGTGTTTCGTAGCTCTGCTGCAACTGAAAAATTAAAGAATTGTAGAGTTAAACTCACTAGAGTAATGGCAGCGTCGTCCTCAGCACCGTTATACTTGAATGTGATTCGATGCCTCTCCATGTCGGCAAAGTACTCCTTTGCCTCCTTGCTGGTACTCGTACCCAGACCTGGAGCATATATAAGAGTTTTTTAGGCAAACAATACTATTTTGTGTTTATTAGACTTTTGGTTGACTTTTTCCTCTTGTATATTTTATTGACATTAAACATTAAAGCAGCAAACCTTTGTAATATTTTATATGCCAGGTTTTAAAATTCTCTGTTTGTTTCTTCCACTCCTCAAACTCTGGAAGGCTGTAGAAGGACAGCTCCTGTTTGTTCTTGGTCGCCTGCAGACACAAAATGTATTCTTTTGGATACCATATTACTGATTAGTGCAGACTGTTATCAGGTTTATTTAAAAAAGTAATGTGTCTATTACTTTCACAATAGGCGTGATAAATTGCTCCAGAAATGTGTGTTTCAGCAGGGAGGGCCAATTGTGGTGGAAGAAGTTGATGAGCAGACCTTTGATATGAGAGCCATCTTGATCCTGGTAAAAGACAGAATAAGTTTGAACTGCTTTCCTAGCCATGGCTAATCTTCCGACAGCTCTAAGAACATGTCTATGAGGCAGGTCACCTGATCTGTCATGATCATGATCCTTCCATAACGAAGGCTCCTCAGAGACTCTGGGTCATCATAGCTCTTCTTGTACTGCAGCCCAACGATTTTAATGATGTTGTTTATCTCAGCATTTTCCATAATCTAGAACAAAAAGAATTACAATAAATGAACACATGGTCATAATAAATATCCATTCATCTTCTTTACTCGCTTTTTCCATGCAGAGTCACAGGGGAGCTGGTGCCTGTCTCTTGTAGTTGAGGTGGGGTACAGCCTGGACAGGTAAGTCCATCACAGGGCTCATAATTAATAAAAAAAAATCCAAATCTATTTATACACATTCCAACTGCCTTTAAGTTACAGGAGTTCTTGTACACAAGTACCGTATTTTCTGCACCATAAGGCACACCAGATCATAAGGCGCAGTCTCAATTATGGTGTCCATTTCTGTACTTGACCCATACACAAGGCGCACCGGATTACAAGTGTAAGGAGCATGCTACGGTCTACAAAAAAAAGAAAAAGGTCACGGAAGCAAAACTGTGAGTTTGGTTGAACTTTATTCTACTATGTAATAATTAATTTACATATTATTTTTTTTATCATTCTTCTTCCACAAATCCATCAACGTCCTCATCTTGTGTCTGAATTGAACAGCTGGGCAATTTCACCATTAAACATGCTAGGTTCCCTCTCATCATTGCCGGAGTCAGTCTCATTGCCAGGGAGCTGTTCAGCAATGATGCCGGCTTTCACAAAAGCTCGGACAACAGCGAAAGCAGATACCTTTGCCCAAGCATCCAAAATCCATTCACATATGATGGCGGACCTCACCCGGCGCTGCCCCCGTCTTAGTAAACGTGTGTTCACCGTCGGTCATCCATCGCTCCCACGCCACTCACAACTTCACTTTGAAGGTGCTGTTTACACCAACGTCCAGCGGTTGGAGTTCCTTTTTAATCCCCCCGAAATGATGGCAAGCTCCGAGTTGTATTATATTACATAATGTTCTCTGATTGGTTTATCGCTGCCAGCGTACGTACTGTTACTGTACACGTTACTGTACTTCCCTGTGTCAGGGACAGATTTTGGAATTCAGTACACACATAAGGTATTATAAGGCGCACCGCTGATTTTAGAGAAAAATTAAGACTTTTAGGTGCGCCCTATAGACCGGAAAATACGGTAATAGTTTGGAAAAAAACTAAATAAAAACAAGATTTTTGGCAATATTCCCCCCATTTAATTGCAACTAAACATAACACAAAAGGAAGGAAATTTGTGTTTGGTTGATTATTTTATTGGTGTAACAATGTTTCTTTGCAATAAATCTTACACCATGGAAAGCTGGTTTATTCCCCTTTAAATTTGCTGCTGTAAATTCTCAGTCATCCAGGACATGGTAAATCCAAAGAAAAAAGGTTAAAAACAAAAACAACTGGACTTCTATTCTGTAGCTGACGTTTAACTAGAGTAACAGCGTTCTCATTTCTGAATTGAGAAAGCTCCTAGGATGAGAAGCGAAACGTCTTCAGCTACAGAATAGAAGTTCAGTTGTTTTTAACCTATTTTTTTGGATCCCTCCTAAATGGTGTCATATTCGTTTGGAAAATGCATTTGTGGCTTGAGGAGCAGACTATGTGAGTTATGCCAATGAATATCTTTGTCAATGCTAGATAACTTATTCTGTTGACTATTGTTTTGAGCTTCTTGTACCTCAGATGCTGACAATCAGGTGCCTGATTTGCACACAAATGTGAGCAAACTCTATTTTCCAAGATGACAATGCTTGCCCCCACAGAGTGGAGATTATTGAGCTACTTCCAGAATATGGAAATGGAGAGGGTAGAATGGCATGTCTGCAGTGCTGACCTCCACCTTATTGTACGCTTGTGTACACTTACATCAGCTTGGGCTTGCTGTTTGTTCCAGAGTGACTAACTCAACCACACTAAATCACCCACAACAAATGATGGTTGAGAATGGAATGCCATCCCACAACAGTGTGTGACTAAACTGGTAAGCAGCATGGGAGGAGGTGCCAGGTTGTTATAAATGCATATTGGTTCTTCCAAATGCTACTGAGACCCCTGTTCCTTATCAATTGAGAGGAATGGCTTTCCAATTGTAAGTATTGTTACAACAAAAAATAATTACCCAAACACACACTTCCTTTCTTTTTGTGCTAAGTACAGTTTAATTTTACCTTTCAAGAGTGTGTCCAAGAATAACAGACCACACCAATGACAAATAATAAGTATTGAAAAATTTGCCCATCTTCATTTCTAAAGTGTACTCCAGTAAATCATAAATGTGGGGTGTATTCCAAGTCTAGCACAAAGTGAACTGAGGCAGGTATGATGTTGGAGGAAGTGGACAACAAAATAAGTGAAGAATGCAGTTTTGCAAGCCATGCAAACAAAATTAGTCTGACAGGATTCACTGGTTGAAAACACTCAGAATTTAGTTAGACCGCAGATGAAAATTATCCTATTTTTCTTTTTGACAATTTTGAGTCACTAATTATTTTCCAACAGTCACAGCTAGGTGAGATAACAGCTTAAACCTGACAATTAAAATCAAGCTTTAAAAAGTGCAGTGTTTCATTTTAAGGACAGATTTCATTAGCTATCTGAGGCTAATGCTAATAATGAACAAAAATAGTTTGAGGGCCGATCTAATACAACCTAACATGCTAATAAAGCTACAAGTTATTCAGCTTGTAAAATCAGGTTTTGTAAGAGGGTTAAAGTGCAGGGTTTCCCCCAGTGTATTATAAGCCTGGTGAGCCGCCAGGCTAAGCTCCGCTTGTTTATTGTAAAATACGTAATTTTTTTATACACATTTTGTTCCATACTTAGATTTATACTTGACGCATTGGTCACCGCGCGGGGCTGTGTGCGCCAACAGTGATGCAATCGCGCTGTCCCCGCCACTGCACGAAGACCCTGCGCGGTGCCGCGTTGCGTGGTCATGCACTTCCCAATTTTTGTAACTTCACGCAGACCGCGCACACCACACTTCACTCAAAATGGACGATTTCTGTGCTCTAGTGGGGCTGGTTCACCTGTATCAGCATTTATAAGATCCCTCTATGAGAGATCACAAAGATAATCAAACGGCTCAAAATTACTGCTGCAGCTGATAAAAATTAGTGTTTATAGACCACAGAGGGAAGAAATATTAGTCCTTTGATGGGTGAATCACAACTAAAGCAAATAAGCAAATAAATTAATAAAAGTCAAACTGAATGCTTTAAGTTTAAACATTCTCAGGGCTCATTAGAGGCTGAGCCACTTTTAGCTACCACTGGAGTTAGCCCGTCATCAAACAGCCTTCTGAGAGCCACAGTAATAAACATCAAACGTATTTTCATTTTTTTTTTCTTTTTACTAAATCACGGTCGACCGGCAATCGGCGACCTACCACCAGACTTAGCCTCTTTTCTGGGGGAAACCCTGAAGTTTATGCTACTATTATTCATTGCAGTTAAACCTTTAGTTTTTTTTTGTTTTTGTTTTTCAACCATGTGAGAGATACTTTAAAAAGTTAAAATTTACATTCTCCTCTATCATTTTACATAAATCAACAACTGTGAAAAACCGGTTAAGTCCTTTTTATACCCAAGTAGGGTCAAGGCTCCAAAAAGCTTAAATTTGATCTATTCATGTTACAACTGGATGCCATCTTTCACTAGATCCATCACGATACATCTTTGTAGTTGTAAAAAAAATAAAACTATGGGTACTAGAAATAATTATTTGGCTTCTTACCTGTTTATGTGTTGCTTCTCGCACATTCAGGATCTTGCCTCTCAGTGGGAAGACTCCGTAGCGATCCCGACCTATGACCCCCAGGCCAGAGACAGCCAGAGACTTTGCTGAGTCTCCCTCGGTGAGGATCAATGTGCATTCAGACGAATGTTTGCCACCTTAACAAGGATAGAAAAATATAAGTTTATCAGTGTTAAACATTCTTCATGTTAATGAAATAAGGTAAGCCTTGTGAGTTTAACTGTCAAAGTTCTCAACAGTAATTGTTCAAAATTACAGGAAAATTGTTAATTGTTTCGAGTCCAGCTGGGGTATAAAATGTGTGGTTTGTAACAAAAAATGCTCTGCTCAGTCTTTTAAGTATTGCAAATATAAACAGCTGGTTGTGTAATTTAACAAAACTGTTGATTTTTAATTTATTTTGAATCTAAATCTTGATTGCACGGCCCTTATACAGAAGGGACAAACAGGGCATGCTGATGCATGGAGAACACAAAAAATCAATGCTCTCAATTAGGTGCTGGTCTTCTGTGACTGGCACACATTACTGGCAGGACTTAAAGCTCAAAACAAGAGTGACTACCTATAAACAAAAGAATATTGCAGGGGATTTTGGCACATTTTGGGGGGCACTACCCACACGTTCAGCTGTTTTGCTCATTCCACGGATGCACAAGTTGAAGTAAAGCCTGTTGCTTGACTTTTTAACGGGTCTTGAACCCAACTGAATTTTGTTCTGGGTGTTTCCTGAGAACTAGGACTGTATTTTGACCCCTGCATGGGAGCTCTCCTTTGACTGAACACATCTAAAGCAAATTTTTACATTTAAAAAACACACTGATGAGAAATATTAATTATTGAAAAACTAGTCCAAATCTGCCTGATTTAATTTCTAAAGTGTATTCCAGCAGATTAAATCTTAAACATAGGGTGGATGCCAAGGTGGATACAAAACGAGCAGATGTGGGTGGAGGTGGACAATAAATTAATGTGCACAGCCAAGAATACTTTTGCAAACTGTTCTTACAAAAACAGGCGGTGATTTTCCAGTCAGTGGCTGCGCAGCTTGCTGGTCTCAAAAAACAAAATTCTGTGAAACTGCAATGAAAAATGTCTTTGCTTTCTCGCAATTGTCCAGTAATTTTGAGTTGCCAACTAGTCCCCTAACAATCACAGCATAATGAGATACTATCTAAAAGAGGAAATTTGACTGACTGAAATAACATTTCTAAACTTTTTTGAGGTGTACATTTTAGATCATGTTCATGCCTGTTTGTTACAGTGTCTGCCAATAAACATGTCAACAACAAAAACAAAAAAATGCTTCAGGACTAATTTGAGAGAGTGCTTAAAAAGTACTGAGCCATGTGATACTCCTAATGACAATCATAAACCTTACTGTAAGTACTGAACCAAATTTATTGTGTTTTTTATTCTTTTTCAAAATCCAGCAGGCTGCAAAGTGCATGACTATTAAACCAATATAGTTCAAGAAAAGAAACAAATCATCCATCAGTTACCCTGACTTTTGAAAATCAGCATTTGCCATTTCAAGACTGGTCAACCTTTAATTTGTGATTTGGTATAAGAGGCAACACTTTAATGCTTTGCAGCTGCATAGTTAGGACATTGTAAACCTGTAAGTGAATAAAATATTAACACACCAGCATCATTGGCGTCATCTAGCTTGGGAATGCCTTTGATCTTGCTGTGTTTGACAGACGAGCACTTCTTGTTCAGCTGTGTCTGAGCTTTAAATTTCACCCAGTTGAGTATACTCTCAACAATTCCACAATTGGTTGCCTGTAGATTATAAAGAAACACAATGCTTTCATGATCTGTAATGTAAACCTTTAAACAACTCAATAAAAACAAGTGGAAACTTACAGCCCTAACAAACTTGTCTGACAGAAGGCACTTGGACCCAAAACTCTTCATTTGCAGAGTCATGTTCTCCTTGGTCTGGGAGTCAAACGTTGGATTCTCAATCAGTGCATTCACAAAAACCCAGATATGGTTCTTCACCTGCAGTACAAATAAAAGAAAGGTTAAATGAGGGGTGCTGAACCAGGTGCTGAACAATAGCAGATGTTTTTTTTTTCTTTGATTCTTTGAGTTGTTACCTGAAAGGGCTTGACTGACACGCCTGCTTTGTTCTTCTTCTTCACCACTTCAATAAGTTTGGTCACAATCTGGTCCACCACATAGTCAATGTGTCTGCCACCCTAAAACATACAGTATGTAATCTTGATGTTAGTTACATTATTTTAACCTTTTAGATTCACACTTTGTTCTGAAACACCTGATATCCACATACCTTTGTGGTGGCAATGCTGTTAACAAAGCTGATCTGTTGGAATCCTTTTTCACTCATGGTGAGGCAAACCTCCCACCGCTCATTCACAGTTTCATGTACTACCTTCAGGGGGACACCAGTCTCATCCAATTTGTCCTTCACATATAAATCCACATAGCTGCGGAACCCGTGAACCTGTAGTATCACAGAGAACAGACACATTTAAGAATAAAAGTAAAATTTACTTGCATTTAGTTTTAAAATTTACTTAAAATGATCCTCCCCAAAAAACATTTTGTGTGTGGTGATGATGACAACACACAGGGGCGGACTGAGACAATAATCCAGGACGGGATTTTGATACCATCCCAGGCCACCACCACCCGATTAACGCAAACCACGAAAACTGAATTAAGTTGAGCACACTTGAATGCACACCATCTGCAAATCTCATCAACTGAATACCTACAATTTAAATGTTTCTGCTGTGGTGCTATAATCCATACTCAACTCACATAAACTGAAATTTTGTTGCCCTGCATTATGCACTACATAAACTCTTTTAAACTCACTCATGGTGCTAATAACTAATATATATATATATATATATATATATATATATATATATATATATATATATATATATATATATATATGAAATATTTTTCTAAACATATTACAATATGTTTATAAAAATATATTATCTTCATACAACAAATGAGAGGTACATGGGTGGTGCACTGCAGATGTGTCGGTCTAAAGAAAAAGGCTTCTGAATTTTCTCTATGGTCATTACTTTTCTCATGATCGTGAATTTGCTGATGGACATGTTTCCAAGTATGCATGCCTCCTTTGACAAATGCACTGTCACTAGCTGAACGCTTTACAAATGCAAGACATATATGGAGCTAAATTGGGGCCAAACGTTTTGTTAATTTGAAAAAAGAAATTTCAATCAAAAAGCTAAAACTTGAAATTGAAAGCTTGAGTTTTAGTCCAAAAAATTCAATCATGTATTTTAACTAAAAATAAGTGTGCCAATTTTTTTTTCAGTTTAACTAATAGATTTAATTCTGGAAATATTTTGAATAAACAATTAATTTTAAAATTTTCACTTTTTCATATTTTGATATTTGAGGACTTATTATTTTTCAATTCAGTTTTTATGTTTTCAGGATCAAAGCTTATTTTTTCAGTTTTAAATCTTTTTTTTCCCCACTTTCAGATCTTTTTTTTTTTTTTGAGTTTCAGACTTTTGGCCCTGATTTTGCATAAGGGGCGTGGTTTCAGCTCAGAGGGGCGTGGCATCATGAGTGACAGTCCAACAAAGAAGGAAGGAGACTTGTGTCACTCATGTTGCCTTCAGGAAACGTAGGTGCTGTGAGAATTGTGGCTCAGTCCTTTTTATCCACCACATGCATGTGATTGGCAGTAAACCAACTAATACCAGTGACTAAGTTTGCCGGAAAAAAAAACTGTTTTGGGCAATATGTGGCACCATTAACATTATGCGAGCAACAAACTGCGCCTGTTTGTGCATTTCAGCAGTAACACTTAAAGAATGGACCCCTCCCACTTACATGTATGACCCTGAACGCACCCTTGTATTCACGGGCTATAGCGTCTGCATCGCCAAGGCAGCCCACTGGAGTCAGCACACAGCTAAGGAATGTGAAAATATGAGCTGTTTTAAATAGTTTCAACAACTGGGGTCCAGGTGACGAGCTGGGGCAGAGCCAAACCTTTCAGCCAGGTCATGTTATTTAGTTATGTGGACCATAACTCGACCGTGGGTGAAGCCACACAGAGCCTCATGAACATCATAACACAACATCTCTCATTTGTTAAAACTATTCAAAACAGCTCATATATTTCACATTCCTTACCTCTTTTCAAATTAACAAAACATTTGGCACAAACAGAAAATGGTTGACATACAATGAAGCTAATCACTTCCCGTTCTGTTTAGTATGTCTGTGGAGCTAAATTGGGGCCATCTTTTAAGTAGAATACATTTAGAATTATTCTTTGACTTGTTTGATTAAGGTAGTACTGAAAAAATAAATATAAACCCTTGGAGTGAGGGCAAGCAAAATAATCAAATGGCTTTTCATGACTTTTGCTGTCTTTTTTCTTTCCCTATGTCTGTGTGTGTGTGTGTGTCTCTCAGTACATCTAGTTGCTCTGCAAAATGAAATTAACATTTTAAATATTCTATACTTGTTAAGGTATTTGTATACTGTGTCATAGGTGAAGAACAATTTATTCTAAAAGCATAGCCTATAGGCTTGTTTTGTGCTCCTAAATTGTACCTGAAGGTTCCTGCACTGAGTCCTTAACCTGAGTGAAGTTGGCCCCACCATTTTCTTCAAATCAGACGAAATTGGTGTCAAACGATTGTGCTGGTTTGTGCAGCAAAAATTTTCATTTGTGCTGCTCTCATTTTAAAGATATTAAGAAATGTTTCTAATTCCGAGTTCATTGACAAAATTGGTGTCAATCAACTTGGCTACGTTTGCGCTGGTTTGTGCAGCAAAGATTTTTGTTTGTGCTGCTTTGGCTTTGAAGATATTAATGAAAGGTTGAAGGTCAAAAGGTCATATATATATATCAAAGTAAAAAACAAAAACGAATGCTGTGGTTGCAAGGTTTTAAGAATGCCTTTTTTATAAAGGAGATGGTCTTGTAACTGGCATTGTTATCTGGCCAATCAATGTCCTACAATGTGCAGAAGTCAAATCTTCAGCTCGACTCAACTTGGAATCTCAGTTGCGTAGGTTCTAAGAAGTGAGCTGAAAATGGGTGGGACCACCCAATGGAAAAACTTTGAACCTGAGCAGAGCTGCCCAGGGTAGGGTGGAGCCAAGCCAATGGAAAAAAGACATTTGTCTTTTCTCTACTCTTCTGCTTCTTTTAGCTTTAACAGCTCAGTTTCAACTTCTCTAGAAAATTTCAGCAAAGTAATTTTGCACTCAGCGTTCACACAGAATTTTTACAAAAAAACTTTACTGTTCTAGTTGTACTATTGTCTTTATCCCACTAAAATTAGGTTCAAGATATGTAATATATTTGGGTGAGTGCTTTTGATCTGGTCTTTTTTTGTTTATGTTCTGTACTCAGCTGCTGTAAAACTGTGCTGCATAAAGTAAAATCACTTTAACCTGGTTTGTGTTAGGAAACTAACAATATTTGTTGTCACATGCATGATTACAACTTTCTATCAACAAAATATTCTCAAATAATGCACAGAAATTACAATTAAATTAGTTTTTCAGAAATGGAAAAAAACAACACCCACCGATGGAGTACTGACACAATTATTTTTAAACAGGTTCTGTCTGAAGCCTAACCAGTAGTGGAAGTGACTTTAACTGTGACAGAGATAAAACCAACAAAGAAGAACAAAAGAGAACTACACATTAAAACAGCTAACTTCTTGGGTTAACTGCAGAACAAACAAGACCACAAAAAAAATTTAAAACAATTAAGAAAGACTTACGGGTAATTTTTTGCCATTCAGAGAGACTTTAACTCCTTTGCAGGAGCCGGCTACATCATATGCTCTGCGGGTCAGAAGTGCTACAATATCCTTGTCCAGTTTCTCCATCTTGAACTTGGATAGGTCTGGCTGGAACGTCACGCAGGTGAAGTCATCCCCATCAAAAAATTTTATTTTGGGATCAGAGGTCTTTGTCATGTTATTCTGCCAGGTCTGTGAAGGGTCAAACACATAGTAACATACGTGCTGTTAAAGACAAGTCCATTTAAAAGTCTTTTTTATGACTTGCAGTGTAATAAAACATCCTATGCAGATGGCAATGTGCACTATTCTTAAACATCGGCCACCCTTGATGTAACACGTGGACCATGACCCAAAAAATCTGAATATCACAACACCCTGTGACAAAACCAAGTGTGTTTGCACCATCCTTAAAAGTCCAATTGTTAGTCTTACCTGAAGTCTCACTGCATGTCACAACCCTATAAAAAACATCCACAAATCAAATGAGATATGTGGAGACTTTACATCAAAATAAAGGGCTGCAAAATATTTTTTGTGGTTGCTGTTTGCAGGGATGTTGCTTAACGTCACCGCATAAAGATAGGGCAAACAGCACCCCTGTGTGGCAAAGCCAGACTATTTGTAATTCACCACAACAGCAACCACTTGTAGCTCTGCAGGCTTCACCTAACTTAGTTAAGTTCAGAATTTATGATTCAACAATAAGAAAGAGACAGAGGGCAAAAAATGATCTCTATGGGAGAGTTCCAAAGCCAAAACCACTGTTGAGCAAAAAGAACATAAAGGCCGATCTCTGCAGCAGGACAATGACCCAAAGTAGAGCAGCAACATTCCTCCACACAAATACCAAAGACTCATTGCCAGGTAGATTACAATTGTAATCAAGTGATTACAGTTGTTGCTCCCAAAGGAGGCACAACCAGTTATTAGGTTTAGGGGCACTTACTTTTTTATATAGAGCCAGGTTGGTTTAGATAGCTTTTTTCTTAATAAATGAAATCCTATTTAAAACTACACTTTGTATTTACTCAGGTTATCCTTGTCTGATATTACCTTTGATGATCTGAAATATTTAAGCGTGTCAAACATTAGTCAAGATTTAATCTGAGTTTTTGGCTTTCTTTTTGTCACTCTCTCATAAAGCTCAGACTGGTGAAGAACCTGATCAACGGTTGTTGGAGCTTAGTCTCTCCCATCTCACCTGTGAAGCAGGAACTCCTTCAGAGAGCTCACAGGTGTCTTGGTGTTCTCTCTCACTATTCTCTTTCTTCACAGTCACTCAGTTTGTGAGGATGGCCTGCTCATGGTAGATTTAAATATATCACATATTCCCTCAGTTTTCTCGATGATGGATTTAACAGAAGTCATGCAGATGTTTAGGGCCTTGGAAATACTTTTGCACCAATCCCCTGACTTGTAATTTTCAATAATCTTTTCTGAGTTGAAAGAGGACAGTCACTTTTAAGCTAAATTGAAAAGTGTTTTGAAGCCAACATCGGTTGAAAGAAAATCATAAAATATTCCTTTTGTAAATTAAAAAAAAAAAAGTAGTATATTTTTAAAAATACCGAATATTGAGGAAATCGCTTGTGTGTTTTAGACTTTTTCCCTGACCCCCCTGATGTATGATGTCCACAGAGCCACTGAGGTTCAGCAATTCATCAGTGAGTGGATGAATACTGGTACAACGTGGTTCAGTTTGTTGAAATTAATTGTTTGAACCAGCCCCAAAATACCACTGGGCTTTCATTTATTGGCTTTTCAAAAGATAAAAACCTTCCTCAGATTTGGATACATAAGCTATCAAAACTTGGGTTCGGACAACTTAAAGAGAAACACCGTTCTAACCCTCATTCTTGCGGTAGACTGACTTCACGCCAAAAAAAAACAAGACCTTTTGTCAACTATTTTTAATTTTAAAAGAAAGGCAAATGAAGAGGAAGACATCTTCACAGAGAAAGAGACTAGAATCAGGAACTTTTACTTCAAACGTGACGTGAACGCTGTCTTAAAGGCTGCTTACAGGCCGACAGTCTGAGATCAGTTTGTAATTTAGAGCAGTTTGTTATTGATGATAAAATATAGACAATCCATGTGTGATTAAACAAATGTCATAGTCTGAAACTGCTGTTGATTAGTTTACTCTGGTGTGAGAGTTTATAAATGCTACTCTGAAGCGCGCTCATGTTTTTAACAAGATAGCTTCCGGTTAGCATTGAGTTAGCATTGGGTAGCTTCGAGTTAGCAGCGTTAGCTCTCTCCTGCTGTCTTTATGTTGATTTGCAGTGTTGTGTACTGATATCATGACAGTGATCTGGGGGTAATTGGTTCTCACCGTTCCACGTTCCCAACTCTGTCGTTATGCTCGTTGTTTTGTCAGCCATGACAGGCCTGGTGATCATCAGAATCCGAATCTGAAGAGTTTTCATCTGATTACAGAGATCCAACCGTCGGTTCAGGTTCATACTGGTATGGTTGTATATCTATTACTCCGGCAAAGTCTTCCGGCATTTCTTTGAGTTCAAAAATAGCTTCTTCTTCCATTTCCACTAGTAAACATCTGGAAAGTAGCGGCATTCTTGGCCATCCAGGGTACAGCACACGTCATGAACCCAGGATGGCAACTCCGCCCCACAAATCACCCGCTTTGGATATTATTGACTTAAACGCCAAAGACAGTTTATTCAAGTTTTAGGTCAAAAAAATGGGTCCATGCAATGTTGTGTGGATGTGTTTGACTAAATAACATTCATGAAATGTAAATTTTTTTAAAGATTTGATTTCAGTTCACCTCTAAAAGGGATAAATATTTACGGAATCACTTTCTTTATATAACAATTTTATTTAATTAATATTAATCTGTAGAAATTTGATTTCACTTTGTCATTGAAAAGGGGTGTTTACAATTTGTTTACAATACAAGGCCAATCTATATTAACCATGATTGATTTATGACAGCAATAAAGGCATAAAACATCTGAGGGAACATTTGAACACCTTATTGCTCTGGTTTAGTAAAATAGCTAGTATTTTATTGAAGTTTTCTGTTCTTATCAAAATGTCCCCCAGCCTGACAGTGTCTGTCTATCTAAATACAAATACTGTGTTTACAAAAAGAATACACAGTACACCTGGATACCATATGAAGACACCAGAAGTACTATATGAAGTAGTACTTCTGGTATCTTCATATGGTATCCAGGTGTACTCAAAAACACCAACAATATTGTTTTGAAAGCCATCATTAAAACTCTGCAGTGAATGTGATTTCAGCTGAGAGACGATAAACTGTGACTATGTCCGTTTATGAACACTGTACTTTTGGTATGATGACTTTTAAAGCCATTTCTGCGATTTAGGTGGAATGTTTTGCTCAGTACTAAGACCTGCTGTTCAGGAGCAGAACTACAATGAGGCTATATAAAAAGCCACTTTTCCATGTTAATGTACTCACGTGAAAGTACAGTTACTCTTTTAAAATTTGACTTAAATACAAGTAAAGTTACTTGTAGAAAAATCTACTCAAGTAAAAGTGAAAAGTAAGTAATTAAATATTTACTTTGAGTAAAAGTTACTTAGTTACTTTTTTTACAGAAGGAGACAACTGTCCTGCGGTGCACAAAGAACAAGAGTATTTTTTTTTCTCAAAATGAGTTCTTACATGAAATAAAAAGCCTCAGAATTACCTTTACCTAGGAGGTTATATTTTTGGTAGTGTTGGTTTGTTTGTTTGTTAGTAAGATTACAAATTTTTATGAATTTTTCAGCTAAAGATAAGACAGTCACAACAAACAAATGATTAAATTTTGGTGGTGATCTGGATAATAATCCAGATTGTAATATCCAGATTGTAATATCCTGTAATATACAGTTCATTATTGTAGCTTGTTTATTTTCATGAGGTCCTGATGCCTGCTCAGTGGATTGCTAAAGGGCTGTACAACAGAGTGAGGTTAACAGGTTAGCTGCTATGTGCTGCTCCAGAGCAAGTGATGAGTTAAATTTCATCTTAACTCCACATTTAGACACTGATCAAATGTTGGTGTTTTAATTTTCAATTTTAAACACAACAGTTACTCATATGCTCATTTTATCATTTAATCTATAAAATGTAATTTATGAATCTAATCTGAGGTAAATCCATTCCAACTGACCAGGTCTCATTTTTTTTAAAATGAACTCAAATAACTTTCAGCAAACATGAAAAATGTGATTGAAAACTTGAATACTCACACTTTGCACCTCAGGTAGCTGCAGTTAAGACTGCAGTAAAACAAAAGTGTGTATTTTACAAGATATTATTATCAAACCCATAGTTTAAACTGATCATACAGCCTGTTCAAAATAACTGAACTATCACTTTAACATTCATACAGCTGTTCACTCAATGTGACTAAATAAAAACATTTCTATTTAAACTTTAATGGCTGGTAATTTTACTAGGACATCTACTGAGATAAGCAAACTGTAATTACAGTTATCAAATAAATAAATTATTTGTATTTATTCTCAATGAATTCAGTATTATTTTTTTATCAGGTTATATATTTTAATTTAATTTAATTAGCCTTGGTTCTGTCTGCTTTTTGATTCTTTGACATGTTTTTTTTACACGCAAGTTCTGTTTATGATCACATCAAGTTACAGTGCTGCCTTAACTTGTTACCAGCTGCTACAGAGTTAGCCAATATTAGTAGTGTCAGGCACTGATGTTTGATAAGCTCTTCTACTTGACCCAGTATTTCACTGGGATACATCTGTTGGAGACTACTTGGTGACTCAAAATTGTAATAAAATATGCAAATCTTTAGTTGAACTCATTGAACTGAATTTGTAATCAGTGAGCCATGTGGCCACATTTTGTGCAGCCAGTTTTTTGAAAATTATGGCCAATTTATATGGCTTGCAAAACTGTATTCTAAGCTGTGCACATTCATTCACTGCCCACCACCACAGACATCATACCAACCTTGGCCCACTTTGTACCCACCATCCTGACTTTTATGATTTAATCTGCTGGAATATGCTTTAAATGAAGATAGGAAGATTTGGAGCAGTTTTTAAAATGATTATTATTCCTCATCAGTGTGGTTTTTAGACCTGGACCTAGATCAGGATTGTAGCAGTAAATTGCGAATGGTTTGATATACCCACAACATTATTATTATTCTGAGATTAAGTCTGTTGTACAATTTTTTTGAACATGTTCAAAATTCAAGCAACAAGACTGTAAACCTCTTAGACTCATGCACAGAAATCGAGAACTCCCGCAAATGTTTTGAGACAATATGATTTCCTCTAGAATGCTGTTTATCAACTAGTCCCCAACAGTTCAGTGAGAACATTTGCTTTTTAGCTCGTTTAAAAAATAAATAAATAAAAAATTAGGATGCTGCCCACAAATAAGTACCCACAAAAAATAGCCAAACTAACAGAGAAGAAAAAAAAATCTCACCTGTTTAAAACTGTGTCTGTACTCTTTGCAGGCCGTTTCCACGGTGAACTTGGTACTAAAGATGTTACAGAGCTTAGCACCATAACCATTCCTTCCACCTGGACACAAATTAATATTTACCTTTGCAGAAAACAGCCGGAAAAAGTCATGGTTTTACCTTGAAAATATAATTATAGATTGAAAAATAACAGAGTACCTAAAAGTACTTTTCTTATTTTTAGTTTTGTATTTTTGTTCTGGGATTCAACTAAAGTAAGCTTAAATGAGTCCTATTCTACTAATTAACAGGCTTTGTTGCTTTTACTAACAATCGGGTTAGTTCTGAGCTCTAATATGTAGTGCTGTAAGGTTGGGCGATATGTAAATTTTTTTTAACCGATATTCATCAGTCCAAGCTCTTAAAAAAACGACCATCTAATGGCTCAGCCTATCGATGGTTGATAAATTCGCCCAACCTTATAGTGCTGTCTAATTTTCAACTTTCTTCTTATGGGTTGGCTTTATGGAAGCCTGCTGGGTGTTGTGGAAATAATGAAGCAGATGTTGTAACACTGCACCTGGAGAAGACAACAGCCACTATGCACAAAAATGTAAAAAAGTCAAACAATACATTAAATCATATATCAACTAAGGTAGTTATCAAAAAATGAATAATGCATCATCACATGCAATAATGAAAGTAACATTTCTTGAAGGAATGTGTATTGCTGGCCACCTTGTATGCCAAAATTTTGTGACTTCTTAGTATCTAAAGTATGTGTTGGTGATAACTCTCAGCTAGTACCGTACAAAATTGTAACTCAATATCTGCAAAATAACTAAGTTATGGCACTTTCAAAGTTATAGCCCTTTCTGTGTCAACTGACTGTGACAGCCATCTTGAATTTGTTTGGCTCCAAAAGTGAATCACTTGTAGATGTTTACTCACTGCTTTTGTATTTTGATTACTTTACTAAATTCTTAAAATGCCATAGTACTCTCTCATCTTTAACTACAGAACAAAAATCAAGTTGCTTTGTTTTTAAAATAATAGTTTTTAAATTCTGTACACTGTTCTCACCTGTAACCTTCTTCTCGTCATCATCATAGTTACTGGAGGTGAGCAGATGGCCAAAAATAAGAGCCGGAACATACATCTTCTCATCTTTATGCTCTACCACAGGAATCCCTTTACCATTGTTCCAGATGGTGATGGTGTTTGATTCTCTGGTGAAGTCAGAATAAAAAGGGAGGGATGAGTTACACATGATTTTCTAACATTCTAATGCTGAAACATTCAAACATTCAAATAGAAACAGTTTGATCTAGCATGTTTTAAAGTCATTTTGTTTGTTTTAATATGTTCAACATTGGTTTAATATGAACACATATGAATCAATGCTTATGATGTTTTAAATGACTACCAAAAGGTAAAAAATAAATAAATAAATGAGAGTAAAGTACTTTATCAAATAATTATCCTGCCCTTTTAGATATTCCTTCAGTGTGTTTTAATGCCAGATAGTAAACCTTTAATATTAAGTTCACTACGAAAAGGACAAACAGTTTTACATTTTTAAAAATGTTCTCAACACGATACAGTTTCTATAAATGTTTACATCCAAGTGGACACGTAGAAAACACCTCAAAGCACTTGGGTAATGCCAGGCCTGTATGTGGCACTGTAATGCTGCCATGAAAATACACCAGAAACAAAAGAAACACTAGGACTGCAAGCAGTTATCATCGGGGTCTGAGCCACTTGTTGTATGCCATATTGGGGGAAACAAGTCCTCCTCGACATGCGTCTTTGTTTTGATTTTTATTCAGTTTGATCAAAATCCTAGCTGCCATTCGTCCACATTGTAAGGAGCAGCCATTGTAGGTAAATATAACTGAATTGCTATATAAGCCTTAAAATTGTAAAATTCACCAAAAATCATCAGTTGTCAGAAAATTTTCGAAATATTCACTAATGACTGGCTACAGGTGCACAAACATGAACAAATCTTTCACAAGAATTTGAAAAATGGTCATTTTTGGATATATTTTTGACATTTTTAGCGTCCTCCTAGAGTTTGGTAATGATGAGGTTCAGGATACCTCTTCAGGCGAGCAAACTAATCAAATGTATTAACATAGATAAGATATGGCTGTTTTACATGAAGCTAGCTAGCTAGCTAAAACTTGAATAAACATAACTCAGTCATTTAAAAACAAAATAAGTTTATTAGGTTTATTTATTTGTACCAAACATAACCACATGATATTTTAGTAAAAGGATAAAAATAAATAAATTAAAATAAATTAACAATAATAAGTACATTTTTGTTGGAAAAGAAGTTCTAAATTGCTGCAGATCCAAAACATTAAAAAGCCTTGCAAATGTTTACTTTATTAAAAGAAAAGCATTCAATTCCTTTGATTTGTTGGGTCTATTGTTTCTTGTGCTTGGAAAAAATCATTTTATTCTCTTAGTAACAAAAAAAAGTAATGAGTTCAAAAACAATGGCAAAAAAGGGGTCCTGCAGCCTGGGCATAGACAGTTGAAGTGACTCACAAGACCATGGATGGCACCTCATAAAAGGGTGGTTGAAGCCCTGAAAAAGTCACTATAACTGACTTATACAAGGTTTAAAGTGACACTAGTAAAAGGTACTCAAATTGTATGTAAATTGTGCCCACCCCACAGGCACGATTGCAACCAGAGGCATTGTAGAGTGGGGGAGTTCAACGCCCCCAGTTTTGCTAAAATAGAATCATGTTTCAATTAGGAGGATGCTTTTCCATTGTCCAGTCTCACTACGACTCACTTCAGTTTAGTTTGTATCAACTTCGTTTTTCACGGTCTTGTTGCTTTTCCATGACATTGTGTCCTGATGGGGGCGGGATTGTCATTTTGCATTCACCCAAGACTTCTGCATTGTCATTTTGTTTACAACGCAAAACACAGCATAGCAATGGAGGACATCGGGGTGATAGCTGCTGCTCAATCTGTAGCTTTTTGTCAGACTCGAGGTTAAATCTCACTACCTGAAATTAAAGCTTTGTGTTACTGCGGCCCACACGTTTTTTCCTCACATGTACCTGCATGAGTTGTCGCCCTGAGTTTTATATTTTTAAGTTCTTGTGGGCTACCTAGGTCAGGCTCTTGACAATGTGAATTAGCAACATTGGTCACTTGAAACGTGTTTTGGGACTGTCACCGATTGGAGGGAAAATATATACTGTCACTCAGTGCAAGGACGCTTTTGTCACCCAACTCTAGTCATGTCTTTTCCAAAACCTGCTGTGAAGAGAAAGGTTGGCGATGAGCACAGACAATTTCAGGAGAACTGTGAGATGGAATTTTAATATATTAGCTGTGTAAGAGGAAGTACTGCCAAGTCTCTGGCAGGAAGTAAGTGAAGCCTATGTTCTGAAGAACTATTCATGTTCTGCATGTTCTAAATTGTTATTAGTAAAGATTGAGAAGATTGGATCGGTTGTACTTTTTTTTTTGTGGAATACTGGATGCAGCCCAGCTTCACCCAGACACTACCTCTAATGGCCCCCAGGTAAGTTGAGCTTGAGACCTCTGGTTTCGGGGCTTCTAAAATGCTATTTTCATGTTAATAAAAGGCTGAAACAAGAAGAAAAAAATCTTTGTGTTTTGACAAAATGCCCTTCCTGTGTGGGCAGGCCTTACATTTGTTTTGTGTGTTAATTTAACACTATTCTATTTCAGGGTTTCTGCGAGCTTCACTCAGTTCAATTAAGGACTTTGTAAGACCTTTTAACTCTAAATATATAAATCATTTTTTTTCTTTTTTAATTCTATATTTTGTACATGACCCTGTCTCACCTCGGCAAACAGGCTGAGGGAGCTACACTAAAAAGCATTAAACTCTCTGTGAAACTACATAAGCAGCATGAACCAGACCGAAACAGGTCAAATAAAATCCTTACCAAACAGCAGCCAAGCTACAAACACAGGCTGATGTCGAAACAATCAGATATGGGTACAACCTTCAGGGTGAATTCAGTTCTCAAACCTCTTAAAATCCACTTAAAATATGATGCCTTAGGAATATTTGCTGCATAAAGATACAGCAAATAAAGCTAAATAAGAATAGTATTTTTTTTCCAATATAGTTGAGTTAACAAACAGAAAATATCTGTGAGAAGACAAAGGATGTTTTCCTTAAACAGAGTCCTGGATGCTGTTTTTGTAAATTATGTAAATAATTTTAAAACCACATCAAATGGTGATTAAATAAGGATTTTACTTACGGGTCAATGGTGACCTTGATGGCAGTCATGTTCTTGTCCCTTTGTTTGTTGTCTGCTGCATTGACTGCCAGGAAAAAAAACAAAACAAAACAAAACAAAAAAACTTGAGACAGAAGTTTTACAAAAATAAATCAACTACTCATTCATTTTTATTCATAATTAGGTCTTGATTTCTATTACTTGCTATAGTCTTTAATATTAAGGAAAATACCAAGAAGAATATTTATCCGAATTTGCTACAACTCAAGAAATTATTCATCGTTTAATACACTGTAAGTGACAATGCTTTTGCAGGACATTATAGACTGCCACAGTCCTTTCTATAGGAAAATAACAAAATAGATTGCTCATCAAAGTCCTGCTGGCAATAGTATTTTATTATTGGTTATATTTTCCAACCCTAAGCCTCCAGTTCAAAACACTGAGTGCCTAATGACTAATCAGCTGCCCTCTAGTCTGACATTTTCTAACACTTAAGTCCAGTTTGTGCGAAATGATTCAGAAAGCTGCATCTGCTCGTTGGTCTCATTGTGTCTGTGAGGAATTCATTTAGAGCACGTCTCAACAAGGGTGCTGATGTTGTGTTTTTGTGGTAAGAAAATTTTGTTTTACTGTGGAGCAGGTTTGCTTTTCTTCTGACTGATTCAGTCCCAAACCTTTGATCTTTTTCTCTGATTTTTCCCCTTTCTATTTTCCTTCTCCTTCCACTGCACTACGAATGTTGTCTGACAGTGATAACTGGCTGCAGGAAACCACAGAGCATTAAGGGGCTGTGTAGAATAAACAAAGTATTCCGTCAAAAATTTGGGCTGTATATTAGATACAGACTAGTGTTTCCCCTATCATAATCCAAAGGGAGCAGCCAAACTGTCGAAGGACAAGAGAGTTGAGAAGCAAAGTTCCTATTACTGAAGGATTGTTATTTCAAACAACAAATGAACATTTCCAGTAACTGTGTAGAATGAAGTGAACAGTTTAGATTCACTTACCAAGAATTTCATCAAAGATTTTGTACAGTCCTGGAACATAGGTGATTTCCCTCTGATTCATCCCAACATCCTCATCAAACACCCACATTTGCTGAAAAAAAAGTCAAAAAGTAAAGGACTGAGTGGACAGCACTGTCAGCAACAAAAACAAAGTATCTTATCTGACCGTTGTATTAATTCATCCATCCAATTAAGGAGCTCACGCCAAAGGAAGAAGAACTTATTTCTTTGGTATTAGGTTTTGTTGACCATTTTATATTCAAGACAAAAACACAACCAAACATCCACAATTCTGCTGATAAAACAGGGATGTGAGCACTTACTGTAATTGAACAAAATAATCCTAACATCTCAAAAAAGAACAAGTGGATTTTGTATTATTGATTTAGTCTTGATTTCTACTGTGGTACCTGGTTTAAGAACAATTCATACAGATTTTGGACAGAAAACTTGTTCCAGCTTTTTCAGAGATGGCAGGGTGAAGACATTCTTTTTTTGGCATCAAAAGGACAGATATTTAATATGTTATGATCTGGTGACTGGAAAAGCTACTATATAGCAAGTACTCAAGATAGGTGCAGAGTTCTTGGAGGTGGCTTTTAACTATTTTGGGATAAATGGGCACATTGGATACTCTTGCAAACGTTATTACTGTTGCAAAACAGTAAACCACTCAAAATTGACAAATACAGGGTTACTGCAGAGGAAAAAAAAAAACCAAAATAGCTAACAAAATTTTAAAAATCTTCTCCTTGCTAGATTAGTGTCAAATTGTGTATTTAAAACTTTGAGGTTCTAGGTGGGTACCATTCGAAGAACCAGAAAGACCCCAAAAGGTTTGTGCGGATAACAAAATTTATATAATATAGGGCAGAGGTTGGTATACTATAAGCATTACGACAGCTAATATCAATTTTTAGAAATCAGGGCAACCAATGACCTATATACAACACAGATTTTTTTAGGGGGGTGGGCAAATATGTCTTTTTCATTTGACAAAATATACCAACTTGCCTAGCTTAAATAGACATGTTTAAACAAACCTTAGAAGACCTTGTATACTTAAAAAAAACTATATAAAATATCAATCTCGTTTATTAAAAACTTAAATGTGGGCTAACAGCTCTAACATATGCCGCACCTTCATTTTCCTACTTGGTAATTAATTATGTACAGGCATGGCCAATATACCAGACAATTAAAAATTGAAACAGTCTATCTCTAAATTGAGCTATTGTATGCAAGTGGATATGACAACTGTAAAATAACTTCAGGATGAAGGATGAAACGTGGATGCTGAGTCGGAAAAAAATATTTTTGTCCACACCATCTGCACCACTGGACAGAAAAAGGTTTGGGCACTGACAACCCTTCAATTTTATCCAGGTGTTTTGATTTGGAGGGTAAAAAATTGGTTTAGGTCTGCAGTCACTGAAGCAGGTGTAGTTCTGTGATTTCCCCACACAATGCATTTTAAACATCCTCTAGCCTTTTCAATTTTTTTCACACTAAGTAAAACACTTTTATATCTCTGGGTGGTTCAGCATCTTGCCCAAGGACACTCCAGCAGGTGCAGAAAAGTGAATGTCACACTAATGTCTCTGCATTAATGCAACATTCCACAGCAAATTAAAATAACAACAAGTGAAACTGAATAATTTGAAACTAATCAATTATTATTTTACTTAATGTGATCATCACAAAAAATTAAATACAATAAACAATTTAAACTAAAATATAATTAGTTTTTGTCATTTAAAAAAAGTGCAAATGTTTAATCAAAAATGGCTCAGAGTGGCTGGAAATCCCAAAGGTTTTATTAAGACTTCAAGTTAAATAAAATGACAAAATAATCACAATATGAAGTTTATAAAGTATTGAATTCCTGACCGACACTGTAGAACTGCAGTATGTCAAATAAACAATGAAATGGATGAAATATCTCGCAAATGAATTATTTGTTAGGTGAAGGAGGTTTAGCAAGATGAACTGTATAAATATCATTCACTGCTCCTGACACGTCATGTTTGCAAACACAACTATGTTTTTTTTTAAACAGAGACCACTAACTTTATTTACTAAAACTAACTTATCAAGGTAAAAGTCGCCATCTCTGCACCAGAAAGAAAATTTGCTTTGCACAATTCGCAATCCATATTTTGTTTTCAGTGAAATGTTCAATGTTTCTGAAAGTCTGCCTTGATTTTTTTTCCATCTTATTCCCCTCCTTGAGCTCTGTTGTTTATCAGTTATAGATTTACATTCAGTGATTACTTTCTGCAAGAACAATTTGTGAAATATTTTGATAACAGGCAGACACATGAATGCACAGACACGGGCAAAAACACTTTTGCCTGCCTTTGCCTTTTGGTGGTGGGCAATAACAACTCACCTGAGTCACTGGCTCCACTGAGCCGATGTACGTGTCAGGACGGAGCAGGATGTGCTCTAATGGAGTCTTCTTCTGATAGACTCGTTCCACAGATAACTTTGAGCCTGCCTTGTCCTTCTTGGTATCTTCCATCTTTCCAATCTCACTTCTACCATTGGCAGCCTTCTGTTCAAGAGAATCATTACTGCTGTTAGTAAAATTAATTATTTATCTGTAGTTATCCATCTATAAAACAGCAGGAAACAATGACAGTTAGAAAATAGAAAAAAAGCTGAGTTTGCAGGCTTCTAATTGTCTCTACCATTGAAGAACAACTTTTGATTTTCTTTGGTGTGATACAACTGAAACTGTAGGTTTATGATGAACACTTTATATACAAAACAAAAACTATGGTGGCCAACAGGTGCAAACAGCTAAACACAAAGCAAAACACATGAATGATGCAAACTCCAAAGCACACAAACACAAAAAATAAATGCAAAGAAAAATGCTGCAATCACAGAAAACAGACAGAAGCAAAAAGAAAAATGCTGCAAATACCAAAAACACTAACAACCCCCCAAAGCACCAGTAAGTAAGAAGAAAAGCTGCAAATTCCCTGTAAAAAAGAAGTGCAACAGGCCACTAGGGGGACTCGAGGTTGGATATTCATGCCCCATGGATTCAGCAGTGTCTACCAATGACCCATTGCTGGCAGTGAGGTGTCAGTCAGCCCACATCTGTCTCTCTCTCCTCCTAAACACGGTGGTTCGCAACAGTTGAAAAATAAAAAAATTAAAAATTAGTCCAGTCTAGTGAAACAATTTAACATTAACTCTTGGTCAGAAGGCCACATGACATGGAGGTTATTTGATTTTTGTTTTTCCAAGCGTTTATGGTCCCTAAGCAGCCTGTTGCACTTTCTTTTTGTTTTTGTTTTTTAGAGTACATTTGCAGCTTTTTTTCTTACTTCCTGGTGTTTTGGGGGTTTGTTAGTGTTTTTGGTCTTTGCAGCATTTTTCTTTCTGTTTCTGTCTGTTTTCTGTGATTGCAACATTTTTTCATTGCATTTGTTTTTGGTTTTGGAGTTTGCATCATTCATGTGTTTGCAGTGTTTAGTCATTTGCTGTGTTTGCACTTCTTGGCCACCGTTAAAAAATAAATCTAGAAACCTTACAAAAGATCGACTCTTCACTCACACTGTTTTCCAGTTTGTCTCTTCTCTACATTATTTTTGCTATTAAACTACTTCAGCATGCCTCTTTTATATATCAAAAAATTCAGTAAGAAAAACAACCCCCGACAAAACACCAGAGGTTAAAAAGACAATATAGCAAAGCTAGTAGAGAAACAACTCAATGCAACACCTGTTAGAAACAGCATTAACCTAACACAAACCCAGATTGTCGGCTGTCAGTTTATCAGTAGCCATGTGCTTCCTTTTCAGACGTAATCAGCTATGGAATCTTTGCAAAGCATTTAAATGACCTTTATTGTCAGATCATTGAATTCAGGTGTTCCAATCACTTCCAAGTCCACAGGTGTACAAAATCAAGCAACTAGACATGTAGACTGCTTCTACAAACGTTTGTGAAAGAATGTGTCGCTCTCAGCTCAGTGAATCCCAGTGTGGTACCGTGATAGCCCTGTCCTGAAATTTCCTTGCTACTAAACATTCCACAGTCAACTGTTAGTGGTAGCTGCTTCTGTTTTAAAAGATGGTTTGCATCCCCTTCACAGTGAGTTTCTTCTTCCTTCCAGACGGAGGTTTTTAGTCCCTAAATGTAGAACAAGATGTTTTAAAAACAGCTTTGTTCCTACTGCTGTTATTGAAACGAACAAGCTGAAAAGACTCAGACACTCTCAGCGGTTTTTAAGAGATTTCATTTAAATAAAATCTAGTTTTATTTTTATTTCAACACTTTTTATGTTGTGTATATTTTATCCTAATTTTTAAGTATTACTCTCCTTTTCTGTGTCCGACTTTGATTTGATGTGTGGAGCCTTGAGCATTATTACATGGTTCTGGTTATGTTGATGTGTTTTTACTTTTTACAGCGTGTGTGTGCACGGATATGTATGCTTTGAATGACTGCAAAACAAATCTACCCTTGGGTATAAATAAAGTTACCTAACCTAATCTAAAGTGGAAGCGATTGGGAACAACACCAACTCGGTCATAAAGCGGTACGCCATGTAAAATCACAGAGTGGGCTCAGCAGATGCATATAGTGCACAGAGGTCGCCAATGTTCTGCAGAGTCAACAGCTACAGACCTCCAAGCTTCACAGGGCCTTCAGATTAGTTCAAGAACAGTGCATAAAGAGCTTTATGGAATGAGTTTCCATGACTGAGCAGCTGCAGCCAAGCCTTAGATCACCAAGTGCAATGCAAAGCATCAGATGCAGTGATGTAAAGCACTCCGCCACTGGACTCTAAAGCAGTGGAGACGTGTTCTCTGGTGTGACGACGCACACTTCTCTGTCTGGCAATCTGATGGTCAAGTCTGGGTTTGGCTGCTGCCAGGAGAACGATACTTGTCTGACTGCACTGTGCCAAATGTAAGGTTTGGTGGAGGGGATTATGGTGTGGGGTTGTTTTTCGGGAGTTTGGCTCGGCTGCTAAGATCCAGTGAAAGAAACTCTTAAAAGCTTCAGCATACCAAGACATTTTGGACAATTTCATGCTCCTAACTTTGTGGAAGCAGTTTGGGGATGGCCCCTTCCTGTTCCAACATGACTGCATAAAGACATGGATAAGCAAGTTTGGTGTAGAAGAACTTGACTGTCCTGCACACAGTCCTGACCTCAACCAGATAGAACGCCTTTGGGATGAATTAGAGTGGAGACAGTCCTTCTTGTCCAACGTCAGTGTCGTTTCTGGAAGAATGGTCAAAAATTCCCAAAAACAGATTCCTAAACCCTGTAGAAAGCCTTCCCAGAGGAGATGAAGCTGTTATAGCTGCAAAGGGTGGGCCAACATCATATTAAACTCTATAGATTACGTCACTCAAGCTCATGTGGGTGTGGAGGGAGGCAAGCGAATGCTCTTGGCAATATAGTGTAAATTTAATTTCCTGAAAAATGTGACCCATCCTAAAACACTCCTATGTCAGAAACACTTATTAGTCTGAGTGTTTCTTCATCCATAATGTGATATAAAATGGGCACATCACTGTAAAACTAGGAGTTCTTTTATACTGGAACTTTATATATGGAAACATCTCAGTAATTACAGTGATAAATCTGTGATATATTGTGCAGCTCTAACCTGCATAGACTGCTGGGTCAAAATATCAAGACTGAACTGAGCCAAGCTCTGAGCATCCAATGGATGGTCTGTACTGGAAAAGATTTTCTGCCAGAACATGCACTTGTATGTTATAGACCCCTTTTTCAACCATCAGAAAAGTGTATTTGATAATGAAATAATTTGTGCACATTTCACTTTCTTCCCTGGCCACAGAAGAATGTGTTACAGTACAGAAAAAAACAATTTGAGTTGTGAAAGAAATGTTAGTTCTTGACTGGAGAGACTAAAATGTGTTATTTGTCACAGTAGGTAAAAGAACAACTTCTACAGTTAATAATCAATACTAACTTACTTACATTGGGATGTAAGTTGCTTTAATCATCTTAAAAAAAAAAGACAATTGTAATCTGTACCCGGGAAAACTGATCAGCAACTTTACTTCTTAGAAAACTTACTTTCAAGCAATAATTAACCTTCAAAATATTTACAGTATCAATGTACAATATTTAAACAGGTATTTTTCCTGTCTGGAAATCCTGTTACTGAATTTGTTTCTATGAATCAGAAAAATAATATCTACCACAAACAGGACATTTCAATAAGTTAAATTCTAATAAAAATATATTTTTCAGTCAAGCACAACAGTAACATCAGAGAAACCTGCACATAAAAGCACCATAATCTAACTTCTAAAACTAAAATTTGTGGTAATTTTTTTAGGTAGAGTTGGAAATCATTTTTGAAATTCTGTCTAAACTCAACAGTTAAAGTTGGTTAAATTTAGATTACATTTAAAAGAAATTTACTTATTTAATTTAATTTAAATCATACATTGAGGTAAATTACACCAAAAACTGATAATCTCAACATGTTTTATTACAGCACTAAAATAATTTAGTAATGAGTATAAATACTGTTGGAACAAATAAAAACCAAGACATAATTCCTAGAATATTAGACAATTTTGCATGAATGTAAAGAGAGTAGAACTACAGTGTGAGATGCACTTATCGATTACATAAGTAGGTATGTGAAAAAGGCAAGGATTCCCATCGATTCAGCGCTGACTACCCTCATGGTGCCAGTGCAGTGAGTAAACACACAAATTGAAAACTCTCTCTGATTGCAGCAACATTTTCATTGTTGTGTGTTAATATAAATAAAAAAATGTTTACTTATTTTAAGAAGTTGATTTACTTTTTATGCTTTAAAGGTTTAAACACAATTTCTTATTTGTTGTTTATTTAAATTTGCCTGGAAAATTTGTGGCACTCTTTCAACATTAGCATAAATAATCTGTTATGCAAGTTGTGGCTTTCAACAGGATTACCTTCATCTGTTTTAACAGTTTCTTTTCAGCCTGGTCTGGCTTTCATGAAACTGATTAAACGAGGCTTGGTTAAGTCCAATTTTCTTATCTTATTCTAAATAAGTACATTTTACTTTAGTAATACAAACCCCAGGTCTAAAATCCAGGCCGATAAACAATAATTATTGAAAAATTGGTCCAAATCTGTCCATCTTCACTTTTAAAGTGAACTCCAGCAAATTAAACCATAAACGTGGGGGCCGCTGCTGAGGTGGGTGCAAAACAGGCAGAGGTAGACAGCAAAACAATGTGCACAGTAGGGCTGTCAAAATTATAGAAATGTCAATATAAAAATATTTAAAAAAAAAAAAGACATTTAAATCAATATCAATATAAACAGTGTCTTCATATAACTTTCAACAGCCCATCCTCTCATGGAACAATCATGGCTAACAGCAACACTGAGCGGCTGCAAGTCTAATACCACCACAACATTGGCAAGTATTCCAGAGTAGAGCCTTCTCAACCTTCTGGAACTGAAAAGTCCAAAAGTAAAAGCCTTGTCTGGGGGTATGAAACCGGCAGCCAGGGAAAGACAAAGGATGACGATAAGCCTGTATGCCAGCTAAGCTAAAGAGCGAGTAGCGCCACAAACTTGGCAAAGCATCTTCAAAACATGAGGAATTTTAAAAACTCAGTAAAAATCTTGTTTCTACAACAGCAAAGTATTAAACCTGTCAGACAGCAAATGTTAACATTAGCTATTTAATTATTAATAGCAATTTGCAGACAGCCACATTATTATTTTGTAATACAGAAGCTAACAGCTATGGCTAATAAGAAAACGACTAACATTGCTTTTGGTGTTTGGAAGGAAACTTCACGTCATACTCATTTTAAGATTGCTAAATAGTGTTAATTTAACAATTGTGTCTCAAATTAGTTTTGTTTCTTTTGAAGGCTCAGACTGAAGCTGACAAAAGCAGACCAGTGGTAACCTACACTACCCACTCCATTTGATCACTTAAAAAAAACAAAAAAAAAAGAAAAAAAAAAACACCAGAAGCCCAAAAATTAAACAGGGTTGTTGTCTGACAAATTTGCATGAATCAGATCCTTGTTTCCACTGTTCCGACACCTGTCTTTCAAACAACTAAGTCCAAGGTATGTCCTTTCATCTCAGATATATTTTATGCAGACTGAAAAGCCTGTACTGTACAGCACTGTCAAATAAACAGTCATGGAGCAGCTTTGGGAAAAACCTTACTTGTCATGCACCACAGACTTTTAGACCAGCTGCCGGCTCATTCATTGGAAGTAACCCTGTAATTTAGAAACAAGTCCTGAGTAGTGCAGACCTGGTGTTTGGGCAGTGTTGGGCTTCACTCAGAGCAAGCAGAGGACAATATGAGGGAGGCTTTGGAGGAGATTTAACTGGAAACATGGAAGCTGGACAAAAACGGTATGGCTGGTATTACTACAGATAATAAGTACACAAGATTTCATGTCAATCCCCTGTTTTGGTCTCTCTCCCTTACTTTCTGAGAATTTATTAAGGTCTGTCCAGTGGTGCATGATATTGTTTGCTAACAGACAAATAAGGTTGACTATAACAATTAATGCTAGTGTATCAATTAATGCTAGTGTATAAGGAAAAATCTCATGTAATAAGTAGAACTTGGAGCATGTATTGTGAATGACCCTCAGCCACTACCACACCAAACTACAGTATTTAGTACCATTTTTGTATTTCCTATGGTCAGTTGGTTGTGCCAGCTATCTGGATTTGGGTTGACTCCAAAATGTAATCAGTTATAGATGGTCATCCAGTGATTCTTTTCTAAACTTTCATTAAAGTCTTTCCAGTGGTTCATTAGATATTTTGTTAACAGTCAGGCACACACAAACATGGGCAAAAACATTATTGGTTGGTTCAGAAGCAGGTGATAACTAAGAAATGCCTTTTCGTTTCTGAGTTATTGCAGAGTCCTCTGGTAATCCGAAGTACCAGATTAAATAGTATTATGTAAAACTATATGATCTGTACAAATTCCACTTATTACAGATAGTATATGTACTTCACACTATTTTAAGACTTGCACACAATAAATATTGTAGCAGTGATCAACTATTAAGATGTTTAAACACTACTTTTGATTAAATCAAATGTCAAATGAGAGTTTTTCTAAGGAAATTACAATGAAATAAAGCACCTAAACCCTGCTCTGAATGATGCTGAAAGATTCAAGTTCCTCAAGGTTATTTTCACTCAAGTTTATTGTTTAATCATAAATAAAACCCTTGAGCAGCAGTAAATGTTACATTTGTTGTCAGAACCCCGGGAAATACTACACTCTTCTAGTTTGTAGTCAGAACAGGTGTTATGTACGAATTAATATTTGTTGTTTAAAAGATAGATTTAAAGAAAAATACTTTAACATTTATTTTTCTATTTGTTTGTTTTCGTCCGTTAAAACATATTGGTGGGGACCACTAAAGGTCATTTTTCCCATATTCAGCAAGAAAATAACCCCACATATATCAAATACGAACAGCTAACTCGTTAATCTTTCACATCCTGAGATCTTTTATTTGTGACAACATTTGTACAAGTAGCACCATAGAGGCTGGAACACTAATACACGGAGACAGGAGGGAGACGGATTTCGGAGAACATATCTCGACTCAACACCGGCTCCCGGTAAGACATTTAAATGAAGGCAGAGCCGGTTCGGCTGCAGCATGAACATAAACACCATCGAGGCTTGTGGAAGATTAAAATGCGATTCTCAGCAAAGAGAGCAACTCGGCTTGGTTAAACAAGTTTTCATGGATCACATCTGAACTATTCAGTTTTGTAATGAAAGTTAGCTTGTTGGTTTTTGATACTGAAACTTACCATCCAAGAGAGCCCTCCGTTTCCTGCAGCGCCGTTGGACATCTTCCTTTGTGGTCTTTAATTTGTTTATGCAGCTCCAAATGTTTTCAGTTCCAGCAAAATTAAACGTCTACAGACATCACAAATGATTCACTTGCTAAAAGATACGAAAACCTGTTTATCATCCATAATCTTTCTTGGTTTGCCTCTGAGATAATTACTGGAGTTGATCAAAACAAGAAAAACGATGCTAGCGTATTAGCTATTGTTAAAATCGACGAGCCGTGGCGTCGTAGGCCTAAACTTTTAACAAAGATGCTAACCAGACTGCTTGCTAAAAAATAAATACTGTACAAAGCAAACGCATTAAACACATTTACAATTTATTAAGGAAACTATGCCAAATAAAATATTAGTTTAAGTGAAGCGTTCTGAAAAAAAAGGATTTAAATATTTCTTATTCAGAAAAAAAACGAAGATTTGCTAATACCAGCGCCCGATGTCCGGCTTCGCCATCTGCAAGAAAGACAGCGAATCGTCTCGTAAACAAAGCAACCAATCATATGTCATCTTTCTAAAAGCGCCGGTGTTTTGACCAATAGGAGCACTTGGCTTTTGGAAACCGCTGCTCTTTCTTTCAACACAAGATGGCGGCAAAACCTCAACTGAAGTTTATCAAAAATCTAACTCTTTAGGGTTCTTCACTCTATATCACAGTTACATTGAAAATAATGTCATAAATTGACTCAAAACGTGACAGCAAATTGTTTTTATTGTGACTTTATATATATAACTTCTAACCCTCTAATGAACAGTACCAAAAGTATTAAAAACATGTTCAGCATGACAGGATGTAAATCCTAACATACACCATCACCACATGGGACCATTTATTACCAACAGAACATCTTAGAGCAACAAAATAAAATTAATTAGTTAGGTTTAGTTTGTTTTGTGCTGAGATTTCTTGCATTACAAATTGGTGGCCATAGGACACGCTCAAGACCACGTGGAAATACAGAACAAACCCTGTCCCATACTGATTTAAAATAGGATGCACAATTTTAATGTCAAATACAGGACAATTCTGTACTTTATGGGACATATATTACAAAAATTTTATGGCTTGCTCTTAAAGCTGTTTTTGTGAATGCTCAGATGTGCCTAAATTAAATCAGAAGTTAATAAAAATGTGTAAGAAGTACAAAATGCACATCTTATTTTATGTACCATTAAACCATGCTTTTTTATACATCCTGAAGGATTTGCATTTGTCTAAATATTGCACTGACTTTTCAACAATCTCAAACACTTAATTTCCAGTCATTTATACATCTCTCAATTTAAAACAATCAATAGTGTAGAGAAATTTAAGGGTCCTGTTGGTAAAGTATAAACGTTAAATATCTTGGAGGTGGATGATGACTTCAAATGAAGGCTCCTCTTGTTCTTTCAAACTCTGTCTGAAGAGCTGAGAGTGCTGCCATGAGGTGTCACCTTCTCCCCCACTGAGTTCTGCTGTAACAATGAGCTCTGAAGAGCTGCACAAACTAGGGAACAACTGGACTGTCCCATCTGAGAGTTCAAATGCACCGAAGGAAATGATTAGGAGAGATCAAGTCACACAATAGCTATTTTCATAATGAAATGAATCACATTAATACACTATACCTCCAGAAAACTCTGTAGTGGACTGGCCTGACTGCAAATGCCAGCAGACTTTTCCAGATTGGAAGGTCTGGCTGGAAGCCATGATGGAAACAGACTTTGTCTTCAATCCTGCTGGTGCAAAGTCAAACTTCCAGCTGATTCTTCCAAAAGACGAGCCTTCTGTTCGTGCTATATATGTCTAAACAACAAACAGACAAATAAACAATCAGCAGTTATAACCAGATGTACTTTCTACTCCGTAGTTATTATTTATATATATATATATATATATATATATATATATATATATATATATATATATATATATATATATATAAATTTACTAAAAAAACAACATTATACAGGGTAATTTGTGCCAAATAGAGCTGAAGATTTAATTGCATTTGCGATAATATTGCGATATGACAAAAACAAGATTTTCTAACCGCAAAGGCTGCGATTTGACTGTTCACACGATCTGGTGACATGACTCATGAGTGAGCCAAGCGAAGCAAAGCACACCTTTTATTTCACACAGGTGAAATAAATTTGACATGTCACGTGATGTGATGCACAATAAACCAATGACAAAGAGAAGGAGAAAATAAAACAGAGTTGCAGCGGAGCTGAAAACAGTGGAGTTTTTAGCAACAACAACCAATCTGTGGTCAAGTCGTTCATCAGAGCCATACCAGAGTCTGACAATGCATTACATTGACAAACACTTAAATCTCAAAGCTCGCTGCCTTCAAGCATTCTACTTCCCGGACAATCACACAGGGGAAAACATTGCAGCCGGCCTAAGAGAGGGGCTTGTCAGCTGGGATCTACAGGAAGAAAACCACATATGCATAATGACGGACAATGCATTGAATATGGTGATGGCAGCACAGCTAAATGAATGGACCAGACAGCAGTGTTTTGGGCACCGATTACATCTTGCCATAGGTACGTAAATTAGTATCATGACGTATAAGTCAGCAGGTGTGTGCGTGATTGTGTGTGAGCAGAGACTGTGTCTCTGTGTGTGTGAGCAGAGAGACTGTGTCTGTGTGTATGTGTTTGCAGAGAGGGGGCGTGTGTGTGATTAGAGAGACTGTGTTGGAGAGAGAGAAAATGTAAGAGATGGAGGGAGAACATGTGAATGTGTATTATCCAAAGTTAATAACCTTGTATCACACTAGTAAAATTATATTAATGTTCTTACATTATTTTGTATTGCAGGACATGCACTCAAGATGACAGTGTCAAGAGCAATGGGTCTGTGCAAGAAGGTGGTGGGGCACTTCTTCCACAGTTGGAAAAAGAAGGCAGCAATGACTGAGGCACAAAGGGAGCTAAAACTTCCTGAGTACAGCCTCATCACTGAATTTTCAACAAGATGGGGATCCAAAGAAATGATGATTGCCAGGGTGCTAGAGCAGCTTAAAGCCATTTCTCATGTGTTGTCAAGTGACCGATATGCACACTCCCTCATCCCAACCTGACAAGACATTGAGGTGTTGGGAGTCTGTTCACAAGGCACTTCATCCTCTCCTGGACCTTACAGATGCTCTCTCTGGAGAGGAGTATGTAAGCATCTCCTACCTGAAACCAGTTCTTCACCTTCTGACCACCTCAGTCCTGTCTGAAGGCTATGAGGATACTGACCTGACTAGGTCAATCAAAACCAAGGTCCTGGCATACCTCAATGATAAGTACAATGACCCCAGCATTCAGGATGCTGCATCCTTTCTGGACCCCAGGTTCAAAGTCCAGTACTTCTCTGCAGACAACATTCCTACCATTAAGACCCGACTGAACACCAAAATGCTGGAATCAGCAAGGCGTGCACATAATCAGGTTAGTAATAATATGTATGTATGATATCACAAACACTTTATCTTTATTTATTTGTCCAATCCAACTTCAATACAAATTGCTGTTTTTTTTTCATCTGTTAGAAGGGGTCTTGTATAGAAACCACTCTGAGGTTTCAAAGTGTACAGCCCTCTGGAGAAAATGTGAAGTCTCTTGGCAGCTTCTTCAAGACTGCTGTAACCTCTTCTGTTTCTCCCATGCAACCTGAAGATGTCGCTGAGGCAGAGTTAAACGGTTACCACATGACCCCTGCCAATGATGCAGAAGATGACCCCTTGGCCTGGTGGACGGTGTACAAGATCAACTTTCCACGACTGTGCAATATGGCCCGCAAGTATCTCTGTGTCCCTGCCACAAGTGCTCCTTCGGAGCGTCTTTTCAGTGCTGGAGGGAATATAGTGACTTGCACTCACTCGTCTTTAAAACAAGCAAAAGTTGACATGCTGGTTTTCCTTTAAAAAAATCTTAGCTCCTGAGAACCATATAGAAGAATCTTTCTGTTTGGCTGACAGTGCCATACTCATGTTAGAATGTTGTGTGCTGTTGTTACTGAGTGAATATAATATTTTCATTTGTGTTCAAAAAGTTTTTTTTTCTTAACATTTAATAAGGACATACATTAGTTTTGAGAGAAAAATATCACAACAACCACATATTAAAGAATATTAATTTAGATGAAAAAAATCTGATATTTACTTGGCGGCAGGGGCGTAACCATCATCTCAGAAGTGAGGGGGACAAATTTTTCAGAGGTCTATCTGGTGATTTATTATCCTTTCACAGTCAATCACACCTCTCCTTAGTAGTTAAAAATACAAATAATCACTAAACAGCCACAGTTCTGCACAAGGGAACTGACTTTAACTCTTTAAGCTATATACTAACAAAATCTAAAGTTTCACCTGGCGATCTCTAGTTGAGTTGACACAATTACCCTCGAACATCTACAGGGTAAGTAGTCAGGTCATTAAGTGCCAAATGACAACACTGAAAATGAAATGTTTAGTAAAACACCATTCCTCTATGCAAATTATTACTTACACAAAAAATGCAATGGAAGTGACATGGTAATAAGCCGCATAATTTTATTAAACGGCATGAACATCAACAGCCTTTACTGTTAGCTGATTTTTGTTTGTTTTTTTCTAAGTGGAAAAGACAATCTTGTGAATAATCAGCTACGGTAAATTGAAACTTGTTTTTCTTTTAACTCTGTAACAATTTTACCTTGTATCTGCCTGACATTTAAAACCCTAATTTTTTAAAATTTTTAAATGTTTAATGTTTTAAATGTTTTTTCAAAGTCCCAAAATAAAAGTTCAAGAGAGGTCTTTAACTGACTATTTACATGTCTGAGACAGAAAGGTAAGTAGTCTAAATGTAGATTTAATCCAACCATTTCCAAAAAAAATAAAAACATGCAAAGTGAAGATGCTGGTAAAGCACAAGCTTTGCTAATCTGTTGTTATTCCAGCCTTATTCTCTGCTTTTGAACTACAAATAATCAAAGTTGGATCTTTAAAAATCTTTTATTGTTTTTTAATTTACTGTCCTCCAGGTCAAACTGGTGTGCTTTTGTCTACAATTATTAAGCTGGATACCATTTTAACATTAGGTGATTTTAATTTACATGTTGATGATGTCTCCAGTAAGGCAGCTGCTGATCTTATCTCCATCACAGACACATTTCACTTTATTCAATATGTGTGTTCCTACTCATAAAAAAGTCATATATTGGACCTGGTTTTTCTCCTTTGACCTCAATGTTAAAGATGTTTGTGTGGAGGATATATTTTTAAGTGATCACAATTGTATATTTTTCAATGTTCTTTTAGTCCTAATCCAGCTCCTCCTAATTTTCTGATCCAAAGACGTATCTTTAATGAGCACACTCCTGAAGCTTTTATTTCTTTTTGATTCTGCCTCTTTAGATTTTGACATAATGAATAGGGATTCATTTATTTCAGGTTTTAACACTCATTGTATGGAAAATTTGGACACTATAGCACCTGTAAAACTGAGCACTGTCCAGAACTGCTCTTGGATTAATAAGGAAATCCTTAGCATGCCGTAAGGCTGAACGTTGGTGGAAGAGCACTAAACTGGAGGTTCACAGGTCCCATTTTAAAGAACTGACCAGTTCTTTAAATGAGATGCTCAAGAATGCCAGATCCAGTTTTTTTTTTTGTAAATCTCATTAAATCCAAAGGACGTAATCCCAAAATTTTGTTTGATACAATCAAGAACATTGTTTAACCATCTTTTTCTTTTCATCTTTTACAATTGCTGACTGCAATCTTTTTTAAAATTATTTTATTGACAAAGTTGCAGGCATCAGGACCTGTATCTCTCCATCACCTTTACACTGTCTGGTCCCTTGTCGTCTGTCCTCTGATACTTGGTCTTTTTTCACCCGTGTCAATTCAAGACATCAAAGAACTCTTGGGATAACTGAAGTTGTCTTCTTGCCCACTCAAAGTCCTCTCCTCTTCTCTTTTTAAAGATATTTTCAACTGTATTGGTCCTAGTGTTGTAAAACTGGTTAATTTGTCTCTTTGTTCTGGCTCTGTACCCCGCTGTTTCAAAACTGCTGTTGTGTGTCCTCTGTTAAAAAAAACATAATTTGGACTCTTCTCTGCCTGAAAACTACAGACCTATCTCCAAACTACCAATTCTATCAAAGATCCTTGAGAAGGTTGTAGCAGAACAATTAAGTAGCTTCTTAGAGGCAAATGACATTCTGGATACTTTTCAGTCTGGTTGTTGCAATTTGTGGATCACATTGTTCTTATTAGCAGATTGAGAGATTTGTTTGGTACATTTGGGTCTAATTTAAACTGGTTCATCTCTTATTTATCAGAAAGGGTTTTCACTGTTTTCAGGCTTACTCTGCTGTTGCACCACTGTCCTGCGGGGTACCCCAAGGTTCAGTTTTAGGCCCTATCCTCTTTCTATTGTATCTATATCCCATAAGAGACATCTTAAAACATTACAGTAATGTTTCATATTATCTATATGCTGATGATATTCAGTTGTACTGTTCCTTTCGGAACTCTGAGCTCTACAAACTGTCTGAATTAGGCAGCTGTCTGTCAGAAATCAAAATATGGCTGAACAATAACTACCTGCAGTTAAATGCAAATAAGAGTGAGACTCTTGTTATAGCCCCTGAGGATAAAATCCCTGAAATCTGGCTTCATCTTGCTTTTTTAACTCCTTCAGTAAATAATGACCTCAAAAATTTGGGTGTTGTCTTTGACAGATCATTGGTTTTTGACGCTCATTGTAAAACGTTACTTCGCAACTGTTTTTTTTTTTTTTTCATTTAAGAAATATTTCTAAACTGCGGTCTTTTGTGTCACAGAAGGAACTTGAGATGATTGCTCATGATTTGTTTCTTCTCATTTAGATTACTGTTTAAATAAATCCTCCCTGGCTCACCTTCAGTCTGTGCAAAATGCTGCAGCAAGATTATTCACTAAGACGCATAAAAGAGCCCACATAACTCCTGTTCTGGCCTCTCTGCACTGGCTCCTTGTGCATTTGAGGATTCATTTTAAAATTTTGGTTTTAACTTTTAGGGCACCTTATAGTCAGACTCCCAAATATATTTCAGCCCTTCTGAAGCCTTTCTGTCCATCTAGGTCTTTGAGATCTTCAAATCAAATGTTGCTGGTGGTACCTCTCTTTTAAAAAAACATCTTAGGACATTTTTATTCAGACAGGCTTTTATCTAAGGATTGTTTACTGTTTTTAGGTATGGTTTTACTGTTTTTTGTTATTGTTGCTCTCTGTTAAGCACTTTGTGACATTGTTGTCTATGAAATGTGCTATACAAATAGAGCTTACTTACTTACATACTTAATCTAAGAATACCAGACTTACCATCTGCCAGTCATTTTCCACTTTTCTGAAGACAGACTGCTTGGCCCACACACACTGATCCCAGTTCTGGATGATTTCAGAGCAGCTGGACACTCTGCAGTATTGGTCTTTGGAGGACACATAGCGGATATGTAGAAATCGCTCATTCTTTTCTTTCTCAGTTGGAGTAAACACAAAAGCTGCCACCTGAAACAAACACATGCATGAATGCCATCTCTCAGTAAAGTCTGCATTTACATCTAGCTGGACAACTAAAAAGTTACAATACAGTGCCATATATAAAAAAAATACTGGTGGTTTAATAAATCCACAGCTGTTCTACCTCTGTGTGGAGTTTCTTAAAGCAGTAAAGACATTTATTTTATCAATTAGTACTGTCTGTACATGAGACATGTCAAACAGAACTGCACTGGCAGCACTTTGGAAAAACAAAACTGCATCGACCTTGTTGTGAACCATCTACATGAGAGGTTATTGTTTTGTGTTTTACTGTATAAAAATTAGGGTGGTGGAGAGTGGATAAAGCTGTTGCATCACAGCAAGAAGGTCACAAGTTCAAATTCAGCTAGGGCCTTTTTGTGTGGAGTTTGCAGTGCACACGTGGGTTTTCTTGGGGTATTCTGATTTCCTCTGACAGACCAAAAACATGCATGTTAGGTTAATTGGTAACTCTAAATTGTCCCTAGGTGTGAGTGTGAATGGTTGTCTGTTTCATTTGTCTCTAGGTGTCCCTGTGATGGACTTGCGACCTGTTCAAGGTGTACCCTGCCTTTCACACAGTGACTGCTGGAGATAGGAACCAGATTCTCACAACCTGAAAAGGAAAATGGATGTATGTAAAAGCTGCCGCCTGGTAACAATACAGTTCATGTTCACAACATGCAACAAAAAAAAATCCAATAATCAATTAAAGACCTTGCACTCCCTAAAGGAATGCAAATCATTCAATGCTTTTCATGCCAGAAATTTAGACTAATATTATGTTATGATGAAAAATAATGGCATTATAGCCATTTTGGCCAAACCTTGAAAAGAGCGTTATGTACAATCTCAAGTGATATCTCACCGGATCTTGCATGATCTGTTAGGCATTCGCAGTACATAATCTGAACACTGTCAGCTACTAACACACCAAACTTAACTTCAATTTTTTCAAAATTCACCAGGTTATATACATTTTTGTGGTCATTTAGAACTGTGTTAACTCAAACAGTTAATCAGTTGTACATGTACAGCCAACGTTTACTTTCTGAGAGTTTCTTTAAATCCATCCAGTGCTTCATAAGATTTTTTGCTAACAGACAAACAAGGTTGATTCCAACAGTTAATGCTTAGGTTTTAAGCAAAGATGTTGCACAATGTGTTGTGCTCACAGAATGTTGTTAGGAACAATTCTCAGCTACTACCACACAAAGTTTTAACTCAGTATCTTTAAAGTTTGCTGAGACATAGCCGTTTTTGTGTTTGCTAAGGTCAATTGGCTGTGACAGACATTAGCAGTAAGACAGAAACATTGTGGGAGCATTGAAAAAAAGCCTAAAACAACTGTTAGTGACATCAGCAACAAAATCCAGAGGGCAGGAATGACGGCATCACAGTCTACTGTTCACGGAAGACTTCATCAACAAAGTACAACGGCTGCACAAGAAGATACAAACCACAGAACAGGAAGGCCAGACTGGAATTTGCCAAAAAATTACAGAGATGAGCCTCACACATTCTGGGCCAAAGTTTTATGGACTGATGAGACAAAGATTAATCTTTACCAAAGTGATAGAAAGGCTAAATATCATTCTGCTGTCTACAGACAAAGTTTGTCCGCCAATTAATATAAAGATGCAACCAAACTGATTGGTTTGAGACTTGTAATGGCTGACTTAAATCAGTATCAAGGACCAAAATAAACAGAGCTTTTCTGTCCTGACAGATAGTGTTCACGTACCAGGCAGTGATATTATTAAAGCAAATCCAACTGCAGAAGTGAAGAAGGTTTTGAGTCTTACAAAAAAAGATCTTTAAGCTCCTCAGTCTTCTCAGGGGGTTACAGTCACTGTCTTGCCTTCCTCATCAGACTGGAGATTAGGATTAGGGTAACTCTAACCCTATATTTGAAATAAAATTGAAGTAACCTGCTAATTTCCTCACCTGGCCATTAAAACATTGTTCAAACACTAATACTGATCTCTAACAATGAAAAGGTTTTGTGGTCTGAGCATGTTGCTGATCAAAATAAACCTAAAATATCTGGTTAAGCAGATACAAATGTTAGCCCATATATAATGAACTATACCTGTGTGGTTGTCTTTGTATCAGCTGCTCTGGTCTCCCCTCGTGCTATCCGCCAGGCCAGAGAGCCAGAGTTTCGCCCTCCCAGTTCTCCTGGTTTTGGCTTCTTTGGGGAAATGAACTCCACCAGTTCAACCAGCAACCTCTCTGTCAGCTCCGTCTTCCTGTTTGGACTCAGGGACTGCTGTCTCTGATTGAAAGAGTTTAACATCATTGCCGTTGTGGCATTTTATCCAATATGCTGAGTTAAAAAGAGTTCAACTTACAGCAGCATTAAGCCCATTAATGGTGTGCAGCAGCCAGGCTTCCTGAACCCTGGTTCTTCTTGACAAAACTTCTGGATGTTTGCACGAATACCTCCAAGTCACATCAACCACCTGCAGCACAAACATACATCTGTCTATTTTTATTCTAAACCTAAAAAAAATAAATTCTCAACTATCAGACTGCCTGTTTTAAGATACTGTACTAAGTACAATAACAAAAAACTAAAACAGGAACTTAAATAGATTAAAAGTATGCAGTTAGCGTATGATTAAATATTTAAACTGTTTATTGATTCAGTTTAAACAAACTAAACATCCAAACTAAAGTTCACAGACCTGTGTAATTACTGCATTTCAAAACTGCACTGTGATGTTTTCAGTCCTACACTGATTTAAACCACTGTGAGTGTGAAATCCTCCACTGAAAACAGAACATATGAACACTTGTGGTTTTTTCAACAGAAAAAGCTCTACTTTCCAAAATAATACAGAAGCTTCTGTCACTCAAGTACAAATGAAACTAATCTAACAATGCACCTGTAACTCCAACCCAGCGTTCTAAAGAAGACATAGAAATCATGTTGTCAAAAGCTTCAAAAGCTGCAGTTGGATTTAAGAGTACGAGGATCATATAGCAGCCAGATTAATTTGCTTAAAGAATAAAATTATAAATCCTTAACAAAGTAGTTTCTGTACTATGTAAATGTTTAAAATCAGACTGGAAGACTTCCAAAATGCAATTTTTATGCAGGAATATTAAAATCCCAGACAATTAAAACTTGGTCATATTTAAGCAATAATTCAGCTATTAAGTCTAATAAGTGATGGAGAAAACTTTGTTGTACTTTGGTGATCTGTGTATCACTCCCCACAGTACTAGCTAGGAGCAACCCAGTTCAAATATAGGCAATTTAAAGCAAGAAAATACTTTTTGCAGTCAAAGTGATTCATTATTTCTACTCCTCTACCAGATGTCCTCAGAGCATTAAAAAAGAGAAATCAAGGCAAAAGTTCATAAAACACTGGGCTCACCAATGCACCAATAACTTAGTCACATAGAGAAAATCCAATTCGCTGAAACAGAAAAAGTCATTTAAAATAATTTTTTGCCATTTTTTGGGCATTTACTGGGGCCATCCTTGTAAATCCACAGCTTGAGGAGAAGATGACCGATGATGAACTCCTAAGACTGGAAAAAACACCAGCAAACAGGACCCAGTGAACACAGGAACCAACCAATGGAACCAGACAGGGAATGACAGGATCCAAGAGGTGTCAAGACAGGCAACGGACCACTCCATGATCAGCCAACATGCTGCAGTCTTTGAAGACAGTGCAAGGCATGTTTTGAGCCCTGGCGTCAGTGGCGGTGCAAGTAGGTGCACAGAATGGAGAAGGTTAACAGGAACATCAGCCAGGAGAGGAAGATGCTTGGTGCTATGCTCATTATGATGAAAATATGCAAGCTTAGTGGCACATAATTAAAGATCTAAAAGTGACTGATATTCATACACTAGTAGTGAGTTGATGTTGATAAGAAGAGTCAGAATCAGAACGAACAGTTGGTACAGGCAGACAGCAAGCCACGCACACAGCGCGTTCTTGAGATGAGAGCTGCTGACCGTTCTTTTAGCTTACAGCTTCTGTTCTGCTCTTTTTAACTTGAGCATCTTTTTTGCTAGCACCTGTTTTGCTGCTTTTAGCTTCTAGCTATACCACTGTTTTCATTTTAGCTTGTGTTCTGATTGTTTATTTTACCTCTGTTCAGCTTCTTTTAGTTTTAACAACTCAGTTTCAGCTCTCAGCATTCATATTGCGTATTTGCAGAAAATGGTAATTCTCTATTTTTTATAATGGCACTATTTTTTTTCAGTAACAACGAAGAAACCTTGAAAATAAGAAATATCTAACTAGTTGAAAGTTAAAAAAAAAATGTAGCTTTGGACTGATATTAGTGCTGATGTTTATAATATAAGTAGAAATAATAATGATGCTGGTATCTGACCTGATCTTTAGAGAAAGCCAGAACGTAGGCCAGCTTCTTTCCCCAGCCGACTTCGTACAGCAGAGGTTTATCACACACATTTTCACACGAGTCGCAGTGCAGCCAGCGACGCTGGGAAACAGAGTAAATCTCTGTCCACACGTGGTCTGAACCCCACCCCGCCCAATCACACACAAACACACAGACACACACATACACAAGTGCACACAGTTACAGTTATGATAACAAAACAAGAAGGAATTTAATTGACACATCAATTTGTTGCTGATAAATCAGAAATAGTTTTCTAAAGAAACACACTGCACTGAAAATTAAAGTCTTCTTTCTGCTGGCTAAAACTAAATCAGACAAATAGTATTTAGTTGGGACATGAAGATGGCTATAGTTACAGAGAGATGTGATGAGGTTGTAACACAGAGCAGAGTGAGCTGCCAATGTTGCTCCTAAATGAAGACATATGAAAATAAAGACTGTCAACAGCGAGAGCTCCACTGGTTCATACCTGTGCTGTCCCAGATGTACCTGGCCTCAAGGCCCACAGCTCTGCAGCACAGCGTAAAACAGTTGGCCCACTCCCCACAGCGCCCCCTCCTGCTTTCCAGAAGCTTCTCAGGGTGGTTGTACCTTGTGTTGACAGGGAAAAAAAAATCACATCAAATGTTCCTATTTTAAACACTGTAATGGTAAGCTGAATATTCTAAAATAAATGTCTGATTTAATGATCAGAAGTACAGAACCTGTCTAAAGACCAAAATCTTTTCCATAGTGTAGAATATACTTTCAGAAAACTGCCCAAAAGTCTGTAGTGTACTAATCTGTCAGGAAAGCTAAAAATGTACAAATATTAAACCTACTATCTTGGTTTCGTAAATGCTTATTTTGGCAAATGATAAATATGTGCTTTATAAGTTTAAAATATCACCAGTCACTGAAAAATGAAGGCGGACAATAATGTTTCTGCCTGTGTCTGTGTGTGTGTGTGTCTGTTAGCAAAATATCTCATGAAACACTGAACAAATTTTAATGAAACTTTTAGGAAATAATCATTGGGTGTACATCTACAACTGACTAACTTTTAAAACCAAACCAATTAAAGATGGCCGCCACAGCCATCTGAACTTAGAAAACACAAATATAGCTATAATTTTTATATTGAGCTAAATATTGGTGTAGTAGTAGCTGACAGTCATGCACAACACAGCATGACATTGAGATATTGCAAATAACAATATTTTCAAGGTTTGAGTAAAACAGCTACAACTGTCATTTCTCATCATAAGATGATTTTAGTTTCAAACCCTGGTATGAAAGGCAGCATGTCATACACATTCCTTCAAGGAATACTTGGCTTCATTGCTCTCCAAACTAATCTTAGTTTTCTGCTTCAATCAAAGTTTTTATTAAAGCCTCTGATAAATTAACACTGTGACATACACATACACACACACACACCTGGGGAACCTAGTGGAGAGTTGACAGCTCTGACAGTAGTGGTTCTCCACCCTCTGGGCTCCCCAGCGAAGGTCATCAGCATTGGGACTGAGGGAGCAGCCGTGCTGAGTAGGACCTTGACATTGGCTGCAGGGCAAACAGTCAACCCAGGAGAAGAAGTCCTGTTTGAACCATCTGAGTAACTCCAAAACCAGGAAGTCTTCTATTCCAAGTTTACATCCTACACACACAAAAACAAAGGTCGTTTAACGTGGATCTGTAACTGGTGAGGTAAAATCAAGTTTCATGACAGACTACTCTGAGACACTGTTCACACCTGTCATCCATGAGCAATCTGTTTGAATCTGGATAGCTCTTAAAAACAGGCCTCAACAACATTTTGCATTATGTATGCCATTTTGATGCCTTTATAATTTACTTACAAGAGACCCATTTAAGGGATGTAGACCACACTAGACTGAAGAGGAGCTGGATGAATGTATCTTTCATCCTTTTTTCAGCAAATCAATAGCAGTTGCCACCTTATACATGGACATAATTCCCTTTGCTCATGTTAAAACAATTTATGATTCTGCTGGCAGGTTTATAATTGTCCTGGGGCACATTTATGACATAAAAGTGGCTCTTGTGAATATATATGCTTCCAATTGGAAAGATGACTCATTACTTAGACAGGTTTTCTCAATGATACAGATTTTGACTATCTATAACTTGATGATGGGAAGGGATTTTAAGTGCTGGTTGGAACCTTTCTTAGACCGCTTCTCTTCCCCTTCTGCTGTTCAGTAACCATAAGCCAATGTGATTGAAACCTTTATGAAATAATTTAATGTTGTGGATGCCTGGCTTAAATCTAGATAAGCAATACTCTTTTCTTGCATATTCACCATACCTACACTCACATTGATTTGTTTTTAGTTGATAGCAGGCTGCTCTCATTAATTTCAGACTATAAACGACTACTGTAGTCTCAGACCATGCTTCAGTCTTCATGAACATTTATTTCCAGAAATTTGCTAAAAAACACATTTCTAATGCAATGGCTATACTAATCTGATTGTTCTCACGATCCTGCAGAATTGATCTTTTTACTCATTGGGATTAATACTCCTTTTCCGAATCAGAATCTGGCCAAGGACCTAGAAAGCCCGATCACGGAAATAGAGATTGAGGCGGCAGTTAAATCTTTACAAATCAGTAAAAGCCCAGGTCCAGATGGTTTCCCATTGAAATTCTACAGAACAGCTGGCCCCATTCCTAATAGAGAGGTTTACTGAGACTTTTAATACAGGCATGCTTCCCCAAATCTTGATACAAGTTTTTATATTTTTGCTTTTGAAAAAGGGTCGGCTAATTATTATGTGGTTTGTATCCTTCCATCAACTTGTTAAACGTTGACTTTTGACTGCTTGCAAAGTTACTAGCTAGCTAGACACATATGTTCCAACAGTGCGACTGGATTGGTGCTGCACATTGAAAGGGTGAGTTGCATAAACAGTATTCTGTGTCCACCATTGTTACTATTGTTAATCTACTCGCTACAGCACAGAAAAATTGTTAATTGCATCGGTGTGATTTCACACCGAATGCAGTGGGGCAGCTGGGAATGGGGCCAGCTATTTTGTTGAGCTTCAATAGGAAGCCATTTGGACCTGGGCTTTTACTGATTTGTAAAGATTTGACTGCAGTGGGATTATTTGTTTATTATTTTGGGAAAATCTGGATTTGGGGGAAAAATTTACCTCATGGATAATATGAGGATATATATGCGGTCAGGCAGCTGTCAGAACAAATGGCACAAACTCTGAACATTTCAGCTTACATCGCTCTTCAAAGCAGGGGTGTCCATTAAGCCCTTTTTTATTTGCCATTGTATAGGAGCTTTTGTTCATTGCTTAACAGTCTCATCCCAATATATAAGACATAACTAGAAACAGTGTGGAGTTTAAGGTAGCTCTGTATGCTGATGACCTTTTGTTACTCCTGTCTGACCTGTCACATTCTAGCCCCGCTGCTCTTTCAGTCTTAGATGCATTTGGTAAAATATTTGGATATAAACTTAATCTTGGCAAAAGTGAGGCATTTGCTTTTAACAGAGAGGAAAACAAAACAAAAGAAAAGAGTATCTGTTTAATAATCTATTGTTCAAGATATTTCTGTGAAGTCACTGATCATTGTATATGTGCACTGATTTTTCTGACATTGTGTCTTTTGGGAAATTAAGCTCATGAAGTGAAAACTACAAACATCAGCAAACCTGCTGATGTCCTGTTTGTTGCTTACGGACAACCCTCCTTATGATGTGGCTGTGTGCGGATCTGCATACAGCACAGGTAACTGACATCTCATCACGCATGTTTTGAGGTACACATTTGAAAGCCAGGTGTGGATACTCTCAGAGACAACCACCCTTATTGAATCACCCGAGCTGGATCTTAGTGCCAGGTCTGAACGAATGAGGGAACTTCACCTGGGTCAGCCTCTTTCAGCTTGTTCAGCTTGTGTTGAGCAGCAGAGAACAGCTCCTGGTGAGGAATAACACTTCTGGCTTTCTGCTGCAGCTCAGGCTTTTCATACTGCATCACATGTTGGAAGTTTGACTGAAGGGTCACAAAAAAACTCATACTACTGCCCTGCAACACAGACAAAAACAAAACATCTTTAAAGTTCTGGAGTAAGAAGCCTGATGCGTTTCTGTCTTTACCTTCACTTAATTTTAAATCAACCTACAAGTCAAAACTCATTTGCTCTCATTTATTTTTATCTATTAACAGCAGTCAGTAAATACTTCACTAAAGTAAGAAATTAGCTAATAATGCTCTGTCAGCAGTTTAATGTTTTATATTTGGACAAGAAAATTCTACTTTTTAATTCAAATTATTTTTCCTGTATCTTATGGCACATCTTAGAAATAAATGACCCAAATTGTACATAAGAACTTGCAGCTTGATCAAAAATAGTATGTTCTGATATTTGGTAGTGATACATGACACAAGGTAGACAAAATCTGCAAAAGAATTGCAAGAAAAAAAATAATGGAGATCAATGGGATTTTGGTGAACAAAGTGAGAGAAGCTCAGACAGACTTCACAGGAAAAAAAACATAATTCACAGTTTTAACAGGACTTTACATGTCTAAACTGGCATTTTGATAAAGATATTGGTGGCAGTGCGCTAGTGTGCAGTGGCTTCTTTTTTGCTCTCCAGCTTGGCGCTTTTTGTGTGTTTGTTTTTTTTTTGCTGTTTCTTTGCTTTTGTCAGTCTGCCTTGGTATGTCAAACTATGTCTATGGGCATCACAAACTTATTTACACTGGATTAAAGTGCATCTCGACTTGAGCATTTTAGGACGCTTTATTCATTGCTTTTATAAGTTATGCATTTTATTTTGTTTTATGCCACAAGGTTTCATGTCTATATTCGTTTCTATTAGTGGTACATGTGTGCTTGTTGGTGATACATTTTATGGATGATTTTTAAATGTGCTTTAGGCTTGGCTTTTAATGACAAATAAATCAACCAACCTATCTATCTATGTTTTTTACACAATCACAGTTTAAGTTCTGTGATTTTTTCCAGATTTTTCCACAGAACATTCAACTGACTGGTGATGTCACACTTCAGTTTTTGAGTTTTCTAAAACTTTCAAATCTTTTGAAAACAAACTCTTTTACTCCCACAATTATTTTTGATAAATATACAAATTATATGTCAAAATGTAGAGATTTTAGTCCTCTTTTACCCAGTGTCTCTCACTGCTGTTGGACTGATTGTTCTCTTTCAAATCCCCTTAGAATGCACAGTGTAGACACCTAAGCTGTCATAGACTTCAATTCTATTTTAGATCAAAAAATAAAGTGGATAAGGAAAAAAGTTTTAACAGATGGGCACAATCTCTTAAAAATAGGAAGTGAAGGCTCTTTTTAATTTGTCATATATCCTACATAAAACACTAGTAAAATAAAAATTCACATGTATGACCATCTGACCTCTGCTGCTCAGAGTTCAAGATTTTTTTATTATCTAACCTTTTCATGTGAACTTACTCCCTGCTTGGACATGTGGGTTCATGTAGCAGCTCTTACTCTTTCTTTTAACAATGGATTATTACAACATTTTGTGTGTGTGTCTGTATGTGTACCACTGGCAGATTGAGGAAGTGGCTGATATCAACAAGTCCTACCAGTGGCTAGAAAGGGCTGGACTGAAGGACAAAGGACAACACAGAGGCACTAATCATGGCAGCACAAGAGCAATAGAAGCTGAGGTCTCTCGTAGCAGGCAGGACCCAAGATGCAGGCTGTGTAAAAATGCCCCTGAGACAGTCCAGCACATAATAGCAGGATGTAAGATGCAGACAGGCAAAGAATACTTGGAACACCATAACCAAGTGGCTGGAACATCTGTACCGAGTATGGACTAGAAGTCCCAGAGTCAAATTGGGAGAGTCCACTTAAGGTGATGGAGAATAACAGAACTAAGATACTGTGGGACTTCCAGATATAGACTGACAAACAGGTGATGGCTAACCAACCGGACACTGTGGTGATAGATAAGATAAAGATGAAAACAGTGGTGATAGATGTAGCAGTCCTGAGTGACTGTAACATCAGGAAGAAGGAGCACAAAAAGCTCCAGAAATACCAAGGGCTAAAAGAAGAAATAGAGATGTTGTGGAAAGTCAAGGCCTGTGGTACCAGTGGTCATTGAAGCACTTGGTGCTGTGACCCCCAAACTGGAAGACTGGCTCCAACAGATCCCAGGAACAACCTCAGAGATCTCTGTCCAGAGGAGCGCAGTCCTAGAATCAGCTAAGATACTGTGTAGAACCCTCAAGCTCCCAGGCCTCTGGTAGAGGATCTGAGCTTAAAGTGAAAGTATATATGGTCCATACCTGAGGCTCTACAAACTGCCAAACAACACCTCAAAGCTCTGGCTACTCATCTGAAGAGGTACATTCAAGGAGCAGAAGCCAGGAGAACAAACGGGATATTCAACACCACACCATCCAAAATGTACTCTGAATGGCAGAGGAACAACAAGAGAGTAGATCCACCCAGAGCTGAGACTGAGCAATACTGGAGAAGCATATGAGAGGAGGCATCACACAATGATAATGTCGCATGGCTACAGGATCTAAGATCTGAACACACCAACCTCCCAGAGCAAGAACCAGTAACCATAACAGTGGCAGACATCCAAGACAGAGTCTCAGGAATGAAAAGCTGGACTGCACCAAGGCCTGACATGATCCTCACCTACTGTCTGAAGAAACTGACTGCTCTCCATGAGCACCTAGCAGGACATGTAAACCAGCTACTAATGGAAGGGTCCCACCCTGAGTGGTTGACCCAAGGCCGAACAGTATTAAGGACAGTTGTGGGCATTATTAATTATTTATGATTTGTTCTCAAAAATGTAAACTTTGTGAAACAGGCATAGGGTGTAGTGTCTTCAATAAAATTGGTGTAAATTCATGCTGAAGAATTGAGGCTTTTTGTTTGACTGTCTTTTTGTTATTTGACCAAAATCTGTTCCAGACATTTAACCCAGCTCTTGAGAAAATTATTTTGAGATTCTCAACAACTAAGTTCTATCCAATAGTTCATAAGATATTTTGCTACGAGACAAACAAACACATGGAGAAGGGCAAAAACATGATTGCTCTGCCTTCGGCAGCAGGTGATAATCATCAATAGGAACAGCTCTACCAGGGATGACGGCTGCTGTATAGCCGAGGCTGCTGGGCGGCCAGTGGCAGCAGCAAAGCTATGTGGTGCTGACGGTGAGGCTGCAGCAGACTGAGCAGTAGGTGGGGCAGCAGAGTCCCCACGCATCCTCAGATCCCGCTCTGCAGCAATTGATTCCCTGATAAGCCTCAGCTGTTCCACTGATGCAGACTGGGGGAAAACCAGGTGTGTCTCAGCCTGGAAAAAGCATGATGGTTGAGATAAACATCAGATGACTGAAAAGACTAACAGTTTTAACTAAAGGAACCACAATGAAAGTCCTTATGAGTCAGCATTCCCACAATTTTTTTTTCTTGTATATTTTTTTGCAATCTAATTGCATACTTTGTCATGTTAGTCATTAAAATATTAAAACATTCAGTTTATCCAGCAGATTGGTGCTGTGACTTTTGTCTTTTGTATAACTTTAATATTTTAGAAAATGTTAAACTTCATTTATAAATATTTTTCCCAAAGAAATACATTGAGATCTCTTCAATTCCTTCAGAAACATTGTTCATTTTGAAATCTACTTCAGCATACTGACTCTGTTTTTGTCTTCTTGTGCTATTTCTAGCTTTGAAGCTACAGTTCTGCTACTTTTAGCTTTTAGCTAGCCTTTTGCTACTTTAAGCTTCTAGCTACCATTTTTCCTTCTTTTTAAACCCAGCTAGTGTTTTATTAACTTTAACTTTAAGAACTCAGTTTCAGGTTCAGCACAGTCAGGTTCTGGACTGTTCTTCAGCAAATTCAGCAGTCATTCACCGCTCATCGTTCACACTTACCTCCTGAAATCCCATCTCAAAGAGACATTCCACAGCACCTTTAATGGGCAACAGCTTGGTGGAGAAAGTTGGATTGCCAATACGGATAGATCTATACTTCTCCTCATTTGGGTTTCTGTTGGCCAAGACAGAAAATAAAAACAAATCAGATTTAAATTATTATTATTTATTATTATATCTGCATCATTTAATCAGACCTACAGGCACAGACAAATGTATTGGTCCTCTTCCATAATAACCAAAAACACAACTATCTGTAAAAAAACTGACAAAGGTTTTATGGCATTCCTTGTTGCTTATTCCATATTTAACACAAGTCAGACTTTGACTTGATTATTGACTCAGTCTAATATTTCATAAAATTACATAAATGAAAATGGCATAGACAATGAGATGGTAGCCATAATTTAATATTTCGTAGCAGCAGCTTTTGCAGCAATCACTGCCAACAAGCGATCTCTGTACTTTACAATGAGATGTCTGCATTTACCGACTGGTAGTTTAGTCCACTTTTCCTGAGCAAACTGCTCCAGCTGGCTCAGGTTTAAACTCCACACTGCAGTTTTCAGATCTTTCCATAGATGTTCAATAGGATTAAGATTTGGGCTCACGGAGGGCCATGATGATTTTTCTCAGCCATTCTTGATGCTTTCAGCTGTGTTTTGGGTCATTATCCTGTTGAAGGACCCATGATCTGTGACTGGGCTGAGATTTCTGAAACTGGGAAGTATGTTTTACTCCAGGATGCCTTGGTAGTCTTGAGACTTCATTGTGCTGTGCACAGATTTAAGGTTCCTTGTGACAGCCTACTCAATGTTTCACAGAGGGTATGGTGTTCTTTTCTTTGAAAGCTTAATTTTTACCTCTGTAATCATAGAGCTGATTTCTTTTGTCTCATCAGTCCCAGAAACATTGGTTCTTATCAACATGTATTTTGGTGAATTCTTGTCTGTTTTTTTTTTTTTTTTTCTGCCAATAGTGGAGCTTCGTGGGTCTTCCTCCTGAAGGCCATTAGGATTCAAAATGTGACAGATGGTGTGATCAGAAACTGATGTACCTTGACCTTAGAGTTCAGTTTGAATGGTTTTGGATACTAAATAAGGTCAAACACTTATTTTGAAACATGACTATAATGCAAAAATCAACTATTTATTAATACAATTAATCTCTTGGAGGTAAAAAACAGATCTGTTCATACATTTTAGCATAATTTTTGTAAAATATACAAATCATTTATTTTCGAATTTGTTTTGTTTACACTATCACACAACAACGACATATATATATATATATATATATATATATATATATATATATATATATATATACTTTAAACAAAGCTTTGTTTCATTGAGCTGTAAGGAGACCAACAAAATTATCCATGTCTAAACTCTTGAGATATAACAATACCGACGTATTGGTATGTTTCAACTGTTTAGGGCATTTCTACCAGACGTGGTTAAGAAATAAAGGAAACCGATTATTTTTCAGCTTCCTTCCTATCCCAAATTCATATAAAAAGCTTTCCGACTGGTAATAAAGTTGAAGTAAATTTTTTCATAAAAACTAATCATGTAAATTTAGCACAATTCAAACAAACGTCTTTATCAAAAAGTTACAGTTCGGCTAGCTTTATTTCTTCTGTAGGATGTATTTTAAATACAGCGAGTATTTTGCGCTGAAACTTGATTCACACTGTGTGTTTCGTTTACGTTACCTTAGAATATTGTCCGCGTATGTAAGTAACAATTTTGCGACATCTAGGAATACATCATTTGGATTCTCACACAAAACTATGAATGCTGGTGACACAGACATTTTAAGTGGAACAACTCAAAATTCACTATCACTTTCAAAACGATAACTAACGTTAAGCAGAGCCGCGTCCACTCTCTATGACGCTAATGCTAATGGTGCGTTCCATTTGTACGCGGAAGTCGGAGTTTTCGCATTCTAGTATACAATTGTCATATTGTCTTACGTTCCAAGTCGGAAAAATAAACTAAAACGACCCCACTCCCCAATTTGAAATTCCGACTCGGAAAATCGGAGATTGCTGACCAGTTCCGATCTCAAATTGTCTGACTTATGCGTGAAATGTTGTGTTAGCTGCAATAATGAACGTTTTTTGTTTTTGTTTTTTTTTACTTCTGTCAGTTTGTATCTCAGTCACCCAGTCACACAGTGTTGTTTAACCACTATCAGTAAATGTGTCACTACAATGTATAAATGTAGAGAAATTAAATTTTAATTTAGTTGTATTGCTAATGGTAATGGCAAACTCTACCGTCTATGATGATTCGACCTCCAATTTCCGAGGTGAATGGAACGCAGCATTCCCGGGGGTCCTTCAGGAATGTGTCCTACTACCGCCTGACTTAATGTTCGAAATTTTTTAAATGTGTGCCTAATATATTATATACACTCGTAATAATTTATTTTAGCTAGGTATAGTTGTTATCTATATTATTACGGTTTAACTGTGCATTAATAGATGTTTGCGTGTCTGCTTTTTGGTGATATTTCATTGAATAGTATCACGGACGTGGCGTTAACTGACACTACCTAAGATTAGCTAAAAACAAATGCACGGATGTTATGGACAATGATTTTCCACGTGATAGCGAATGTGTGTTTTTATGTGTGGTTTTAGGATACCACCCTAAATTTATGAACTTTTAGAAAATAAATGTCACATTTTGTTTACAAACCTCCCTCTACTATTAACAACAAGCTTTTCATCGAGGCTTGCAGCTAACTGTCCTAACAAAGTAGCAAAATGTCTGCCGTCTTTCTGTCCCGTTGGACGAAACCCCAGCTGAGACCACGATGCTTAGGGACACTGCTTCAAAAAGTCTTGTTTTCTCCTATCCACCATCCAAGGCAGAAGCTGTGTGGAAGGCAGCTCCAGCGAAGGAGGGTTGTTATCACTGGTATTGGGTTAGTGAGCCCACTTGGTACTGGGGCTGCTCTGCCCTGGGACTGCTTGATCCAAGGCCAGAGTGGGATTGTTGCTCTAGACTCTGAGGAGTACAGGAGTGTTCCCTGTAAGGTAGCAGCTCTGGTGCCGAGAGGGACTAGTGAGGGTCAGTTTTGGGAAGAAAGGTTTGTCACTCGTGGGGAAATTAATACCATGTCACCAGCCTCTGTTATGGCCCTTGGAGCTGCTCAGATGGCCCTGGATGATTCTGGGTGGTACCCCCAAAGCCCAGAAGACCAGCTGAACACGGGCGTAGCTGTAGGCATGGGTATGGTGTCCTTAGAAGAGATTGCTCGTACCTCTGCTGCCTTCCAAGACAAGGGCTACAACAGAGTCAGTCCCTTCTTTGTGCCCCGCATCCTAGTCAACATGCCTGCCGGGCACATTAGCATCAAACACAAACTGAAGGGCCCCAATCATGCTGTGTCCACTGCATGCACCACAGGGGCTCATTCCATAGGTGATGCAGCCAGGTTCATTGCTCACGGGGATGCAGTTGCTATGGTTACAGGAGGAACTGAATCCTGTGTGGGGCCCCTTTCAATTGCTGGCTTTGCAAGAGCGCGTGCACTCGCAACCAAATGGAACAACCACCCCAAGCTTGCATCCAGACCCTTCCACCCTGAGAGAGAAGGCTTTGTCATGGGGGAGGGAGCAGCTGTGCTTGTGCTGGAGGAGCTGGAACACGCGCTGAAGAGAGAAGCCCGGATCTATGCAGAGGTCCTGGGCTACGGGCTCTCAGGGGATGCTAGTCACATCACCGCACCCACTGCAGATGGAGATGGGCCATTCAGGTCATGCACACAGCATTTTTTTAAAAAGATATATGTATATATAAATATAAAACTCATTTTAAAGATTAAAAATTACAAAGTTCTTCACTATAAAAACAGTACAATAATTAAAGGCCTAGCATTCACTGAAGGAACACATATTGGTCGATGCCTTTCAGGCCGGAGTTTTAACCTAAAGTCAGCTACATAATGTTGTAGCTGTTTTGATCAAATGTTGCAAATAACATCAAAATATAGCTTTAATATCTGTAAAACTGAGTAAATTCCAGCCATTTTGTGTTTTTCAGTTGAGTTGACTGTCGCAGCCACCTTGACTCTGTCAAACTTTGCTATACTTGTAATAATCACCCATTGTCAAAAGGTAGACAGTAACTTCAACAATAACAACAAACTACCTCGTGAATCACTGGATTAATTTCAATGAAACTTTCAGAAATTAATCACTGGATGTACATCTACTACTAATTAACTTTTTAAGTCAATCCAATTCAAGATGGCCACCAAAGTTAATCAACATAAGCCAACACAAAAATCAATCTGTTTTACATATGAGCTAGAATTTGATGTGGTAGTATTTTGGAGTCATTGTGACTCTAGCTACTAACCCTACTCTAACCCTAACCTTAATACCTTGACCTTTGACCCCACAACCCTGAAATCAATAGGCATCATCATTGACCCATGAGGTGTCTAGCTGTGCAGTTTAATATTTATACGTTACACATTTGCAGAGTTAGAGCATGGGATCATCTGTGACCTTGACCTTTGTTCAGATCACCAGCAAAATTTTATCACTTGATTGATGTGACTACCCTAACATTTCCTGAACATTTCTTCACAGTGTGTTCATTAGTTTTCAAGTAATCTTAATAACAAACTGACGGACAAAAAAAACAAAACAAATACAAACACAAATAGCAGAAAGAGGCATAAAAAGACAAAAGGCAAAAAAAAGCAAAGGGAATTGTGAAGATAAAATCCCTTGCCAGAAGTCTTTTCTGGTGGCCAACAGTAGTTGAGTGTATTGTGAGTGAGTGAGTGAGTGAGTGAGTGAGTGAGTGAGTGAGTGAGTGAGTGAGTGAGTGAGTGAGTGAGTGAGTGAGTGTACTTTTTGCCAACTAAAAGCACTTGGAGAGCGAAAACCTTAGCCAAGGCCAGAGCATCTTTAAAACATAGTCCGATCCAGTTTATGATCACCACCTAAATTTAATCAATTGTTTCTTGTAACAGCCCCAACATATCCTAAAAATTTTATCAAAGCCTGTTCATTAGTTTTAAAGTAATCTTGCTAACAGACGGACTGACAAAGAAATAAATGCTAAAGAAAACAGAAACTCCTTGGCAAAGGTTATAATGTTAAATATTTAGAAAAGTAAAATATTCAAAAACTATAAGTCAAGGCACCCATTTCCTAAATGAGCTGAACAGTTTGATATATGAATTACTAAAACAGAACAAAGTACCGTATGCAGAAGTAGTTACATGTCAAAAATGCAGCAAAGATCAAGAATAAAGACAAACAAGATCACCGTAGTGTGAATGCTGATTCAGCATTCACACTTTAAAGACAAACTGAGCAGACCCAAAGAACCACACAGAGCCACAGTTTTATTACAACAATAGTGTTTTATGTCAATCAAATATGGCAAGAAACTTAGAATTTGTTAGCAAACATAATGAAGCTGAGACCAATGTTTCCTGTAAGGAGTGTGGATCAGGTCAGCCAACTCAAATTTAAAAAATGAATAAATAATCTCCAGATACCTGACATCACTCCTCCTGCTGTCCATCTTTCTTACAGGTGTATGTCTGCAGCTCTCAGGGATGCAGGCATCTCACCAACAGACGTAACATATGTCAATGCTCACGCCACATCCACGTCTTTAGGGGATGCAGCAGAAAACACAGCTATCAAGAGGCTCTTTCAATCCAGCACTGACCGCCTGGCTGTGTCCTCTACCAAAGGAGCTACAGGGCATCTGCTCGGGGCTGCTGGCGCTCTGGAGGCAGCATTCACTGCTCTAGCCTGCTACCATGGGATGCTACCCCCAACACTCAACCTGGACCGCACAGAACCAGAGTTCAACCTAAACTATGTTCCCTGCATGGCACAGCCATGGCAGCCTCAGGGCCCACGGGTCGCTCTTACTAACTCCTTTGGATTTGGTGGCACCAATGCCTCTTTGTGTCTCAGCAGTTTCTGATGATCCCACAAGTTTGGACTGTTTGATATTTAGAACCAGATATTAAATTGTTAAAAATAATCAAATGATTATATCTCATCCTTTTTATTTATTTTACTCTCTCTGACACAGAAATGGCCAAAAATAGTGTCAAAAGGCCAGGCATTTGTTAAAGGACTTAATATCATACGTCGTTTTTTATGCCAGAGTTTTAGACTAAGATCTTCCTATGATCAATCAATCAATCAAATTTTATTTGTATAGCACATTTCAGCAGCAAGGCATTTCAAGGTGCTTTACATAATTAAAAAACAAAATAAAAACAGCATGTGACAATGAATAAACAGTAAGAAAGAGACAAACATCAAAAACCCGCACTCTAACCCTAATTTAGCCATAAGCAACTCTAAACAGGTGGGTTTTAAGTTGAGATTT
>NC_051434.1:26210004-26226250 GCF_001649575.2 Kryptolebias marmoratus
AGGTAGCGTTGATCTCAAAGTTCACCTCCAGCCGTTGAATCTTTATTTCTAAAAACTGAAGTCTTTGTAGAATACTGCTGATGTCCTTGGGGTCAAACGGGGGCATTTTGCCCTAGTTCAACTTGGAGGTGAAGAAAAGTAAGGTAAAAATAAAAGTGAGAAAATCTCCCAGTCCTTAGGTTTGGAGTAATCCAGTGATGAGAAATGACAGAGATGTACAGTTGAAACCAGAAGTTTATATACACTATTTCACACTGTCTGACATTAAATCAGAATGAACTTTTCCCTGTTTTAGGTCAATTTGGATTTTCAATTTTTTTTGTATTTTCTAAATGTCAGAATAATGAGAGAGAGAATGTTTTTCAGGCAATTTTTTTATTACTTTCTTCAAAGTCAAAAGTTTAAATACACTAAGATTACTATGCCTTTAAACAATTTGGGACATTTGATTTTGTCTTTGGAAGATTCTGTTAGATTTATTGATAACTTCTGAGTTAGTTAGAGACACACCTCTGGATGTAATTTAAGGGACACCTGAAACACACTGGTTCCTTGTGTAACATCATGGGAAAGTCAAAAGAAATCAGCCAAGATATCACGAAAAAAAACTGTGAACTTGCACAAGTCTGATTCATTCTTGGGTGCAATTTCCAGATGCCTGAAGGTGCCTCGTTCATCTGTACAAACAATTATATGCAAGTACAAATGGGAATGTCCAGCCATCATACTTCTCAGACAGGAGACAGGTTCTGTGTCCCAGAGAACGTGCTTTGTTCCAAAATGTGCATATCAACCTGAGGACAAAAGCAAAACACCTGGGGTCTCATTTATAAAAGATTATATAGGAACTAAGTGAAGTGACATTTATTTATATAGCACTTTCCAGCAACAAGGCGATTCAAAGTGCTTTACAACACAGAAACAACAATCAGGTACATAATCAAATACAAATAAAAACATCATTAAAACATCATAATCAAATATAGAAATACAGAAATAAAAAACATCAATCATGTATAATCTAAATGAAATATAAGATAATCTAAATAAAGTCATGAAACTAAACATGAGCTAAGATAGTCAAAATAGTAGCTAAGATAATCTAAATGAAATCATGATAAAGTTAAAACGGAACTAAACAACAATCAGGAATCTAACAATCTAACAATATCTAAAATATGAGCTAAGACAAACTAAACTAAACTAAATGCACAGGAAGGCTAAATAAGCTAACATAAACTGAAACATGATAATGCTAAACTAGAGATACCAAGAGGCTAACTAATAGTACCAAAGCCCCGCTAAACAGCCAAAAAAAACTATAAGTGTATATACACCCAAAAGGCAAAAATGGCATATGCCAAAAAAAATTAAGATTTATAAAATCGTGCTTACGCACACCAGTAAGCAATTTCTCTTTATAAATCACACCTGTACCTAAGAGTTTGTGCACAAGGTTCCACCTCAGGTTCTGCCCTCCACACACCCACATTCAACTATAAATGGACAATGGAATGCACCTCATGAATGTGAAGGTGTGTTTAAATGAGCCAGCTGGTCAAGGTTATTTCATGGTTAACTATGGCAACCTCAGAGAAAAGAGCAAAGAAACAAAATTTCACTGAGGCAGAAATTGATGTGCTCGTGAGTGAGGTGGAGAACAGAAAAAAGTATAATTTTTTGGAGCCACAGTAGTGGCGTTACAAATAAAAGGAAATGTGAGCAGCAACATGTCATTACCACTGTTAATTCAGCGAGTGGAACAGGGAGGACCATGGTCAAGGTGAAGTAAAAGTGGTCAGATTCGATAGTGGAGGCAAAAAAGCAACTGACGGGCCACCGCCAGAGCATGTCAGCCACAGGTGGGGGTAAGGGCAAACCAGAACTGACACCTTTTGAAAAAAGGATGACATGTGTCGTGCCAAAAAGTGATCAGACATGCTCTTGCATGCCTCCTCTGTGCTCTGGGGGTTTGGAAAGGGGGTTAGGAGCCAGTGCCTGAGGGGGTAGCCACTGTCCGCTCATGTGTTAACCTGTGGTACACATCACCGTGGTGATCACCCAGGAAAAGGAATGTGATGGGGAGAAAACTCTGAAATGTTGCGTGAACTTTTATTTAAGATTTAAGTTGGCTTAAAGGCCTTTTTTATTTAAAAGGTCCTTATGGCTCACCAGCAGAAGCATAAGTAATACTGCCGTTTTGAAAGCTTATGATAAAGTTGATCTAAGATTGAAGTGTGATTATGGAGTGAAATTAAATATCTAAGAGGAATCATGATGCAGTGTGGCTTCAATTCCCCACTTCACCGTCTTTGTTTTTTTTTGGTTTGTTTTTTTAACATGTCCTGTCCAGCTGTGTGTCATCTGAATGTCAGGGTAAGGCCCAACAGATTTGCTTTCACAAGCGAAACATTATGGCTTTCACCATGATGTTCCCCTAGGTATATGAAACTTTATTAGAAATTGCTTTGGGTTTATTTCAATTGTAATGGACACAAAGATGAGAAAGAAGAAAGAGAACGGGGAAAAGAGATGGAAAAGGTTTGAAGAGAAAAACCATAGAGATAAAACAAGTCAACACCCTTGAATTCTGCCACAGGACCAGCGGAAAGAGAAAACAAAACAAAGAATCTACAACAACAAAAAGCATATGCAGTATATGATGATAATTATAACTTCAATGGAAAGTACACAGAGCCAGGTAATACAAGAGGGTATTTAGTGACAACCGCAGCCCAACTAAAGGTGTATCTGACAGACACCTGAATCTAGATATGTATGTATGTGTATCTATATATATCTACAAGGTTTCTCCTTAGGAATATTTGGTAGTGAGTGTGGGGACCCAGATCCACCCCCCAGGACATGAGGTCGGCACGAGGAAGAGTGGAGGCACAGACACACCCAAGAGGGCAGCAGAGGCAAGTCCCAGGCGACCCCCAGCATCCACGATGCAGAAGCCCCAGGGGGCCCCAGCAACGAGCCCACAGGCCCCGCCGGCAACCCGCCACGCCAGAGCAGATCCGGCCATGGACAGAGAGACCCGATCCCCGAGGGCGCACCACCCCCCAGCCGTGGCCCGACCGAGCCCGGGTACCCAGGCCCCAGCAAGCAGCCACCAGGACGAGCCGGCACATACCCCAGCACCCAACCCCAGACAAGAGCCACCCATGCACCTGCGGGTAGAGGCACCAACCACCGGCGGAGGGTGTGACGGGGGGGACACTGGCCCCACATTTTAATGAGGGGCCCAAGATGATCCAGGAGAGGTCTGTGTTGGTCTATGAGGTCTTCACAGTCTGTGTTGCCAGCTACCCCTGTTTCCAAAATGACCGTACACATGGGTCAGAGTTTGCGTGATGGATTGCACATTTTCCCATCAAGTTTGTGTTTTATAGATCACAAACTTTGCGTGGAAAGTGATGTATGCAAGTTTCAGGCCCTGTTTTGTGCTTACGCCAGTTTCATAAATGATAACCTTGGTGAAGCTGGTAGGAGTCTGTCATTATCCACAGTGAAACAAGTAATGTATCAACATGGACTGAAAGGCCACTCTGCCAGGAAGAAGCATTTACTTCAAAAGAAACATAAAGATGCCAGATTAATGTTTGCAAATGCACACAAGGACAAAGACTTTAATTTCTGGAGACATGTCTTGTGGTCTGACAAAACTAAACTTAGAACTGCTTGGTCATAATGACCACCATTACTTTTGGAGGAAAAAGGAGGAAGCTTGCAAGCCTGAGAACACAATCCCAACTGTGAAAGACGGGGGTGGTAGAATTATGTTGTGGGGTTGTTTGCTGCAAGAGGGACTAGTGCACTTCACAAAATAGATGGCATTATGTGGAAATGTTGGAGCAACATCTCAAGACATCAGTTAGGAAGTTAAAGCTTGGGCGCTAATGGGTCTTCCAAATGGACAATGATCCGAACTATACTGCCAAACTGGTTACAAAGTGGCTTAAGGATAACAAAGTTAGTGTTTTGGAGTGGCCATCACAAAGCCCTGATCTCAATCCTATCAAAAATTTATGGGCAAAGCTGAAAATGCATATGTGAGCAAGGCAGCCTACAAACATGGCTCAGTTACACCAGTTCTTGTTAAGAGGAATGGGCCAAAATTACTGCCAACTACTTTGAGAAGTTTGTGGAAGGATATTCAAAACATTTGACCCAGTTTAAGGGCAATGGTACCAAATACTAATGAAGTGTGTTTAAACTTTTGACTTTGAAGAAAGTAATAAAAAAAAATGCCTGAAAAACATTATCTCTCTCATTTTTCTGGCATTTAGCAAAGAGAAATACTTTTGAAAATCCTAATTGACCTAAAACAGAAAAAAGTTTATTCTGATTTCATGTCAGACAGTGTGAAAAAAAATGCATGACTTTTTATATAGTGAATGTAAACTTCTGGTTTCAACTATAGCTGTTTTGATCAAACAGTGATCCTTGTAGCTGATGTTACGTGCAATCTCATGCAGTATCGCAAGATTTTGCAAGTTGTGTCAGCTTTAGCTCAACATCCAATTTTTGCTCAACAGTGTTATTCTTAATTTGTCCTTGCTACATTTAATATTTTTTAGACAAAGGCAGTGCTTTACTTATACAAACAAGTGCATAATAATAAAGATTGTTTTGTGAATCATTTGTTTATTTTTTTGTGCAAGAAGAGAATAAAATTGTTTCACAACAACAAAAAACGCAAGGACGATAACATTAGCAATTAAAAGCCTAGCATTCCTTAAAGTAATGCATACTACCCACCGTTTTTCATGCCAAAGTTTTAGATTTTGATCATCTTATGCTAAGAAATTACAGAGTAGCTGTTTTGGTAAAATCTTGAAAATAACATGATGCACAATTTCATGTGTTATTCCAATATATTCAGTGTCTGTTAATGCTCAGATTTTGTGTTAAGAATGACACTCAGCTACTACTACACAAACGTTTAGCTCAATATCGGTAAAACTGACTGAGTTATAGCCTTTGCAGTTGGAGTGAATTCAGCAAATCAAGAAAAATCTTTCAAGTTTTCCATATTTTGACAATTTTTAGGCTTAAAATGAATTCAGTCTTTTTCCTGCTCAATTTACAAATGTAGCATTTTTTTTTTTACTGTTTCCATATTTCTCATCTTAAAAAAGGGATTTCTTTGAAAATGCAGCATGAGTGCTGAATCTTTTTCTTTCAACTGTTCCCTTTTCAGGGGTAGCCACAGAGAGTCATCCTCCTCCATCTAACTCGGTCTTCTGCGTCTTCAGTCCTCACTGCAACTACCTCCATGTCCTCTCTAACTGCATCCATATATCTCCTCTTTGTCTTTTTCCTGGCAGCTGCATCTCTAACATCCTTCTACCAATATAACCACTGTCCCTCCTCTGCACATGTCCAAACCATCTCAGTCTGACCTCTCTAACTTTATCTCCCAGTCCTTCAACCTGTGCTGTACCCAGTGGCGGCTGGTGGAGTTTTCTCCAGGGGGGGCTATAAGTCCAAAATAGACATATACCAAAACATATACTAAGGTATCACATCATTGTATTTACATGAATCAAAACAACAAAAGCAACATTATAATGTACATATAAATGCATATGCACAAGTGCTTTCTGAACACACCAATACTTACAAAGACGGAGGTCTCCCAAGACACAAGCCTGTAGGGCACATTTAGCATTTATATGACCTGTTTTCTCCCTTATTTTTCAAAACTTTACTGGGGAAAATATGTCAAAGCTTATTTTATGGTGAGAGCACTCACTATGTTACGTATTCTGAACGTATAATATAACGAAGATCAGATGTCTCACTCCGACTGAATTGAAACCCAAACATTTTAACAGTTTTTTAGGATAAATTTTCTTAAACTAATTATTAACTATGAACTTATTTATTACCTTGTGTATGTAACTTAGTCACGTAATGAACTTATTACTGTCTTTGAATAAAAGGCAGCTCACCTGCGGCTCGACTTTTCAATCAGGCAAACTTTATGACAGACGGCTGTGACATCAGCCCCTATGGTGGGAGCGGCGGGAGGCGGTGAAATGCAAATCAAGCTGCATTCAGCTCTAGGCGCAGGAGAGATGCGCCCAGAATGGTCCTATCTCTTGTATTGAAGAGGAGCTATTGCGCATGTACAACTTTTAACGAGACTCTATGGGCAAAGATTTTTGCGCCCCGGGGGAAGAAATATGTCACTAACCAGACAACGTCAATGAGCGAAACAACTTTATTTATCATTAACTATAAAATATTTATCTTACACAACTACAAATATATATACATATATTTCAAAATATTTTTATTTTATTATTTAATTTTTATTTAATATTTAAAATCTTAATCAAGGTAATGTGAGTGGTGGGGTGGCGCCCTTGCACCCTCTATTGGCCAGCCACCACTGGCTGTACCTCTGATAACCTCATTCCTAATCCTATCCATCCTTGTCACTCCCAAGGAGAACCTCAACATCTTCAGCTGTGCCACCTTCAGTTCTGTCTCCTCTCTTTTTGTCAGTCCCACTGTCTCCAAACCATACAACATAGCTGCTCTCACCACTGTCTTGTAAACCTTTCCTTTGACCTTTGCTGCCACCCTTTTGTCACAAATCACTCCTGAAACATTTCTCCATCCTCTCCATCCTGCCTGGACTCTTCTTCACCTGTTTACCACACTCCCTGTTTTCCTGGACAGTCGACCCTAAGTACTTGAAGTCCTGCACCTTTGTGACCTCTGCTCCTTGTAGGCTCACTGTTCCACCTACCGCCCTCTCATTCACACACATGTACTCTGTCTTTCTATGGCTGACATTCATTCCTCGTCTTTCAAGTGCATACCTCCACCTCTCCAAGTTCTCTTCCACCTGTTCCCAGTTCTCACCACAGAACATAATGTCATCTGCAAACATCATAGTCCACAGGGATTCCTGCCTGACTTCATCTGTTAGTCTGTCCATCACCAGAACAAACAAAAAGGGTCTTTTGAATTTTCAACAGAGAATTTAAACCCCCATTCAATCGACCATTTTTCTATTTTCCCAATAGCATCTTGGATTTTTTTAGTTATAAATTCTACATTTCATCCTCTCTTCCATATGGCTCCATCGTCTGCAAAAAGCGAACAACCCACCCCCTTCTCAAGATTTGTAAATACATAATTTATCACTAGTATTGGACTAATAATGCTTGTGGTGTACCATTTTCAACTACATACTTTTTAGATAAATGTTGACCTATTTTAACTTGTAACTTTATATTTGACAAAAAATCCTGAATCAAATTAAACATTTTACCAGTAATACCCAATTTGTATATTTTATTTAATAATACTTCTACCCACAGCATATCATATGCCTTTTCTATGTCAAAAAATACTGCAATAACATTTTCTTTATTTACCTGTGATTTTCTAATTTCATATTCCAAACATAATGTTGATTCATATATATTACATCCTTTTCTAGACTCACTCTGATATTTAGAAATATATCCTCCAATATTCCAATAATATGTTAATCAATCATTAATAATTTTTTCCATTATTTTACAAATATTTTAAGTTATTGCATTAGGTCTATAATTTTCTGGTTTTGTCTTATCTTTACCAGGCTTTGCTAATGGGAACAAAGACTTTCTTTCCAACTTATTGGAAGTTTCCCCTCCTCCCAAACTTTATTATACATCTCTAGAATAATATCTTTGGCTGTTTCACTGAGATGTTCTATCATTATGTACCAAATTTGATCTTTGCCAGGTGAAGTTTTGTTGGTTTTCCTAAGCCTAACCCTAACCCTAAGTTCTGCTTTTGTAAAAGGTTCATTAAGTAAATTATTGTTTTTCTCACTATACTGTAGTAAAATGTTATATTTTGATTTTGTATCATTCCTACTTTTCCTTCCCTCATCACTAATATTACTTGTACTATGAATTTTACTAAATGTCTCCGCTAAGTGGGGGTCATGTGACCGTGCTTCAAGATGGCAGCATAGCGAATAACTCCTGGGACGATGCTTAAACTTTCCTTTCAAAACCCTTGTCAAAGCTATGTCTAAAACTTCATCTGTGAAACAGTGTGAAATATTTTCAAGAAGACGCAAGACAGGCACCAAAACAACAACACCAAGCCCAACGTGCAGTACCGATGCTAACATGGCTAGCATAGCTATTAGAAGAACTAAAATCGCTCTGATCGGATTTTGGAGTTAAACAAACTGGATAGTATAGACGAAAGACTGCCGCTGTGGCTGCACTACAGGGTAAAGTGTCTAAGGTAAAGCAAGACCTATTGAACCAGGCGGCTCATATGGGGAATCTGAAGCCCGCATCGGCGAAGTAGAAAGCTCACTCGAAAAAGCAGAAACATCGTTGACTTCGGCAATGAAACGAATCCAGCTCCTTGAGGCTAAAGCAGATGACTTGGAAAATCGGGGAAGGCGAAAGAATCTACGTGTCTTTGGCATTCGAGAAGGAGCAGAGGGAAGACAACCACTCTTTGACTTTATTAGCAACATGCTACTGAAGTGGCTGGAGCTAGCACCGGACAAATCATTCACACTGGAGTGAGTACACCGCACGCTAGCCTCCAGGAAACCAAACCAAGGCAGAGCGGTTCTGATTTGTTTCCTTAAGTTTCAGGAGAAAGAGTTTGTCCAAAGTAAACTGCAGCAGATGTCCATGATCAGTGAGTTATAAAAGACAAACTGGTTAAGAAACAGGTAAACTGATATGACATTCAGTGACTGTTACAGCTCCAATAAGACTGCACCGCAATGGAAACATTTGCAGGATAAGTTTTGAGTTAATATACAGCCTATGTAAACATAACTGATTGCTTTAAAGTGTCTAATTCTAAGTCTAACTTGAACCGTTTTAGGGTTAATGCTAACAGCTAAGCCTAAAATAAGTTACTACCGTTATATCAAGGGTTAGCTGTATTTTTTTATTTCTATAGTTAGTAGACACTGTCTACTGTATGGACTTTTGATTTGAAGTTTTGGTGAGGTTGCGTTGACTAGTTGCTCCTCAGTGGTGTGGATCAGCGTCCTCCAGGTATTAGGTTTAAGGGAACGGGAAAGCATTTCAGATAAGGAAATGCAAATGTTCAATCAGGGAATGTTCATGACGAGTTCTGTGTTTTGTATGGGTGAGTGTGTGAATGTATGTACAAACCTGCATCTTCAGTATTATTTTTTGCTCACTTTATTTTAGTATACAACAAACTGAATAATCTAATAATAAAATATGAAGAAGACAACCAAAGGAAATAATTTGAATATTAAAATAAAATATTTAAAATCTAAAATAATTTTTCTACAAGAAACTGCAAAATAGACGCTCTTGCCAGATAGAATCGTGTATTAATGTACGTGTAAATTGAATCAAATGTATTAACATTTGATGGTTGTAACTATGCACTGGTGAGGTCATGTGAGTTTATGGCGTGTGTGACTGCCTGTTCCGGCTACAAGATAACGGAGACTGGAGGAGTTAGCTCAGTAGAAACCGAAACCCTCCCGAAGAAACCCAACTACAGAAGACAACTCCATATATGTTCCCGGACGGATGTCCAGACGAAGATGAGCCATTGTGTGTGATGTAGCATCTCTGGGTGGGACAGCATTTTAAAACTGCTATGTTTTATAGGGATCTCGCTCAGACACGACTTGGGTTTTCCTATTATTTTGGCAAGGTATCTCCTTTCAGCGCTGAAAGTAAATAAACTGTTCAAGCTTTAATGCAGACTCTTTGGCTGTTTTTTGACTCTCTGGCTCCATGCATCTTTTTGATCTCGAGTGATGTCTAGCAGGTTTTCCGGGTTTCTGTGAGTTTTTCTGATCTTGTCAAAACCCATTTGACTGCATCAGAAATACATTCGATAACCAAAAGATGGCAGGGTCAGGTGTACTACTCTTCTTTTACTAGTCACGCCAGAGGAGTTATTATTCTTATACATAAGTCAATACTGTTCCAAACTATAAGGGCAATCAAAGATCCGTATGGGAGATATATCATTGTACTGGGGCATATTTCAACATCAAAAATAAATTTGATAAATATTTATCGGCCTAACGAAGATAACCAGTCCTTTTATGAAAATTTATTTCTAACCTTGTAAACCCTGGAGGGACTATACATTATAGGAGTGGACTTTATTTGCACCCTGGACTCAGGTCTGGATAAGTCTACACAAATTGATACTACTCATACACAGACCAGGAAAATACTCTTTACCTAAATAAAATATTTAAGAATAAATGAAGTATGAAGAACAAGAAACCCAAATAACAGGGAATTTTCATGTTATTCAAGTACACACCAATCTCATTCGCGTATTGATTATTTTCTCATTTCTATGGAGCTATTATCTTATGTTGAGAACTGCTGGTATAATAGTATTGTAATTAGTGATCATGCATCAGTATCGCTGGAAATTAAATTAAGATGTGAAACGATAGAGGATGCAGACATTTTTGCTAAAAGACCCAAAATTTGTTACATTTATAGAAACTTGCATTGACAAATATTTTGAAATGAATAAAGATGAAACCACAGCTAGTATTAGATGGGAAGCTTTTAAAGCTTATATTAGAGGAGAGATTATAAGTTACAGCGGTAACAAAAACCAACAATATAACCAAGAACTAAAATTATTAGAAAGGCAAATTAAATCCAGCGAAACAGAGTTTTATCAGAGCAATGATCCTACAAAACTACACAAACTTGTTGTTTTAAGAACCAGATATGATAAATTAACGACAGAGAAAGTGGCAAAAAACTTAATGTGGACAAAACAAGCATTTTATGATCAAGGAGAAAAGGCTGGTAAATTATTGGCTTGGAGGATAAAACAGATGCAAGCAGAAAGAACAATTAACAGCATAAAATCAAATTCAGACACTATAATAACAGACCCTTCAGAAATAAACAAACATTTTAGAGAATTCTTTAAAACCCTTTATAAATCTATAATAAAAAAAACGGAGAAACTGAAGCTACATTTCTTAGCCGATTAAAATTCCAAACCCTCTCAGAAGAGGACAAAACAACCCTTGATAATCCTTTAACATTAAACGACCCATCTGAAGCTATAGACAGCTTGAATAGCAGCAAAACGCCAGGTCCGGATGGACTTCCAATAAAATTTTATAAAACATTTAAAAATAAACTAATTCTGCCACTTCTCAACATGTACGAGGAATCATATAAAGCTGGAATACTCCCAGATTCATTGAGGTTAGCTACAGTAACTCTTTTATTAAAACCAAACATGTGGTGATTTGGCTTTTTCTGGGTTTTGTTTTAGTTATCTGGTTTGTGTTTTGTTTTTGTTTTATATTTTTAGTTATCTGGGTTTTGTTTTCTTCTTGGTTCTGTCCTCCTTGTGTTTGTGTTCTCATTTCCACTCTTCCCCAGTCATTCATTTGTCTGTTAGCCACGCCCATCTTCACCTGTCCCAAATAAGTAATCATTCCACCTGTTCCCACTCACCTCGTTATCCCCAGTCTTTAAAACCCGGTCATTTCTCTCCATACCTCGCTGGTCCATTGTCTAAGGTTTGTCTGTTGTTGTTAGTTTCTGTCCTGCCCGTTCCTGTTTCTTGTTCCTGTTTATGCTCCTGTGTTTGCTCCTGTTTTGGTTGGTTTTTGTTTTAGTTTCTATCTTATTAGTTTGCTGCCTCGACAGCTTTTGTTTTCATTTTTGTCCTTAGTTTAATGAATTAGTTTCTTTTCAAATAGTTCTGGGTTCGCCTCCGTCTCCACCGTTCCTGACAAAACAAGCCCCCGACGGAATGCTCCTCTTATAGGGGAATCAGTCTTATGGGATGTGATACAAAGATTTTGTGTCAAGCACTCTCTAGGAGATTAGATAAATATTTGCCCAAATTGATAATAGGTGATCAACAAGGATTTGTTAAAACAAGACAAGGCTATCATAATATAAGATGGGTCGTTAATGTATTATATGAAAAGCATACAAGTAGAGACACAGCAATGTTATCATTGGATGCATGCCAAGCTTTCGACAGAATAGAGTGGAATTATCTGCTACAAGTGCTTCCCAGATATGGAATGGGTGAAACATTTCTAACATGGACACGATTCAGGGTTTCGCGTGGGCCGTGCTCACCATGCTCCGTTCAAAATGGACGATTTCGGTGCTCTAGCGGAGCTGGTTCGCCTGTATCAGCATTTATATGATCCCTCTATGAGAGATCACACAGATAATGAAACGGCTCAAAACTCATGGAAGGAGGTTACTGCTGCAGTCAATAAAAAGGAGTGTTTATAGACCACATTGGTTAGTTGAGCTGAAATTCAGCGGGTGGCTTTACAAGACCAAATACGATAAGCATGTTTTGTACTTAGTGAAAATATTAATATTACCCGTGCTAATTTATCCTTGTTTACCAGTAAAATGATGCTATTAAATTCAGCATTAGATATGCTTTGTTGTTACATGTAGTGATCCAATATGCAGCCTGTGCCACAAAAAGCACAGTACAGTACAGCATCTCTCTGTTTTTCAGAGTTCTTTGTTATTCATTGGCCTTGACGTGAGACGTGTGTTGGTGCCTTGATTGCACTTTTTCATTTATGTTAATTTATTTGTAAATGTGACTTCATGTGATTTCAAAAGTGCCTTTTTGTAAAACTGTAGTTGTGTAAGTATTTGACACAAATATATTACAATGTCACATAATAAATAGCCAGATTTTCAACTTTCCTGTCAACTTTAATCCTTTTTTTTTACTAAATCACAGTCAGACAGTGATCGGCAGCGAACGGCCACCTACCACCAGGCTTAGCCTATTTTCTGGGGGAAACCCTGCGATTACTGTATACAGATCCCACAGCACAAGTTTTAACCAATAATAACATGTCGAAACCTTTCAATTTACAACGATCAACCAGACAGGGTTGCCCCCTGTGACCACTGCTTTTTGTATTAGCAATAGAGCCCCTGGCAATGGCACTAAAAGCAAATACCAGACCCTCCAGGATTTCGCGATGTTGCAATCAAAACTATTAATGCAAAATCAAGCAAACTCCATAAAATCGCAACTTTTTGCAACTTTGTCCAAAACGCTGCAACTTTCCCGCAACTTTAACCCAATATTTATTGTTTCTAAAGTGATTCGCCACCGTTTCTGCGGTCTAGTGTCTTCTTTGTGGGTTTGTGTAGTGTGGAATACAAAATAACCCCAAATAACTCACGAAGAAGGCGTGTGACGTCAAATCCTGTTAACATCAGAATGCTGGGAGCATGCAGGAGCAGCGACCGAAGCGAAAATGTGCGCTAATGCTTCACATTTGTCCACAAAGATTTCAGTAAAGGACTGCGCAAAACACTGCAGTAAAGTTAGTTTAAAGTTGGACATTGGATATTCGCACTCCGTGGAGTTAGCGGCGTCTAGCTCACGGCTGACCCGAAACAGGAACACTAATGTCGGCTAGCCGTCCCTAAGTGAACCACCGCGCGTGAAAGAAGGGGCCGGCAGAGAACGGCTGGCCGACATTAGCGTTCATGTTTTGGGTCAACTTTGAGCTAAACGCCGCTAACTCCGCGGAGCGCGAATATCCAATATCCAGCTTAAAACTAACTTCACTGCTGTCGCAAACCAATTTCCTACCCAGCTGCACGAGAGTGGGGGGAAGCTGTTTTGCACGTCCTGCAGTGTAATCATCGAACATAAACGCAAGTCATCCATCGACAAACACTTTGTGTGTGCAAAACGTGAGGAGAACTGCAGACAAGGGACAATCCAGAAATGGTCATGAATGTTAATTTATAAGCTATCAGTTCTCAAATAAAGCACCTTTTGATAATGTCAGTGTTTGTTGGTAATTATCTTACAAAACTAGTAAATATTTTTGGTTTATATATCAAAAGTTATGTTTTTTATTGATTTTAGTAAAAAAAAAAATCGCATCTTTTAGGAAAATGCCCCATGAAATCAAGCATTTTAACCCGCAACAATCACAAAAAATGCCCGCGAATTCCTGGAGGGACTGAAATACAGGAATATCAGGTATTAGAATTGGAGGAAGAGACCATCTTATTTCTTTGTTTGCAGACGACATCATATTTTTCGTGAATAATCTGAAAAGCAGCATCCCCAACTTATTAAATCAAATAAAAGAATTTGGGAAATTTTAAGGGTATAAAATTAATAATTCTAAATCAGAGTTAATGTTCCTTAATGAAGAAGAGAGGAGAAATCCTATTGTGGTTACCTCATTTAAAACAACTACAGAAGGTTTTAAATATTTAGGCATTAAGATCACTCTGTCTATCAGAGAAATTAGCGCAGCTAATTTTGAGCCCCTTGTGAAAAAAGTAACTGAAATGTTAAATTGATGGTCAAGTTTGCCTATATCCATGATAGGCCAATTAATTTATTGAAAATGACAATTTTTCCCAAGTTTCTGTACTGTTTCCAAACACTCCCACTGCCACTGTCAGATTCATTTTAAGACAGTTTAAACAAAGTATTTAACCAATTTATTTGGAGTAATAGAAAAGCAAGACTCCGTTTAAAGCTACTCTATCTGCCCTATGAAAGAGGTGGACTTCAAGTTCCTAATCTCAGATGGTATTATATGGCTGCCCAGCCAGCATCAGCTACCCACTACTTTTGTCCAATGAAACCTCCAGCCTGGGTAGACATTGAACAACAATCTGTTCCAGATTTTCCTTTAAACACCTTTCTATATTCTTCAGATATAAAGATACTAAAAAAGAACACAAAAAAACTTAAAAAAATACAATTATAACTTGGCAAGCAGCACATAAACTTGTGGGTGATTTTCCAGAACTTTCACAATTTACCCCTATTTGGGGAAATTATAAGTTTCCTCTTGAGGGTTTAAAATATGGAAAGCCAAAGGCATCCAGATAATTAAAGATCTATATGCGGATGGCGTGTTGCTCATGTTCCATCAGTTATGTAAAAAGCACAGAATAACTCCAAAACATTTTTTTAAATACTTGCAATTAAAAAACTTGACATCCCACCCGTAACTAAAATAGAAGAGGTGTGTGTAGGCGATTTAAAAGGGAAAGATGTTATCGGTTGAACTTTGTGTACTTGGAATCTACCAATAGAATTTAAACAACCGGAGAAGAAAACAAAATTGATAGACTATGAGCTGCTTCAAGCCAGGAGATTACACTGTCTATTGCACTATATATACACCAATTACAACGGCTGAGTGAAGTACCATCGGAAAGTCTCATTGAAGATGTGAATGCAGCATTGAGAACGATTCCTACCAACACCATAACGGAAACCAATGAGCTGATGTTCAACTCAGCATCAGTGATCCTGGAGATGCTTGGCTATAAGAGCAACCATGAGAGCCACAAGATTCCACCATGGAAAAGACGGTTAGAGGCTAAAATCAAGGTAACAAGGAGAGAAGTGAGACAACTGTCAGAGATCCAAAAAGGTGTGATGAAAAGATCAGTAACCAAGAAGTACAGCCAGATGCCCATGCCTGAAGCACTCGGAACTGCCAAACAAAGGCTCCAAGTCTTGGCCAGCCGCCTAAAGAGATACACAAGAGAGAATAAAGCCAGAAGGATTAACCAGCTCTTCTCCACCCAACCAGCTAAAGTGTACTCTCAATGGCAGGGTAACAACAACAGAACAGACCCACCAAGCTGGAGACCGAACAATACTGGAGAGGCATCCCACAACAGCAATGCACAGTGGTTAATCTCTCTACGAGATGACCACAGAAACCTCCCTGAGCAAGCTTCGGTAACTATCACAATGGCAGACGTCCAAGAAAGAGTCTCAGGTATGAAAAACTGGACAGCACCAGGACCTGACATGATCCATGGCTACTGGCTGAAGAAACTCACTGCCCTCCACGAGCGACTGGCAGCTCAAATGAACCAGCTGCTAAAAAATGGGACCCACCCTGAATGGTTAACTAAAGGGCGCACAATCCTGATCTAGAAGGATCCCTCAAAGGGTTCGGTCCCATCCAACTATCGACCAATAACCTGTCTCTCTACAACATGGAAGCTCATGTCATAGCAGCTAAAATAAGGAGGCACATGGAGAAATACATGAGCATGGCACAGAAGAGCATTGGCATAAATAGCAGAGGAGCCAAACACCAACTCCTTGTAGACCACACAGTCGCCCGAGACTGCAAAACCCGACACACCAACCTGTGCACGGCTTGGATTGATTACAAGAAAGCCTATGACTCAATGCCACATACTTGGAT
>NC_051434.1:26227314-26230630 GCF_001649575.2 Kryptolebias marmoratus
CCTGAGACAGTCCAGCACATAACAGCAGGGTGCAAGGTGCTGGCAGGGAAAGCATACATGGAACTACATAACCAAGTGGCTGGCATAGTGTACAGAAATATCTGTGCAGAATATGGACTGGAAGCCCCGAGATCAAAGTGGGGAACACCCCCAAAGGTAGTGGAGAATGACCGAGCTAAGATCTTGTGGGACTTCCAGATCCAGACAGACAAAATGGTAATGGCGAACCAACCGGACATTGTGGTGGTGGATAAACAACAGAGGAAAGCAGTTGTGGTGGATGTAGCAATACTGAGTGATTGCAACATCGGGAAAAAAGAGCATGAGAAACTGGAGACATACCAGAGCCTCAGAGAGGAACTGGAAAAGGCCTGAAAGGTAAAGACCACAGTGGTGCCTGTGGTCATCGGGGCCCTCGGGGCAGTCACCCCCAAACTGGAGTAGTGGCTAAAACAGATCCCAGGAACAACATCAGACATCTCAGTCCAGAAATGTGCAGTTCTAGGCACAGCCAATATACTGCGCAGAACCCTCAAGCTCCCAGGCCTCTGGTAGAGGACTCGAGCTCAGGGGATAAAAAAAGAGACCACCCACAGAGGGTGTTCTCATCACTTGGGAACACTCAGGATGCGTTGGGTTGTTGCTGACAACTCGTATGGCACTGCCCAGGGATCCACTGGGCTGCGATCCTCCACCTGTTGACTCTGATGGCAGTCAGTTCCTACCGCACATGGCCGGCAGCACAGGGCATCAGCATTACGGTGGAGGAGGCCAGCACGGTCGACAATCTGGAAGTCATACTCTTGCAGTGCCTATAACCACTGAACTAGCTGACCCTCCGGCTCTTTGAAGTTCAGCAGCCAGATCAGGGATGCATGGTCTGTGGGGAGCAGAAATCTCCTCCCATACAGGTAGTGGCGGAAGTGTTGAACCCCCTGGACAACGGCCAACAGCTCTCATCGAGTGACACAGTAGTTCCTTTTTGTTCCGCTGAGGGTGCGGCTGTAATAAGCAACAACCCGTTCTCCACCGCATCAACCGTTGGTTATGATTATACATTTGGGACAGGAAGACAATAGGGTTGTGGTCAGTGAACACCGTCACTGGAGGGGAGGATGAACTTACATACACCTCAAAGTGTTGCAAGGCCAAAAGTATCGCAAGAGTTTCTTTTTCAAAAGTGGAGTAGCTCATCTGGTGGGGTTTGAACTTGGCAGAAAAATAACTCACAGGATGATGTAGCATATTTATAAAAAATAATATGCTGCAATATATCAATGTAAATGGTTGATACAAAAAATGTCAAATGGGCTATTTCATCAGAAGATAAGATACGTCTCAAGAAGGAGCAGACAGAGACTAGAAGTTTGCAGTTGCAGGTGCCTGTATTTAGAGCGAAAAAATTATATACATATTTACAACATCTGTGCAATCAATTATATGGCCATATAAAAATGTGAAAACAAACAAAACAATCCCACAATTCATAAATAACAAACCCCACAATTTCATAAATAGCAAACCCACAATTTCATAAATAGCAGACCCACACCCTTCAGTTTTTTCACCCCAAGCTGGGGTTGGTTCAGGTCCCAAGCAAGTTACGTTTAAAGTGCTTAGTTTAGTGCAGGTTTTGGGCTGACAACTGTCATATTGAAGTGGGGACAAAATTGTTCTGTTGGCTACAGGAAGCCTCCTACCAGCCTGGCAGGAGGTACAGAAATCTTCAGGCACTACAAATGCAATCCTTTCCTTAGGCTCTAGGCCTGGACCTTCAGCTCGCCATCAACCTGGCCTGTATAATAAAACGGGACCATTTTTGCAATAAATATAAAATCAAACATTCTAGTGTGCACATAAATTCAATAAATGGCACTCTTTGCGCTATAAATAATTCCAACAATCATTTTCAGTCAATATGCATATTCAATATAAATTACATCCATGAAAAATCCAATAAATATATATCATATAAATAAGTTGACATGAAATGTAAAAACAATCTAAACAAGTACTTGATATTTAAGGCACCTTATTGTTCTCCCAGTTAGTAATTTCACAGCTACACAAAACAAACAATGTCATCAATAAGCTAACTGCTAAGTGACACGCAGAAACACTCACCAGGTCCGCAGTTTCTATCTCAAAATCCTTTCTTTCATCTCTTCTCAGCTCATGGTAGTCGGCTCCTGCAGCTCCCTTAGGGAAACGATTTGGGCGGAGGGGTGCCAGCAAGTAACGGTTCCGTGCCACGGCACCATACTTTCGACGCGTCAAAAGGTATCCCTTAACTTTCGAACCGGTGGTCGCACGGTCGATTCGAGGGGGCAGGCGCGTGCGTCCCGGCCCTAAGAACAGATTGGGTCGATCCCAGGGTCCAGGTCACCTCGGGGGCTTGAAGCTACAAGTACGTGGGTGGGCTCGTTTTCTTCGTCTCGTTTTGGCCTTTCCAACGGTACCAGGCATGCCTTGATCCGACGTTCCTACGCGAAGCTAAGAGGCAAAATGCACTCGACTCAAAATGGCGTCCGTTTCCCTTACGCTTCCCATCCGAAGACATTGCAAATTCTACTCTGCTTCCCCATAATGCCCCATAGTCTGGCGACCTTGGAGGACTTCTTGGGGGTTTGCTGGGGGTAGGAGTGGGACACAAACACAAAGGTGGTCTCGTTTCGATCGTCTCGGTCCGCTCTTTGCGACGACGCCCAGCTCGCCTGCGACGAACGTTTGCACGCAAAGTTGGGGAGCGGAACGCACTCCACAGACCCGCCTGACCTTTGGCCTCACGCGTCATCTTTGCACTCCTCGGCCCTCCGAGCCCCGAGAGTCCCCAAAATCGCAGGACACGCAGTAGAGGCGGTCCAGAACGCGTGTGTAAAATTTGGTGGCCGGGGGTCAAAGTTCAATTTCGATACGACCAGATTCCAGAGCAACATGCCTTTGTAAGTCGTCAGAACCTAAGAGGACAAGTTAGGGTTAGTCGATTTTGATGAGTGCAACAGATGGGATTCAATGTCAGCAAGAAACTCAGAGTTCCCCAACCTTCCCGAGTGTTCAGGGACGTACGGTCAGGGGAGGCAGGTGAGGCAGCAGCGAGCCGAGCTTCACCTCTGATTGCGCAATCCATCACAAACTGGGTTGATACATGCAATTGGCCCGTGCCTGTTGCCGTACCGCTGCATGTCACCAATATAATGGTTTATATAGCCTGATTTTCCACAGTCTGGCTAATGTCTTTAACCATTTACGTTTAATGTTTGTTAGTGACATATTTAGTTTTGCTGAGGGGACATAAAACCACGGTGAAAAGGCGAAG
>NC_051434.1:26231028-26245745 GCF_001649575.2 Kryptolebias marmoratus
AGAGAGAGAGAGAGAGAGAGAGAGAGAGAGAGAGAGTGAGTGTGTGTGTGAAGAACGCTGATGAGATATGAAATAACCAGTAGCCAACTGAATAAGCTACCCTTTTGGATTTATGTATTTGTAAATCTGACTCTCAGTGCCTCACCAACCATGAACCTCACCGCACGTCACTGCGAGTGTTCCTCAGAAGACCACACTAACCCATCTTCTAACATGTCACACGGAAAAGAGGAAGAAGCCAATATAGACACAGTAGACATGGGGGCACCTTTTTGCTTTTCGGCTGTATCAGCTTTCCTGTCACAATAAAGTTTCAACATGCACAATCGGGTCTTCCTTCGGCGGTCGGGTGTGGAAATAATGTAATTCACATCGGACACTTTGTTTTTAACCAGGTATGGACCAGAAAAACGAGCAGCAAGACCAGAACCAACTACAGGTAACAACACCAGAACCTTGTCACCAGGATGGAACTGTCACTGAACTGCACGCCTGTCGAAGTTCACCTTCATTTTTGTCTGTGCTACAGAAAGAGCTTCTTTTGCTAAAGAAGTTGCTTTAAACATCATCTCTTTACATTTTGACACAAATTCAGCAGCACTAAGTTGAGAGGAAGAACCACATTAAAACTGTTCCTTTTATACGGCTTGTGACTTTTATATTGGAGAGACCAAACAACCTCTCCACAGACGCATGGCTCAACACAGGAGAGCCACCTCTTCTGGACAGGACTCAGCGGTTCACCTACACCTCAAGGATAAGGGACACTCCTTCCAGGATCAAAATGTTCATATTTTGGACCGAGAAGACAGATGGTTCAAGAGGGGGGTAAAAAAAAGCCATTCATGTCAAAAAGGAGAAACCAACATTAAACAGAGGAGGAGGTCTCAGATTCCAGCTTTCAAAAACATATAATGGAGCTTTAGGCATGATCCCCAGTCAGTTTCATTCCAATCAATACCTGCACTCATGTGACCAGAGTGGCCCATCAGTGAGTCAGACAAACAAGCACCCTAACGAGCCTCCATTGTTAGGAGAGTGAGAACAATTTGCAAGCAATCCAGCTTACATCACGTCTCCGCTTTAAAAGCTCAACTCCACACTCTCTATTTCTGAATTGAGAAAGCTCCTCGGATGAGAAGCAAAACATCTTCAACTACAGAATAGAAGTCCAGTTGTTTTTGTTTTTTAACTTTTTTTGAATTTACCATGGCCTGGATGACTGAGAATCTACACCAGCAAACTGTTCCTTTAATACTTTTAGTGGGCCACGCATCTCATGGCCAAAAACAAGCTCTGCTGGACTGAAACCAGTAGATTCTTGCTTTGCATCCCGAATAGCAAAGAGCACAAAAGGAACACAGTGATCCCATTCATATCCAGTTTCATGCCAATATTTTCTTAACATTGTCTTGAGGGTCTGGTGCCACCTCTCAAGGGCCCCCTGGGACTCAGGGTGGTAGGCTGAGGATATAGAATGAGTAATACCCAACCGTTGTAATGTATGTTTGAACACTCTTGAACGAAAATTAGTTCCTAGATCTGTCTGCACAATTTTAGGCAGACCAAATGTGGTAAAGAACTTGGTCAAAGCTTTCACAATCACAGATATTGTAATCCTACGAAGAGGAATGGCCTCAGGAAAACGGGTAGACATACACATAACAGTTAACAAAAACTGATTTCCTGATTTAGTTTTAGGTAATGGACCCACACAGTCAAGAATGACATGTTCGAATGGCTTTCCAATGGCTGGGATGGGGCACAGTGGAGCGGGGGGGACCTTTTGGTTAGGTTTACCAACCAACTGGCAAGTGTCACAAGTCTGACAAAACCGTACAACATCTGATTTTAACCCTGGCCAAAAGAAGTGTTTCAAGACCCGATGGCAGGTCTTGGTAATACCAAGGTGCCCAGACTATAAATGTTGGTGAGCCAACTTGAGCACAGGCTCCCGATACTCAACGGGTATGACTATTTGATGGAGAACTTGCCAATCTTCTTCAGGCATACCCCCAAGATGCTGTACCCATTTACGCATTAAAACACCACAATTAAAGAAAAAGGAATGTCTTCTCGTCTCTTGAACATTGTTTGACTCCTCAACACACTTTACAAGCGTCGGATCAGACTTCTTTGCTTTAATGAGTGCTTCACGAGTCACAGGTAAAGACGTTGCTGTAGCAAGAAAACCCTTCTCCCTACCTACTTCCTTTACTTCAACTGGTTGCACTATATCCTCATCTGCAACTGAGGTAAACAAAGAGTCAGAAAGATCTATATCCTGCTCATTCTTGAGTGCTTGCGCTCTAGTTACCACGCTAACTGTGAATACCCCTGGCAAAGTTTCAGTCAACACATCTGGCTCTAAATCCGACATAGGAGTATTCACCACTTGCAGTGTTGGATAAACTTTTCCTCCTGCTATATCATTTCCCATTATAAACTGCACACTCTCAATGGGAAAACATGGGCGCACCGCAACCGAAAAAACTCCTGAAACCAATGGGTTTTTTTACATGAATGTGATGAAGAGAGGCAGGTAAATAACTCATCCCAACACCTCTCACAATGGTGCCACAAACAGATGCCTCATCAAAAGGCAACACACTGGCCAAGATTAAAGATTGTGAACCCCCGGTATCCCTTAACACCTTCACTGGTTGCTGATCTTCAGGCCAACCTATAAGCGACACTAAACCATCAAAAATGAAAGGTTCAAAACATTCGTCAGGATGGTCAGATTTAACAAGTTGTCCTCCCAAGGAATGACCAGTGGTTTTAATACGTCCTACTCCTTTTGACTGTTTACATTTATACAGTTCACAGTCAGTGATCAGGTGGCCTGGCTTAAGACAGAAGAAACATTTCCTCTCTCCTTTGACGCTTGGTGGAGATGGAGGGCAAGAACCTGGCATACTGTCAACCTTCTGAGAGGGCTGACTGTTGAAAGACGGATCACGTTTACCAAAGGTCGACTTGTGTGTCAGAAAGAACTCATTAGCCAGAATAGCAGCTTGCTGCAACGTGTCAACTTTTTGTTCATTAAGATAAACTGCAACCTTCTCAGGTATACAGTTTTTGAACTCCTCCAACAAGAGTAATTCCCGCAGGGAAGCTTGGTCTTTAATTTTACATGCTGCACACCACCGATCAAAAAGCAACCCTTTTTTCCGTGCAAAGTCAACATAAGTTCAACTGACATTTTTTTTAAGAGCACGAAAACGCTGTCTGTATGCCTCTGGCACCAACTCATATGTCTGCAAAACTGTGGCTTTAAGGGTTTCATATAATAAGCCTTCCTCCATGGAAAGTGAAGCACAGACTTCCCGAGCTTTACCAGTTAGCTTACACTGCACAAGCATTGCCCAAACCTCTCGAGGCCAGCTTAATGCCAAAGCAATCCTTTCAAAAGCCCCAAAATAGTTTTCAATCTCAGATTCACAAAACACAGGAACTAAAGGTATTTGTTTGGTGACATCAAAGGCAGGAGCTGTAGCCACTTGAGACTTCAGGGGTGGACCTAAACCAGCCTTTAGCTCAAACTCTCTCATTCTAATAGCTGTCTCTGCTTCAAGCTTTTTTAACTCTAGTTCCCTACGAAGCTGAAAGTCTTGTTCGTGATCCTCTTTTTCCAGTTGAAGACGAGCCAAACGAACCCTCAACTGAACCTCTCTCCTTGACTCATCAGATGACTGTGCTGAAAAAGGATCATACTGTGGTAGGGTAGCAGGTTTAACTTTTAGCCCACTAACCCTGGGTGTCACATTACCAGAGGGTGTCCTAGCTGCCTCCTTCACTGGGGGAATCACAACGTCCTCCTCAGCATCCCTAGCCTTCAAACCGAACTCCTCCACTGATTCGGCAACTACTAAGATATCAATATCTATCAAGCTTCTAATAATGGTAGCACAAAGATCCTTCTTCACCATTGTACTTGAAAATGGGATGTCATAATGCTGAGCTATTTCAATAAGATCGCTTTACTTACATTTTTCCAGCTGATGAACAGAAGGGTTAGCCACAAACCCAGCCAAATCAAAGGATGCCATGTTACAGATACTCAGCTACTTTGCTAGAGGTAAAACATTAAAAAAAAGGTGATGGTTCAGCAAAAAATAATAAAAGAAGAGAGACCACCAATCCGCTCATAGGACCGTCGGATCTGGTAAGGCCCCCTCTACCCTACCACACCAGTTCCCCACTAATCTTACAAAATAAAATTAAAAAAACACGGAAAATAGAACTACTGAACCCACCACAAACCAAAAAAAAAAAAACCCTCACCAGTTCAGCTCCACAACAAAACATCCCGGATGAGCCCTCAAATTGTTACGTTTCCCAAGGCAGACTAGGAGATGTGAAGAGGAGACCAGTAACAATGTTGACCAGGGAATGAGGAGCCAAGGGCCATAAGGATATAATGAATACATTATTTACAAAAAGAAAAAAGAAAAACTAGGAATCTGGTGAATTTCGGCAGAAAACCTGGGAGGGTGAGTGATTATGTTAACATGGATGTGGATGATTCCCTGGAATATAAGAAGGTAAAAGCTGCCATTTTGCAAAAATATGATATAAATCCAAAAACTTACAGGCAAAGACTCCGCTGCCTTGATGTTTTTGACAAAAGTCCCAAGGAACTGTATGTGTTAGGATTTGGTTTTGTTTGTTCCCCTGTGTTTGATATTTGTGTTCTGGTCTCCTTTAGTTTTGGTTTTATTGTGTTTTCTGTTTTTGATTATTTGATTCCTGTTTGTCCTTGTCTTAGTTCAGTTCTTGTTCCTCGTGTCTGTTTCCTGCTAGATTCCCTCCTCCTCAGTCAGTCTCTGGTTTTCCTGCCACGCCCATCTCCACCTGCCTACAATTGTAATCAATCACCTGTGTTCACTTCCCATCGTGATCCTGCCTTTAAAACCCGGTCACATTCTCTACCTCTCTGCTGATTCATTGTTATACTTTGCCTCCCTGATGTGCCATCCTTCCAGTTGTTTGTGCCTCGTCGTCTCCCATGCTCTGTTTGGTTCTTCTCTTGTCTCAGGTCTGTTCATGTTTTGTTAAGTTAGTTAATGTTTTTGTATTTAGTTTAGGTTTTGCTGCTACGTCAGCCTTTGTTTTAGTTTGCCTTTTATTTTTAAATAAATTAGTTCATTTTTCAATATGAGTCTGCGCATTGGGTTCGTCTCCATCCACCTCGATCATGACAGTATGCAAGGCTGAAATAACTTTATGAGAAATTAATTCAGCCTAAAAATAAAACTGTAAAGGAAGTTGGTGAACTCATTATTTTGAAACAATTTTTAAGAATGTTGTGTCCTGAGCTTCAGGTCAGGATCAAGGAGCACAACCCAAAGTCTGCTACAGAAGCGGCCACCCTGGCTGAAGTGTTTGTTTCTGCCCGAAGTAGGAGTCAGCCATGGAGCAATAGTGCCTGGAAGGCGGCCAGAGACTCACGTCGGTCACAACCCTCTCAGTACCATAAGAGGTTAGCAATGGGTGTGGGTAGGCTCTTCACAAAGGAAAATCAGCCTTTGAATACCTCCAAGCCAGTTCAAAGACCACCAGTGTGTTCTATGAATCAAAGCAAACTCACAGAGCTGTGTTTTGTTCCTCATCAGAGTGTGCATATCAAACCTAAGAAAAAGCAGTCAAGTAAAGTCACCATAGTGAAGATTAATGGACAAGAAATTAATGCTTTAATAGATACTGGCAGTACACAAACACTGGTGCACAGAAAATAAGTACCAACGGACTATGCATGTTCTTCTGAAACAATATCAGTTTGCTGTGTACATGGTGACGAGAAATCATACCCCACTGCTGATATGTTTGTTGAGGTGCAGGGGACTTCCTATCTGTTGAAGGTTGGGGTAGCTGATAACCTACCCTATCCTGTAGTTCTCGGGGAGGATCTGCCAGTCATCTATGATTTGTTAAGAGAAGGGAAGAGCTGTAATGTTGCTGTAACAAGGGCTCAAGCTAAGAATCAGGATGATCATTTTGCAACACTCAGTGTTTTACCCTTCTGTGAAGTTGAGTTAGAGAAGCCACACAGTCAAAGAAGACATGAAAAATTTCAACACGCTGTTAGGAAGACATCAGTTGAGGTTGCTCCAGCTATGCCTTTGGATTTTTCAATACCCATGAACATCAGACAAATGCAGCAAGATGATCCAGCTTTGTCTGCCATGTTGCTGAGGGCTAAGGAGAGGGAATCTGATGTAGAATCTGACACAAATAAAGAGCAGTATGTTCTGCAAGATGGCATTTTATACCACCAACATGGCCAGGTTAAGCAGTTAGTGGTCCCTAAAGTGGGTCGTGAAACAGTGCTTACTTTGGGGCACTCCATTCCCTGGGCTGGCCACCTTGGGATGTATAAGACCACTGCTCGCATTAAGCGGTACTTTTTCTGGCCTGGTTTATGCTCCGATGTTGATCTGTTTGCAGAAGTTGCCCTCAGTGTCAGAAGATTTCAATTAGAGTGCCCTCCAAGGCACCACTCCGACCTCTCCCAACCATTGGCACACCATTTCAACATCTTGGCATGAACATAGTTGGTCCTGTGGAAAAGAGTAAAGCTGGAAACCACTTTATGTTAGTTATATACATGCCAACATTTGGGAATGTCAATGTGGGACAACATAGCGTGAAGTGGGCACCACTGCCCCCCCCCCCCCCCCAATATATACAGTTGTATATAAAAAGTTTTGACACAGCTTATCTATTCATCAGCTGATCATGTCTTTAAAACATCATGCAAAAACTCACTCCCAGAAATACACACAAACATCATTGATTCAACATGATTTTCCTGAATTCTGATTAATTAATTTGAATTAAACACATATCATAGTTGCTTAAGAACAGGGCTCTCTTGAGCTGCTAGAAGTTGTTAGATGACGTCATCACCTAATTTGCATATTTGGTGATATTGATCAGGCTGTAGGAGAGAGGAATATCAATGGTGGCAAGACAAAAAATGAGTAAAAAACACTCAATTTGTAGTTCTAAACATATTTTAACTTTATGAAATAATTTTAGAATTTTATTGCTTTGCCTGGATCTCTGTACAATTAATCAGTTCTTCCTCTAGAGGGGGCCATGGAGCCCTGATGGCCAGGCATTCAACAGCAGGTGTGTTTTCTACACACCTGCAGCACATTCCTGCTCGTTTGAGGGAGCTTAAGAGGAGACTGCTGCCAGCACTTTGATACCAGAGTGTTAGCCTTAAGTGGTCACTTCTAGCCCTCCAAGCGATTTTGTTTTCTCTTAGACTTTCTTCGTCTGATTACCTATGTTCTGCACCACCTTAGGTTCTCCTGCTGTAAGTGAACCTCGTTCACTCTCACAGCTCGCTCATCATCCGGCAAGTCTCCCTTAACCTGGATCTCTTCGGTCAAGCTGGCAGCTAGTGATGGGCAAATGAATCTTCATGAAGCAATGAAGCTTTCCAAAACTTTGCTTTGCAAAAAGGTTCATTACTTGATGCTTCATTCATCACTCACTAGTGACATCTGCTGGTGAAACTGTAACAGCTTTGTCACTCAGTTGGATCATACTTTCAAAAATTTGTAAATGCAATATTGTCACAAAGTTTTCATCAAACTCATGTTTAGTAACAGGGGAATCAAATAAATCATATTTAATTGTCATGTTTTAATTATTAAAATGATTTGTAGCCAATCTAATCCTTGACCATCAGTGGTTGTGTTGGGTTGGGTTTTCTTTTATGTCATGGACTTATTTGACAATGAAGATATGTTGTATTTTAGTGTATTGGGAATTGAGTGACTGTTAGGACAGACTCTGAATACTTTGAGCTTAAAACTTGTTTCCTGAAAAACAGAATATGTTTAAAATCATCTCTTCCTGGGAGTTCTAGTTCTGGTTTTTAATATTACAAATATGTATATCCCAGATATGAGAGGTTTTTCTCTTTTTTGACGGCTCCATTTCAACCACTGCTGATGAAAACTGCTCTGCTGATGCACTACCAAACCACCTACTACAACCCACAAAGCAACAGGGTTCATAGCGCTTTTATTTTGAAAAACGCAAAGTGAAGCAATGGCGTGGCAGATGTAATGCAAGGCCTCGTTTGTTGTTGTTTTGCTCAATATGACACAAGCTCCAAAGCGGGGCTTCATTGGACACGCGTCTAAGCCTGGCTTCAGATGTCCCAGCACTACTGGCAGCTATCGTCACATACTCCCTCCAACCTCTGAACCTCCGTCGAACCTGTCCCGCTCTCTTCTGGACCGCTCAACAATCAGGCCATCAGGATCCTCTTCGCCGTGCTCTGTGTATGGAACACCTTTTGGGACAAAACCAAACTCCTTCATCTGCATAACCTGATTCCACTCACCTCTCCCGGACAGCTTCTCCTGTCTTCAAAAGTAAGCATTCTGGTTTTGTTTCCCTCAGTACAAACATTTCCTGTGTTCATCAATCTCCTGCTTTGCCTCCAGAATTCATGCACCTCTTACCTCTGTTCCCCAGCCTCCCTGTTGACTGACCTGAATAGTTGAATAATTAAATAAAACCCTTAAAACTGACCTGTTCTTAAGTGTCTTCACGCATGTGGGTCAAAAAAAATTACCGCAAATCATGACATAAATATAGGCTGTTTAAATTCACAGATGCAGTTTGCTTGTTTGTCGACGTTATGAATTTATTTTTCTTTCACGTCACCTCCAACTGCAGTTACATTTGAATTCCTGGTAGGAACATCAAACAGTTTCATATTCATGATAACAAGGAAGTAATGCTCAAACTTCTCATCAGGTTATTTCAGACGAAACCTTTGTTCGTTTACTTTTCGTACAGTGGGTGACAAGCATTCACCAATGTCTGTCTCACTGGATTTTATACCAGGAGGTTAAAAGACGGACTGAGTTCTTTGGACTCTGTTCTGGAGGCATCCCTGTAGACAAAATGTATTTATTTATTTTTAAATGTGTGCTGTCCGGCAGTGTGGCACTCAGAATTGTCATCTGAGTGCCAAGGTGAGACCCAACAGATTTACTTTCACAAGCGCAGCGTTATGGTTTTTGCCATGATGCTTTTCACCAGCTAGACAGCAAGATGATGCTTCAATAAACATACTTCTTTCTTTTTGCTGATTTATTGAAGAATGCCCTCTGACCATTGCCTTATCTTTGACCATTGTAAAACTGAATTAAAATATACAAAGCATGGTATTAGCTAGCTAACATTGCAAATTACTTGTTACATGCTTACTGCAAGCTAAAATAAAAACATTTTCATAAATGACTTAAATGTACAAGTTATCACACCCCTGTTACACAAAACAAAGAGACAATTATTATTTTTGTCATTAACCAACACTTACAGACAATACTCGTTCAAAACAACAAGGTTTCAAGTTTGATGCCAGCTTAATTTATGAACACTGGCATTACGTTCTGCCATCTTGGATCTGTCTGCTCCCTCTTTTTCTTTTTTCAGAGTAACCAAAGCAATGTCACAAACAAACCACCAGAGAGAGTTCTAAGGCGGTTTACAAAAAGTGTTTATCTAGTGTAACTTACAAAAGGCAGAACAGTGTGTGTGTCTGTGAGTGGTTGTAAGCGTGCTTGTGTACAGTGGATACGGAAAGTATTCAGAGACCTTTAATTTTTCCACTTTGTTTTATTGCAGCCATGTGCTAAAATCGAAAGTTCATGTATCTCATTAATGTACACTCAGCATCCCATCTTGACAGAAAAAAATGTAGAAAGTTTTGCAAATTTATTAAAAATTAAAAACTGAAACATCACATGGTCATAAGTATTCAGACCCTCTGCTCAGTATTGCATAGAATCACCCTTTTGACCTAGTCTAGTACAGCCATGAGTCTTCTTGGAAATGATGCAACAAGTTTTTCATACATGGATTTGGGGATCCCCTGCCAATCTTCCTTGCAGATCCTTTCCAGTTCTGTCAGGTTGGATGGTGAACGTTGGTAGACAGCCATTTTCAGGTGTCTCCAGAGATGCTCAGTTGGGTTTAGGTCAGGGCTCTGGCTGGGCCAGTCAAGAATGGTCAGAGTTGTTCCGAAGCCACTCCTTTGTTGTTTTAGCTGTGGGCAGGTGATGGGCAGTGCCTGGTTTACTCCACACATGCCGCTTAAAATTAACGCCATCTCATCAGATCTTAGAATGTTATCTCTCATAGTCTGGGAGTCTTTCATGTTTTGTTTTTGTTGGCAAACTCTATGCAGGCTTTCATATGTCTTGCACTGAGGAGAGGCTTCTGTCAGGCCACTCTGCCATAAAGCCCCGACTGGTGGATGGCTGCAGTGATAGTTGACTGTGGATCTTTCTCCCATCTTCCTACGGCATCTCTGGAGCACAGTGATCTTTGGGTTGGTTCTTCTTTACCTCTCTCACTAAGGCTCTTTTTCCCACGATTGCTCAGTTTGGCTGGACGGCCAGGTCTAGGAAGAGTTCTGGTCGGCCCAAACTTCTTCCATTTAAGAATTATGGAGGCCACTGTGCTCTTAGGAACCTTGAGTACTGCAAAAATTCTTTTGTAGCCTTGGCCAGATCTGTGCCTTGCCACAATTCTGTTTTTGAGCTCCTTGGGCAGTTCCTTCGACCTCATGATTCTCATTTGCTCTGACATGCACTGTGAGCTGTAAGGTCTTATATAGACAGGTGTGTGCCTTTCCTAATCAAGTCCAATCAGTTTAATTAAACACAGCTGGACTCCAATGAAGGAGCCATCTCGAGGAGGATCATAGAAATGGACAGCATGTGAGTTTAAATATGGGTGTCACAGCAAAGGGTCTGAATACTTATGACCATGTGGTATATCGTTTTTTCCGTACCCACTGTATAAAAGGTTTCTCCATAAGAATGTTCAATAGCAAGTGTAGAGAGCCACTGTATATACAGTTTCTCCACAAAAATGTTCAATAGCAAGTGTAGAGACAAAAAAAAAAAACACACCCACACCCCCTAGCCCTGCTGGAGCAGATCTGTGCATGGACACAGAGACCTGAACCCCAAGGGCACACCACCCCCAGCAAAGGCTCAACTGAGCCAGGGTGCCCAGGCCCCGCCAGGGCGAGCTGGCACATACCCGAGAGCCATCGACACACCAGCCACTAGCAGGGAGTGTGACGGGGGAAGGAGGACCCAAGATGATCCAGGAGAGGGTGCAGCCCAAGACCCAACCTAAAACATAAACAGGCACACACAGACACAATCACACATTCCAATCCTCATGTGTGCACACAGACATTCACACCAATTCACCTAATGAAAACACAGACAAAAATGGACGCCATACACCCACTCGCACTCCCAGGTACAGGTAACGCCTCCCCATAGGGGGTAACCTGCCCCTGCACCTAGGAATTGATTTCTTTCATTTCAGAGTGAAGAAGAGCAGCCCAAACCTCTGCAGTAGCAGAGCAGCCCATCAACCTGGATGAGGGCCAGGCACTGCCCGAACAATCCTGGCCCAGACGCCAGCCCCGACCCCATCGGGAGAGGGGACCGGGAAAAGTCCACACAATCCAAACAAGCCAGCCAACAGGAACAGCCCCAGGACAAAACAGTCTCAATCCCCCAGCAATCTCCTATCCCACCCCCACAGACCTCCCAACCCCCACAATCCCCAACATGAATTCCCCCTCATGGCCACCCCCAACCAGCACCAACACATTATTACTCCCTTCTCGTCACATTCGGACGCTTAGGCAGGCTCCCTTTGCGTCGCGTATTGACGCATCGGGTTGTCCCTTCTCGTCATACATTGACGGGCAGGGTGCTCTCATTGAATATTGTAGTGCTCAGCTTTGCTCTCATTTATAGGGCTCAGCTTTGCTTTGGATGGCCCCTTCATTTTTATTTATTTATTTATTGTTTAACAGAGACATACATAACGTCTTCTTGTTAATTTAACATAATGCAAAATTAAAACGAAAGAACAAGGCGGAGCCTCGCGACCCTATGAAGGATAAGCGGTTTGGATAATGTATGGAGTTAAATAAATAAATAAAGAAAGAAAGCAGTTACTACTTTTTTAAAGGAAACAGGATTGTATAGTAGAATTTAGTTTTGGGAAGTAAAAATACTCCAGCATGGTAAATGGCGATAATACATCAAAACGTTAGATGTCACCCGCCAGTAAACCCAAGAAGAAGAAGAAGAAGAACGTATGGAGTTTACGCACTTGTGTACAATAGGTGGCGCTGTGGGCTGCTAAAGTTGTTTGCAGCCATCCGCCAAAAAAAAAAAAAATCCAAGAAGAAGAAACCAACGTCATTGCACACGTATTAGCTGCATCCAGGTGAGTGCGAATCTGAATCTCTCCATTTCTTTGTACAACAAAGCACAAAAAATCCCGAAAGTGTTATTTTTCAAAGGTGCTATTGATAGTTTCACAAGTTAGTGGAGGCATGTCTGTGGAACAGTGAATAGTTGAAGACATTTAGATAAGTTCTTAACCTATTTTGGCACATAAGATGAGCGGACAGCTAGCTAACAGCTAGCTAACCTAGCCGCTAACAGCTAGCTAACCTAGCCGCTGACAGCTAATCAAATTCAACTGTAGCTGTACTAATTACACTTAATTAGCCGTAGTAGAGTCACAGTGAAGTCACACACTGCTTGCTGTTGCCACTTTGATGCTTAAAGTCCACCCAGGTTTCGTTTATAGACCCAGTCTGGAAACACTGATTATAGCAAGCTCCTTGAATTGCATATAAATCAAAGCTTTGACAGCTTCCCAGATGAATGACTCACATCACTATGATTTTATTGCATAGTTTGTTTGTACAGGTTTAAAGGCAAATCAAACTTGCATCAGCACAGCCAAAGTCCTCTACCGGTGTTTGTTGTCTATTACTGTGGCAAACAGATGAAGAGCTTCTGAAATCTAAATATTTCTTTTTCTCAACAGGTTATTTTTCAGTAATCAGACATTTGGACCAGTCAACCAACCTCCATGAACATTTTTTTCTGTTTTTTTTGTGGGTTGTTCTGTTTGTTTGTTTTTTCTGTCCATGACCATGAGTGACTCAAATATGTTTTCATGTAATGCATAAATATGCCAGCAATGACTGTTATTAATATTAATATTTTTACTTTTTATGTTTATGTATGTGTAATTTTAAAGGTCCGTCATGTGCCCTAACCGATGAGGGTTTAAAAGGTCTGCAGAACATCATTCTCAGAGAGCGGCAACATTTCAAACAGGTCACGCTGCAGGCAAGAGAGTGTTATCTTCAGGCTTTATCCGGAGCAGAAAATGTTAACTTCAACGCTGCTTCAGAAGATGAGTTCTACAGCGAGTCAGAATCTTCTGATGATGATCTGTAATCAACATCTTTCTTTTTATAAACTTGTTCTCATATTACACATGATGTCACATGATGTTCTGTGACACTGGAGTTGTCAAAGATGTGCAAAAAAACAGGACATCAGGAACGAGGCAAACACTTTTGTTCTATGTGTAAAGTTGTTGTCACATTTTTTTGTCTGATAAGTTATTTGATATTTTTGTTTTAGATTTTTGCTAGGAATTCACAAAGGGGTACTCAACTTTTTTGTGTTTAATGTTTTCAACTTTGCAATGTTTTTCTTGACAATTATTTCTCATTTGAAATGGTTTGCAGGTTTGAGCTCTGTTCCTTGTAAAAGGGTTGTTCTGTGATTACCTGTCTGCATGTCTTTTGGTGTCATATTTCTTCCCTGTGTATGTATGCACACACTTAGAGTATATTTTCCTGGTAATTTGTAGATTGCTTTTATTGACGTTGGATTTTCATCAAACCATAAATACTTTGAGTGAGGTAATAACACTGGTGTTTATGTTAAGCAGCTAAAAATGGCAACAATGACTAAATAAACAGTTCTCATAAGTATGTATTACCTAACAAAACCAACATACGCTTTTCATGTTTTCTTTTTATAGTAATGTGTACTATTAATGTGTAATATGTAACTGTTTGGGTTTTTTTTTGTTTTTGCATTTTAGTGTAGTGGTGTAATGATGTCTTCCATTTTGTCACTTGAAATTTGATCAATTTGTCTGTTACTGTCAGTTAAAAAGAAATCAGAACAATAAATTAGTCAAAATTTGTCAGTATGATCTTTTCATGGAGTACTAATCCCATCACCGATAATGTATATCTTCACAGTGTTGGACAACTTAAACTGAAAACACACAAACAGTGGTTATCATCAGCAAGAAAAATGCTCAGCTTTTATGTACTCTTGGATACTGTTTCTAAATTTTTTTGTCATTGCATACATAGAAGAATGAAAATTATGTTGGCTACATTTTTGGACATATAGCCAGGAATCTTGTTTTCAGATGGCTTGATTTTAGATAAGTAAGGAAGATTAAAAATAGGTCTGTGATTTATTAAGTCATTTTGACAGAGAAGGTTTCTCAAGTAAAGGTTGAATTACAGCTACCTTAAAAGCCTGTGATACATGTCCATGTACTAAGGACAGGTTAATCATATGTAAAATGGAGGTAGTAATCAAAGGGAACACCTATTTAAACTAGAGAAATTGCATTTCCTGCGAAAATGCAGTGCTTTTTTGCTGAATGATTTGACTGAAAGCTGCTGAAGAAGCTGAAACTAGGCGGAACAAACCCTTAAAACTGCAGAAAAATGCTTAAAAATAACAGAATAATCCCTAAAATTGCAGAACAATCCTTGAAACAGATCAAAAATCCTTAAAAACAGCAGA
>NC_051434.1:26245845-26252848 GCF_001649575.2 Kryptolebias marmoratus
TTGAAGAAAACATAAGACATTCAACTCTTACTGTATGATTCAGCTTTTTGATATCTTGTATAGTTTTATTAATATCACTGTTTAAAAAAGTGAAACTTTTGGTGTCACCCTTGTCTCGTGCTGCGTTGCCACGGTGATAGAATTCAGAATGTTCAGCTCAGATTCTGAGCTGAACATTCTGAACAAGAGAATTGTTCAGGTGTTCTGAGGCATTGTTCTACTGTTTCAAGGGTTTTTTGATTTTTATTGACTGTTCAGCTGTTTTAATGTCTTTTCAGGTGTTCTTAAGTTTTTTTCTGCTGTTTTCAAGGATTTTTTGCTGTTCTTAAGGGTTGTTAAGGTGTTTTAAGGGATTGTTCTGAAGTTTTACTGGTTTGTTCTGCTGTTTTTATGGATTTTTTTTTTTTTGACTGTTTTGCTGTTTTAATGTCTTTTCAGGTGTTTTTAAGGTTTTTTTCCTGCTGTCTTAAGGATTTGTTTTAAGCTGTTAGGATTTCTTTTGCTATTTTTAGGTTCTTTTCTGCTTTTTGGGATGTTTTCAAGGTTCTTTCAGCTATTTTTCAGGATTCTTGTGCTGTTTCAAGGATTGTTCTGCAATTTTAAGGATCATTCTGCTAATTTTAAGTATTGTTCTGTTATTTTTAAGGATTATTCTGTTACTTTTAAGCATTTTTCAGCAGTTTTAAGGGTTTGTTCCACATAGTTTCAGCTTCTTCAGCAGCTTTCAGTCAAATCATTCAGCAAAAAAGCATTCACACTGCATTTTCGCAGGAAATGCAATTTCTCTAGTTGTTAATATGATGCGAGTTATGTTTAACGGCTATAACTTTTCATTTTTATTCAAGTTACAATTAGTATTCACTGTGAGGTTACATAATACATATTTTCTTTTTATTTTCAGTTTCACTCTGTATTTAAGATGATGACAACAATGTGTACCAAATTCACAAAACTACAATATGGACACATTCTCATCATTGAGTCTGAATTTGCCTTGCTGTCTAGTTGAAACTCATACACATCATCGAGGACAGTATAATTCCTTTTGGACAACGCAGGTTTTTTGCTCTCTCATGGTGATGTAATCCACAGCTCTTCACATCTGGCACCTGTGCTGTGACTGGAAAGAGCTTATATCCTGGAGAGCACAGGTGAGGATAATTAGATAGGCACAGGTGAGCATGGTTAAGTGATTGAGTAGTCACAGGTAAAGAGTGCACTGAGAACTAGAACTATGCACTGTAGAAGTTCAATGTTGAATTCATATTTATAGAAATGCATTTTTGGGCTACTTGAGCTGAATAGTATTTAATAATGTATATTATTCTGAAGATTTGGTTATTTTGTCAATGTTTGTTGTGTGTATGTATTTTGTTTTACCCTGTTTCTTAGTAGTTTGTTAAGTGGAGCAGCCAGGGACTATAAAAGGCTGCATGTTGGCCACAGGGGGGAGTTGCTGCTGAGATCCTAGGCCATGATGAAGCAGGGCTGTCTATTGTTAAATGTTGGTGCATAAACACCCAGTGGGATTTGCACCGTTTCTCTGTCTCCAGACTCCTACTTGATCTCCTGCCGCTAAGGGCCAGTCTAACACCGCCCTGTGTGAGAATTCAGCAAAGCTTTGGGAAAAAATGCTTTTCTACACTTGTGTAGGGTGTAACTGGGAGTGGATTAGGGAAGGATTACAAGTGGTTTCTAATGCAGACCATGTCTATAGGAAAAAACAAGTTGTAGAAAAAGGGAGAAGAACTCTGTGTTAGAATGGAATTCCAAGTGGCTTTTCGAGTAGACAGGAGAAGCCTAGACCCTAAAAAAACTACCTCTGTAACATTTCTGGATATTGGAACCAGAATGCAGGCAGACTTGAATAGATCCAAAATAACTGATTTATGAAATATAGAACACAAATAGCTGATGTGGCAGCAAACAAAAAACTGCAGCAGATTACAGGAGGGAGACGCAACAAGAGTCAGGCAAGACGTGATTAATTTTTCTTCTTCCAAAAGCTTACTAAACATAAACATATCTCAATTTAGCAATGAGTCTGTAAGGATTGGGTTTTGTTTTGTTTTCTTCTGGGTTTAATTTGCATTTGTTTTCTTGTTTGTGTCTTGTTCCTCGTGCCTCAGTCATTATTCACTTCCCCTCTGTCTGCCCCTGCTTGTCTGCCACACCCATCTCCACCTGCCAGCTATTGTAATCACTCACCTGTGCCCACTTCCCATAATCATCCTCTGTGTTTAAAACCTGGTCATTTTCTCCTCCACCCTGCTGGATCATTGTTGTCTCTCGTTCTGCTCCTTGCCTTGCCTTGCCTTGCCCTGCCCTGTCCCTTGTGTTTGGATTTTTGTTATTGTTAGTTTTGCTGCCACGTCAGCCCTTTTGTTTTATCTGTTTGTTTAAGTTAACAAATTAGTTTAATTTTAAGATGATTTTGCGTTCTGGGTTCGCCTCTGTCTCGTCTCGTCATGACAGAGTCGTATTTTTCTTCACAAGCCTTAGGACAACATGTAAACAATCGGTGCATAACTGATTAGATGTCCACAATTGTATACACGTTTTCCAAAATTCACTCAAGATTCACTCAGGTCAGAATGAACTTTTCAGAGAAAAGTTTGTGAAAGATGACACTAGGTCAGAGGTCATGAAAAAGGGGTGCTTCTTTATTCCACATTATGGTAAAAAAAAAGGCATGTCCTTCCAGTGTTGTAAAAGTTGGAACCAAAATTGAATTTCTGCTAAGTAAGGATCATTGAGTATTGAGTTTAAAGTATTTTATCTCAACAGACGCCTGAAAGTTGAATAAATCCAGGAAAATAACAAGGAACTTGAGCTTAACGGAAGGATCTATTGTTTTGTCTGAAGACAAAGGAACTTTTTTAAGTGCTCACCACTTAGATTATGAGTTGTAGGAGCTACATTAGTCATTGGCAAATATTAATACATTTCTAAAGACAGTTGTTATCGAAAATAATTTTTTACAGGGCACCACCTGAAAATCAAGACCCAGTACCTAAGCTACCAAGGAGGAGCGCTTATGTCAGTCTGAAATAAATTTGACACCTACAAAGCAAGTGAAAGTGTGAATCTGAACACTGATTTTTGTGAACCAGAAGTTATCACAGTAAAAACACACAATGACAATCAACTTCTTAAACAGCATTATATATTTTATAACAGTTAAAGAACAATAATTAAAATCAATATCACCCTGTGACTGACAAGATGATGCCAACGTATTTGGCTCACTGTCTGTCAGGCTTGTCCTTTTTCTTCTATTTTATGTTTTTATCAGCTGGCACAATGTTTCTGCTCTTGTGGTTTATCATCTCTGGGCCCTTTTAGACATCCAACATCAACACAAATTGAGGTGGAAATTAAAGGACAACACCTTCAACTCACAACTAACAGGTATACCGGCTTATCTGTGTCGCACACCCTTTTGCATTAAACTGAGAAAGCCTCCGTGGAGAAGAGGAAACCGAGGTGGTGGTTTGGTAAGAATTAAGGCTATTCGGAAATCATTTGGAGGGGGTCCCTAACCTTTTGGGAGTTTTTTTTTTTCATACACTGGATCCTGTCTGTGTTTTCTGGAGCAGCGTTGGACCAAGTCCACCTGTCGGAGGCAGCAGCGCCTTTCCGCAGGTGTGGGCAGTTCAAGCTCACCGTGCAGCTTATCAACCGCCGATCATTGATTCTGGCTTCGTCCGAGACATAGCTTCAAGCTGATGATTTTATTTTGTTTTCTGAACTTCTCCCTCTGAATTGAAGTTTCCTTAGCATTCCCCGGACATCAGGTAAAGGTGGAGGAGTTGCTGTCGTGTTTAGATCCTGTTTTTCTTTTCAGCAGCTCCCGACGGGCATCTTTTTGAGCTTTGAAGGCCAACTGATGGAAACAAAATGTGACTCTCCAGTGCTATGTGCAGTGATCTAATGACCGCCTAAAATACATAGTGACTTTCTTCAGGACTTTCCAGACTTACTGTCTGTGTCTGTTTTAGATTACTATCGCATTTTAATTGTTGGAGATTTTATTATACATGTCTGCCATGAAACCAAGCAACTAACTAAAGATTTTTAGATCAGTTTTTTGATCAGTTCTTTCAACTTCACACAGTTAGTTAGCGGTCCCACTCATGATAAAGGGCACACCTTGGCTTGGTTTTAACTTATGGTTTATACAGAGATGTCAAAGAGATATGTGTCTCTGGTATTTCTGATCATCTGTCTGATTTATTGTAATTTAATTTCTCAACATCTGTGCATGGTTCGTGAAATCTTATCCACTCCTGTCACCTGGTCTACACACAGACAGCGTTGCTCTGCTTTTACAGACTTTGAGTTTCCCTTCCTGGTGTGTCACAAGGATAAAGATGTTGCTCAGCTCCTGGATAATTTTAACTTTGTCTGTTTAGGGATTTTGGATGTTATTGCTCCTTTTAAGACTAAACACTGCAATGAGAGAGATGTTTTGGTCAGATTCATGAAGGTGTGAATTACAGGGAAAATGTTGGTCTTACTGCTCCATTATAAGTTTTAGAAAGCTGAAAAGAGCTTCTAATTAAAGCTTGGAGTGCCACACTCTCCAGCTTTGAATTGATAAAACTTCTTGTATGGAAAGTGAAATGTCTTCAACTTCAAAATACTAGTCTAGTTGCGTGGTTTTTAGAACTTCTTGAATAAGAACTGCAACCAGGTATTACTTTTAATTTTCTCATGCTTTTCATCATATTGTCTGTATTTATTTACATTTTTAATTCATCTGTTAAAAATTAAAGAAAAATAAAGAAATAAATGTTTTTGTTTTGAACACAACCACTCAGATACACTTCAAAAGTTAAGTTTTTTTTAAATGCACCATTTTAGTGATTCATATAATCTACAGCTTTGGTCGAGTTCTCTATGTGTCACGAGGGAGGTCTGGGACATAAATAAGCCATGTTCAGGGCTTCTATTGCAGATGCAGCTTCCAGGAGCTGTGGCCTGAAGGCCATTGGTGCCTGTCGCAGCAGCAACTGGAGGACTCGCTAGTGGACACCAGCAGTGATGGAGGCTGTCAAGCTGAAGGAGGCCTTTAGAGTTTGGCTGTCCTTGAGGATTCCCAAAGCAGCTGGCAGGTACAGGGTGACCAGAAGGACTGCAGCTTCTGTGGTTGTGGATGAAAAAACTCAGGCATGGAAGGAATTTGGAGAGGCCATGGAGACGGTTGGCCTCAAGGAGGTTCTGGCAAATCATTTGATGATGCAGAAAGGGGAAGTGAGCCTTGTCTCAGGCCATGCTTTGTCTGAGTGAGGAACTGCTGACCCGAACTGGGGATATTGTTGAGTGGTGGAAGGAGAACTTCAAGAATCTCCCTAATCTGGCCACCATGTCCACCTTTGAGGAGGCAGAGACTGGGCACTAGGGAGAAGACAAGTCCATTACCTTAGAGGAGGTCACCGAGGTAGTCAAAAAACCCTCCGGTGGCAGGGCGCAAGGGGTGAATGAGATCCACCCTGAGATGCTGAAGGCTCTGGAAGTTGTGGGGCACTCATGGTTGATATGTCTCCTCAATGTCACATGGAGGTGTTGTCCCACTGTTTCACTCTACAGTGTAGAGTGGAACAGTGGAACAGATCTTTACTCTTGCATGGTTGCTAAGGGGTTCATGGGAGTTTGACTTTCCAGCTCTTTCTCAGTGCGGGTTGGACTCCGCCCGCCAGGCCTGTCCGTTGTCTCAGATCCTGTTTGTGGTGTTCATGGACAGGATCTCAAGGTGCACTCGTGGAGTGTGTCTGGTTTGGAAACTCAGTTCTCTCGGCTCTTTGCGGATGATGTGGTTCTGTTGGCATCTTCAGGCCATGACCTTCAGGGTGCACTGGGATGGTTCACAACCAAGTGAAGCGATTGGGATGAGAGTCAGCTCCTCTAAGTCTGAGGCCAAGGTTCTTAACTGGAAACTGGTGGAATGCTCCCTCCAGGTCGGGGGTGAGTCTTTGCCTCACCTGAAGGAGTTCAAGTATCTGGGACTCTTGTTCACAGGTGACGGTAGCACGAAGCGGGAGATGGATCGACAGGTCAAGCCCTCATTTGCAGTAATGAGGGTGTTATTTGGCTAGTCGTGGTGAAGAAAGAGTTGAGTCAAAAGGCAAAGCTCTCAATTTACTGGTCCATCTACCTTCCAGTCCTCACTTATGGTCATGGATCATGGTTTGGATGGTTGGAGGTTTGGATCATGACTGAAAAGACAAGATACCAGATACAAGCGACTGAAATGAGCTTCCTTCGCAGGGTGGCTGGGCTCAGCCTTAGAGATAAGATGAGGAGCTCCATCATCCGGTGTGGTGCTTGGAGTACAGCCGCTGCTCCTTTGTTTTAAAAGGAGCTAGTTGTGGTGGTTCCGGCATTTAATTAAGATGCCTCCTGGACGTCTCTCTTTGGGGAGTTTTCGGGCTTGTTCCACTGGGTAGAGATCTTGAGGCAGACCCAGAACTTGCTGGAGGATTTATGTATCCTCTCTGGCCTGGGAACGCCTTGGCATTTCCCAGGAGGAGCTGGAGAGTGTCGCTGGGGAAAAGGATGGGTTTCTCTCCTGGACCTGTTGCCTCTGTTACCCTGACCATGGAAAAGTGGCAAAAGATGGATGGATGGATGGATAACCCGCAGCCACGCTCATCAGAAGTTTCACTGCCCATCATAGTTGACTTCAGGTGGTAAAATGCAGAAGTGAGAGAAGATCTATATTATGTTTTTTTCTCATATTATTGCAACATGTCTGATTCCACAGTCTCTGTTTATGTTCAGTTATCCTCTAATTTCTGATAAAAAATGTTTATACGTCTTCCATTCAGGAAGCAGAGCCTGGGGACTTTGGGTCGGACTCTCCAATCTCCGGTGCTGAGGTCACCGAGGTGGTTAAAAGGCTCCTCGGTGGCAAGGCTCCGGGGGTGGATGAGATTCGTCCGGAGTTCCTTAAGGCTCTGGATGTTGTAGGGTTGTGTTGGTTAACGTGACTCTGCAATAT
>NC_051434.1:26254308-26259483 GCF_001649575.2 Kryptolebias marmoratus
AGAGGGAAGTCTGGGTCTCCCTGCTTAGGCTGCTGCCCCCGCGACCCGACCCCGGATAAGCGGAAGAGAATGGATGGATGGATGGATGGATGAAATGTTTATACTTAAAACCAAGTCTGAGGCTATACAGAATTGGAAAATATAGAAAAATGCATTACCATATAAATAGCAACAATAAACAAACAACCATCAATCACAGTTTTTTTCCTTATTGTTGGGATTAATACCAAGAGGGGATCAAGTTTCACTCCCAGGCCAACTCAAAATTTCATGTTGTCTCACCTGAAAGGATTCAGTCTTGTATCTCCTTCTCCAATGACAAGGTTGGCATTTCTTCTTCTGTGAAGCATATAATATTATTTTTAAAAAGTCATGCATCAAATCATCTCTTGGACTCTAGATATTTCTGACCTTTACAGATGCAAAAGGGGAGGCAAGAACCCTGCCTGGAACTTCAAAAGCATCATTTTGAGCTCTCAGGCAGTTAAAGCTCTTCTGTAGACATGAATTGGTTCCTTAACATGCAATGGCAATAAATAGCTACTTCATATTGTAACAATAAAAAAATAAATTAAAAAAATGTTGACAATAAGTGTTGGAGTAAACGCTGACTGTTAGCAAAATATTTCATTAATCACTAGACAGATATTAATAAAACTCTCGGAGAGCAGTTATTGGCTGCACATGTACAACTGATTAACTTTTTGAGTCACCATCAAACTTTTTTTTAGGAATTTTTTAGATGTTATGTTATCTTTTATTTCTGCATTTCCTTCAAATTGACATAAAAGAAAATTTACCATAGGTCAAAAGCATTCTTGCTTTATTTCATTGTCTGTATATCATGCCATTACAACACAGCCATGATAGTTGATGGTAACAAACACATCTGTCTGAGCACACACAAAGAACTTTTATAGTTTGCAGTCAGATTCAGTTTATTTCTTAACATCAACATTGTTTTTTTTCCAGTAAAGTCCACCAAACAGTAAAAATTCTAAACAAATACCTTTTTAAACAAAACCCAGTGGTGAAAAACAAAATATGGTTCATAAAGTAAAATTGACAGGTGTTCAGGCACTTAAAAATGGTGGTCCTTGGCTTCTGTGCTCCTTTATACTTTACATGCATTTTACACTGCCCTGATTCTGTCAAGAGAAGGTTGTCCACAAATCAGGGCTAAGGATACAGCACATTCAAGAACAACTAATTAAAGGGATTTCAAGTATTTCACAAAACATTTACGTTCCTATTTACATTTGATCATTTTGTTATTTAAGTTCTTATCTGAATTCATTTCTTCTCAGTCCATTTACCATTGTTATACAACTTCTGAAAGTTATATAATGGTCTTTGGGTTATCATTTAAAGTAGGTGGAATTCAGGGAACAATCTGTGATTTTTACAGGTCTGTCTTACCTTTTCACTTTATTTGGGCATTGCTTACTTTGTGTTTCAGTGATGATGTGAAGGAACCCATTAAAAAGGAGACAGTAATCAATTTTCTTCTCACCCATTTTTTGGAACATTACTGCACTGAAATGATGCATGTAAAGAAGCATGACTCAAGTAGGCTTGTTTGAAACCACTGGTCATAGCTAAAATGGTCATTTTGTCTGCCATTCTCTGGTTTGAAGATGCAGTCATCTCCTGAAGGGTAATTCATAAGAAAATAATGGAATACACAATAACAGTTACCAGCAATTGTAGTGACACTGGAGGGTATGTAAAATCACAAAACACCATCAAAAGTCCATTTAAATTGACATTTAGTCTTGTGCTTTCTTTGAGGATTCACTCTGACAACCAACATCTGGCAAAAGACAACAAACATATACTTCAAATATCAAAAGAGAAAATTTGAAAATGCTAAAGTAGAACTAGAAAACCTGAAATGTTTTCACAGCTTTTTCAAAAGACCCTTGTCATACTTAATAATCAGAAATTGCTCTGTTACCATGAAGTTTACTTAAAACATACAATTTTCTTGTCTCCACAATATGCGAATATCAACTGGCTAAAAGATTTGTTGTTAGTCTCCTGACACCTCATTGAAACAATGCTTTATTTATCTTGAAACGTGGTTCGATTAAAAACAATTGTCTAATGTATATCTGTGTGCCTTTAGTATGTGATAGAGTTGGTAACCTTACAGAAACAATTAATCCTTGCATTACTGTCATGTTTCAAAACAATTGTTTGACCTTAATTAGTAACACAGGTTTTCTAAAGCATTTTATCAGATTTCAGCCTGTTTAAAGGGAACAAACATCTACTGGGTAGTTTGGTGAGGTTGATGGCACTCTGAATTGCCTTGTTGCTGAAAAGTGCTATATAAATAAATTTGACTTGACTTGATGACACCATAATGAACATGAAGCACAGAAATCTAAGGTGAGCACTGTCTGAGAAGCTTACAAAAAAGATTACAGGGTAAAATCTACAAGCCCATCTGCAAGTGGCTTTGTGTTCTTCTGACTACAGCCAACAAGATTGTTAAAAAGGAGAAGGTTCATGGGACTGTGGCCATCCTCCTAGGACATGGACGCAGGAGGGAATGCAAACCTAGGTTTACAGCTCCATACAGCCGATGTTTCTTAACTTTACAGAGATAATGGATCTACAAATTCAGCTAGGAATGTGTCTCTTAAGCTAAAAGCCTGCTTGAGTTCCGAACCTCCTGGTTATGGCCCAACAAAACAATCAGACCAACATCAACTCTGTATCTCTGACGTCTGAGACAGAGGCCCAGACATTAATAAACCTGTCATTCTCCAGAAAGCGTGTGGCCCCCTGGCGGTAAGCTACAGGAGCATCCCTGTTAGAATTACGAATAGAACAATAGCAAGGAAACACAGTGCCCTAAAATCAAATGTCAGATTAATCCCCTGTCTAAAGCAACCTCAAGCTGTGGAATTATCTACCCCCAAGACACTTAAGATGGCTCTTCTAAATATAAGATCACTATCAGCAAAGGGACTTTTAGTTAATGACTTCATCACTGAAAACAATATTGATACTATGTTTCTCACAGAAACATGACTGGATGATAACAATGAAACACCTGTACTCATTGAATAAGCACCCCCTAATTACAATTTTTTTTTGAGTGAAAATCGTAAATATAAAAGGGGTGGAGGGGTTGCTGCAATCTTTCATGATTCATTAAATTGTAAAAAGGTTTCCCTGGGAAATTTTGACTCTTTTGAATATTTAGGAATCGAGGTAAAAGGCCACAAACGAACTCTGACACTAACTTTATACAAAACCCCAAAATACGTGTAAATTTTTTTCAATGACTTTAGTGAGCTGTTATCTATGATATGCATTGATTATGATTATCTAATAATTATGGGAGACTTTAACATCCATGTTGACAACACAATAGACAGGGAGGTAAAAAGATGAATGATGCACTTCAAAACTTTGGTTTGACTCAACATGTTAAACAGCTGACACATAATTTCGGACACACTCTTGACTTGATTATCTGCAAAGGTGTAATTATCTCTAAGGTCTCTGTAATTGATGTCGCTCTGTCAGATCATTTTTCTGTTGTTTTTGAAAGTACAATCTATGTTGACTCGCTTAGAAAAACAGATGTTATCACAAAATGCCTGTTCACAGACAGCACAGCTGAAACTTTTAATCAAGTCTACTCCTGCACCTCACTTCCAGGCTGCAAACCAGTAGATGAACTGGTATAGAACTTATTCTCCAAAATCTCAGATATAACAGATTTTGTTGCCCCTGTTAAAGTGAAAATTATATCTGGCAGAAAGAAATCATCTTGGATAAACACCTCACTTGTAAGAAATGAGAAAACCCTTTTGTAGAAGGGCTGAATGTAAACGGCATAAAACTTGGCTTCACGTTTACTATGAAATCTACAAAGAAAGGCTGCAAAGTTATCACTCTTCACTAAAACATGCAAGGAAACATTTCTTTCAGAAATCATAAACAAAAACATCAACAACGCTCGTGCTCTGTTTGCCACAGTTGACAGGTTGACAAACCCTTCTGTGATTTTACCACCTGAACTCCACTCTACCAGGGCCTGCAATGAGTTTGCCAACTTTTTCACAGAGAAAATTACAAAAATTAGAAGGTTAATATGCTCAGCCACATCAAACCCAATCCTGATGCCACGCAATGCCACACATATCAAATGCAGAGAAAATGGCTGTATTTCACCAACTCACCCATAAAAGCTTAGAAGAAATTATAAATCAATTAAGCTCATCTTCCTGCTGTCTAGATATCCTTCTTACAACCTTCTTTAAGAAAGTTCTTCCTGTCGTTGCATCTGACTTGATTCAAATAGTAAACTCATCTCTCTCATCAGGTGTTTTCCCCCAGGCTCTAAAAACAGCAGTTATTAAACCTCTGTTAACAAAGAAAAATCTGGATAAATCACTATTGCAGAATTATAGGCCAATCTCTAACCTTCCATTCATCAGCAAAATTAATGAAAAAGCTGTCTTTTAACAGTTAAATGGCTTCTTAACAACGACCAACCGCTTTGATATCTTTCAGTCTGGTTTCCGTGCTTACCACAGCACTGAGGCTGCCCTCGTCAAAGTGTTCAATGATGTCCACATAAATACAGACTACAGTGAAAGAACCACAGTGCTGGTTCTACTGGACCTTAGTGCAGCATTTTACACTGCTGACCATGATATATTATTAAAGTGACTGGAGAGCTGGGTCGGACTCTCAGACACAGCACTCAGCTGGTTCAAATCCTACCTAAACAACAGAAACTTCTTTGTATCAATAGGCAACTTCTCTTCAGAGCGAACAGAAGTCACATGCGGAGTACCCCAAGGTTCAATCCTGGGACCCCTTCTATTTAATATCTACATGCTCCCACTAGCCCAGATTATAACAAGCAATAACATTAGTTACCATAACTATGCAGATGATACACAGCTCTATATTACGATGTCACCAGGTGATTCTGAACCTATCCTAGCACTGAACAGATGCTTAGAACAAATCACTGCGTGGATGTGCCAAAACTTTCTCCAGCTGAACAGACCCAAGACTGAAATTATTATCTTTGGACCTAAACAGGAACGATCAAGAGCAGGGGCGTCACTAGGTTTTAAGGACAAGAGAGGCTTAGCCCCCAGGAGATGCACAGGATGTGAGCAAATGTAGTGGGCGAGAACA
>NC_051434.1:26259583-26275881 GCF_001649575.2 Kryptolebias marmoratus
GGAAAAACTCTGAGAAAACTGCAACACAGCAGAAACACTAAATTCCTTTAAATCAAGGCTGAAAACTCACCTGTTTAGTAGTCTGCAAACAAATTCAGGTGAAAAGCTGCTCTGAACAAAATATCTTATTACATAATGACCATCTCCTTATGATTATCAAGTGTATCTGCTCGATGATTTTTATGATTTTATGTGATGATTCTAATGTTCTGATGATCTACTATGTGAATTCAAAAAAAGTCATTGCTTGCAAATTGTTCTCACTCTCCTAACAAAGGAGGCTCGTTAGAATCCTTGTTTGTCTGACTCACTGAGGGGCCACTCTTGTCACATGAGTGCAGGTGCCTGCACTCATGTGATGTAAGCAATCCAGCTTACATCACATCTCAGCTTTAAAAGCTCAACTCCACACTCTCTATTTCTGAATTGAGAAAGCTCCTCGGATGAGAAGCGAAACGTCTTCAGCTACAGAATAGAAGTGCAGTTGTTTTTGTTTTTTAACTTTTTTTGAATTTACCATGGCCTGGATGACTGAGAATCTACACCAGCACATCTACTATGTGATGTTTTTGATGATTGTAATGATTCTATTGTTGTTTTTATGATGTAAAGCACTTTGAATGCCTTGCTGCTGAAATGTGCTATACAAATAAATTTTTACTTACTTACTTACCTACTTATCAGACAAATACTATGGTAGAAAAAGAGCCAAGAAAACCATCCAAAACATTTTACGTTGAACTCCAAGGTCTTTCTGTTCGCACCATCTATCGCATATTGAATCCTAATGGCCTTCAGGAAGAAGACCCTGGAAACTCCACTATTGGCAGAAAAAAAAAAAAAAACAGACAAGAATTCACCAAAGTACATGTTGATAAGAACCAGTGTTTCTGGGAGAAGTTTCTGGGACTGATGAGACAAAACGCATGAGCTCTATGATTACAGAACTTTAAAAGAAAAGAACACCATACTCTCTGTGAAACATGGAGTAGGCTTGATTTTGTTTTAGGGCTGCTTTGCTGCATCTGGCACAAGGAACCTGAAATCTGTCCAGGACACAATGACGTTTCAAGACTACTAAGGGTTCTAAAGTAAAACATACTGCCAGTTTCAGAAAGCTCAGCCTCAGTCACAGTTCATGGGTCCTTCAACAGAATGAAACAACAAAACACAGCTAAAATATTCAAAAATAGATGAGAAAAAACATTGGCCTATTCTTAAGAATCAAAATCAGAATCAGGATCAGCTTTACTTGCCAAGTACGTTCACACATAGAAATAATTTAAATGGCCCTCCATGAGCCCAGATCTTAAAACTATTGAACAAGTATGGAAAGATCTGAAAACTGCAGTGTGGAGTTTAAACCTGAGCCAGCTGGAGCAGTTTGCTCAGGAAAAGTGGACTAAACTACCAGTCGGTAAATGCAGACATCTCATTGTAAAGTACAGAGATCGCTTGTTGGCAGTGATTGCTGCAAAAGCTGCTGCTACGAAATATTAAATTATGGCTACCATTTTATTGTCCATGCCATTTTTATTTCTGTAATTTTATGAAATATTAGACTGAGTCAATAATCAAGTCAAAGTCTGACTTGTGTTTAATATGGAAAAAGCAACAAGGAATGCCATAAAATATCTGATAGTTTCAAGTTATTTTACAGATAGTTGTGATTTGTATTATTATTACTGTTGTGGAAGGATACCAACACACTTGTCTGTGTCTGTATTTGCTGCCATCTGCTGCTATTTATATCTGCTACTTAATTTATAAAAAATGTATAATGTTCAGTATTTATTTTCTTTAAATAGCTGTTTACATTTACTCTTCAGTGTTCACTTGCTGAGTCTTCTAATACTTTTTTCTTAATTTTTAAGAATTACAATATACTTTTTCTTGAATCGCTGATGTTCCATTTCTTCCCACAGCTGCTGAGCATGTAATAAACATGTAGTATGCTTCAGATTACTGAAATCTGGAGACTGTTGTTCAAAAAAGATGGGACACCTCACAGTAGCAAACATGCTCCTCTCTTAACTTTTTTGAGATGCGTTGCTATCATCAAATTCAAAATTGCTCTATTTTTTCAGAAAATGGGACAATTTCTTAGTTTAAATATTCATAAGTTTCAGCCAGAAGATATGTTTTTGCTATGTTTATAGGTAAGCGCTAGACAATGAGGGCTTCAAAGCAAACTAAATGCAGGTATTTACTTACTCTTGACCAGTGTGCGAGGGAAAGATATATGCAGAAAATCACTACTCGAGATTGACCCGTATGAGGTGAAAGAAGAGGAACTGTCAGATGAGCCAGACAATTTGCCATCGATCTCGTACTACAACAATGTAAATTATTTAGTGTACAGAAAGAGTACCTACACCATGGAGAAACTACATGGTGGGTAAAGAAAATGGATGGATCGATGTACATGTAGGCAGAACTTGTCGACAGTATGTTTATGGATTAGAATCAGACCTCAAATGGCGCCAGTGCTTTATTTGTAACTATCATTCAACCATAACAATGTTTATTGTGCTATTTGTTATATCACTGACAAAATCCTTTAACATTTAATTTAATTATTTAACTGTAACATATGCTTTAGGGTTTAGCAAATACCGTAGCTGAGGTATCTATAACAGACATGTTCTAAATCATTAAACCTAGAATTCTAGCACATACAATTATACTCCAACATTACTTAACAGAAGTTTTTTTTTAATTTTTAAATGTTACATTTACTTAAATAAAAGTGGTCCAAGCAGATTCTATAAGTCTTTGAAGGCTGATTCTTGCAGTTGATATTCACCACCCACACTCGCCGACATTCCGTGTCTTCCTTTAGGGGTCCTTCATGTTTCCTGATTATCAGAATGTAGTTAAAACTACAAAACATCATAGTTCGTACATCCATTAATCTGACATGAAACAATCATTGCGACTACAGTCAAAAATAGCCTGCGATTGGAAAAACAATGTATCCTCTGCTGTGGCTGAAGCTATTGCTTTTTGCAATAGTGACGAAAGAGGGGAGTGTCCAGAAGTGTGATGTCACATGGGAACTATGTATTTGATATGTTTACTAAGTTCTATTGTGAATAAAGTATGGGTTTATGAGATTTGCAAATTATTGCATTCTGTTTTTATTTAAATTTTAAACAATGTACCAACTTTTTCAGATTTGGGGTTGCATGTGTATTGTACATGTAACTTATTTTGACTGGGTCATTTAAGAGACTTCTGGATTATTGCAAAAAGTCCAAGACCACTATCAGAACTGGATAAAAAGTAAGTTCCTTCAGGTGCTCCCTTCTTCAGGGGTTGCCACAGTGAGCAAACTCTCATGAACAATTTGGCAATTGTTTTACACAGAATGCCCTTCTTGCCGCAACCTAGGCTTGAATCTGCAACCTCGGGATTACGAGACCACGGCACTGACCACCAAGCCACCGCAATAGGACCATTTCTTTTATATACCAGCCTATCCATTGTAGCTGTTAAAAGTGTTCAGGTCAGTCCAATACTGGACACTTTTAGCAGGTTTTATGTCTGACCGCATTCTCTATTTAACTTATGGATTTCACTCTTTGATAGAGGTTACCTTCTTTTTTTGTTACAACTAGCTGTCCGTCTTCAAATTGATTGCATCATTCTACCAAATAGCTAGAATGGCCAGGATGATGAAAATGACATTTTGAAAGCAAATATAACAAGTACAACAGATTTTAATATAGCAAAAGCCTTCAAGATAGACTGTTTACCCAGTTTTTAAATTTTTGTCCATTCTTTTCCATAGACAAAAAAGAAAAACTTGCTCATTTTAAGTTTAGAGTGGATTTAAAAAATAAATTAAATTTTTATTGTCTCACATTAATTTACTTTCAAGATCTTTGAAATTACTCTCATTTGTATACATTTACTGTTGTTTCCTGTTTATGAGTGCAGTTATGTGGGATCTACTTTAGAAATCAGCTGAAACACTGGGTTAACCTTTTATTTTACTAATTGGACTAGAGATACATCAATACCAATATCAGTATCAGATGAGTGTCCGATACCTTGTGTGTGTACATATGTACTCTTAAAAGTGTTCCGATACCACTTTACTGCAGCATGACGCTTACCTCTCAGTTGAACAGTAAGGCGGTAGTTGGCCAAAAAAAATCAGAAAAAGAAAAAGTGATGTGGAGGTATTTCAAAGTGAACCATGGTGACAAAGTTAAAATCTTCTCAACAAAACTGTCAAGAGGAAGACTGAAATATAGCACTTTCAACACAAGCAATTTGATAAAATATGTTAAAAAAAAACCAACACGACACTGAGTTCAAACAGTTTGCTAATAGCAGCTGAAAATGGCAGCCTGCTGTGTGTCACACACACCCTCCAGTGGGTGGTTAAATAGGGCCTTTTGGCACAGAGGAGTGTGGTTGATGCTGTGGCAATTTGACAGTAAATAATAGGATAATTAAAAATTATTATTTATTATTAAAGAGTCTCCTTCCACTTTAAAGTTATTCAGGGGCTGCACAACCAAAAAGCTCCAACAGGATGTGCACATCTGAAATTAGCACATTCTACGTGTTACAGTCACTGAGAAGAGGAAGATCCTGTGAACACATGACTCTGAGTACGAGCTTCCCAACAATTTAACCACTCCCTAATGGACCCTAATTGTTGCAGTCCTGCTCTGTTTAAAGAGTTACCACAAAAAGTTCCTCTGTTTTTAAAACTATTCTCAGAAGTAATTTTTAGGGGTGTAATGTCATTTATTAATACTTGGATCTGTAATCTGTATTGGCAAGCACTCAAATGTAAGTACTTGTACTTGGTTTAAAAAAATATTGTATCGGTGCATCCATAAATAGCACTGTCTCTTTCTAAAAAAAACTTTGCTTGTTTTCTGACCCACACAGTGAAAATGAGATTCTGAAAGACAAAACAGAAAAGTAATTCTGTCCCCCAAATTCTGCACATATCAATTAACTGAGCACAAGAGTAGAAATCTATGAAAACAAGAACAGATGTTGGAACAGTCAGTAAGGACTAGTTTATACTGGAAATGAAGTGGTCTGCAATCACACCACAAAGGAATTAAAACAAAAAAAAAGTTTTTTGTATAACCCCCAACACATGGATTAGATGACAAAAGCAAGTCATAATAAAAGCATGAGAATAACTTCAGTTTAAAGATGGAGATAAAGGTCAACATTTTCAGACAATCTTTCCAGGGAGACTTTCATAAAAAAAAACACACTCATCACAGCATTGCTTTAGAAAGTACTCACATCCTGCAACATTTAAAGCCCCTTGACTTCTTTTCCCAATTAATTCCTTCATATTTACCAATCATCACTAAAAAGGTGGTAATGTTTTTGCTTGTGTCTGTTTGCTCACTTGTCTGTTAGCTAAGTAACTCAGGAACGACTGGACATATTTTAATGAAACTCTTAGAAATTTATCATTGGATGTATGCCTATACCTTTAAAGTCAGCCCGATTAAAGATGGGCACTAAAGCAAATCAACATTAGCCAACACAAAAATGGCTATAGCTTAGTCAATTTTTACATAAATTGAGCTAAGATTTGGTATGGTTGTAGCTGAGAGTTATTCACAACACATAGTCTGAACGCTAACAAAATGCCTGAGATATTGCATGAAATCACATATAATATTTTGAAACTTTAACCAAAATAAGTGTAACCAGCTTTAACAAGTGTCACTCTGGCATGAAAAGCGGTGGGTATATGCATTACTTCAAGGAATTCTCAGCTTTTAATAGTCTTTCTGCTGGTTTGAAGAGTTAAACAATTTGAATTCAGAATCTAATGACATTCACTAAATTGTTCAATGCAGTTACACCCTTTTAAGTCATGTTTTGAAGAAACTGCTTAAATTTGAACTAAAGAGTACAGATAAATATAAAAATTACCTAAAATATTTTTTTAACAACAAATGAATTTTACTCTTGTCATGCATTACTTAAGAAAAAAGTAAATAGACCAATTAAACCAATCAAATTTAATTAGCCAATATTGGCCACCAAAAAAAAAAAAAAAAAATGGCAATCAGCCATGCCCATGCATACTTATTCTATTACCAAGTAGGAAAATAAAAGCAGCAGCCAACATATTGTAACCCACAATTTTTTCTAAGTGGACAAATTCTTCCAAGGGTTTATTTTGGTTAACCAATTATTATATTTTGTGAAATTAAAACTCTATATTACCCAAAAAGAAATTGGTGTTGTATATTTAAATCTTGACTGCCCTGATTTCAAAAGGATGGCATCGGCTGTAGAAATACTAAGTTGACCTCAAGACAAGAGGGCTGTTACTGGGCCAGCACCAGACTAACCCTGTCAATTGAGACCTGAGTCTGTACTATAAGCAAATGCAGATCTTGTGCAGAGTGAACCCAGAAATTACACAATTTAGCTGTAATGTATAAAGGTTTGAAAACAACTGAAGTTGAAATAGTTTTTGGTGTAAGCATAAAAGCAAAAAGGCTAAATCATAAAATACAGTTTTGATGCTAAACTAACATAGAATTGCTATTGCATTCAACTTAAACACATACATTTTTTTCTGTAGCACAAAACCAAAACTGATGAATACAAAATACAAAATACAAAACACAGGACTGTATTCAGAACATGCAAAGACGTATTTATGGATCCATTTCAAGTAGTGTTTTGACTTACACTGACATTTTCTTATTACCTTTTGTAAACAAATCAGTTTATTACAACACAACATTGAATATGCAGTCAGACCTCATTATCCCACCAGAAATGTGTGTATGGTAGTATTCTGCGAAAACCATGGCAAAAATATATATATTTTGTTTTCTGCTTGTTTTATTAAAAACCTTTCTATATTAAGATATATATATATATATATATATATATATATGTAGGCTTGGGTTCAAAGGTGAGGGATAAAATAGGTTTTAATCAGAAAACCTGTGTATTAAAATTAATATTTTATTAAAACATTGTAGTTAGCACCCTATTTGCTAAATATTTTTTTTTTCAGAAGGATGGAAGAAGATTTGAGAAACAAAATACTCCTAAATCCCAAACGATAATCTGAAAACACAATAAAATAGATATTTTTTAGCTTTTCTTTGGCTGCTGATAAAGACAGTAGAGACTGTGAAAGTACTGTACAGCCCTGTGTTTCGTTAAAAAACCAAACAGGCATTGTTTCCATTAAAGATTTGTGTTTGCAAATTCTGTAAGTGTAATGTAAACACCCCTGGGATTACTATGAGAATGAACACTATCTTTATTTTGCAGAAACTGTGTTTGAGCCATTATCTAAACAAAGAACAAACACTAAATGCCTTGAGGAATGCTACATTAAAGTTGTAGTTGACTTAAAAAATGACATCTTTTGTTCAATCACATTCAAAAACCTGTAGATAACAAAAGAATGAAATGTGATCATAAAACAGCATTACATGACTCATAAGTAGGACTAAATTCCAAAACACACACAAGTCAATAATTCTAGACCTTTTGTTTCAAACATTAACTTCTCACATTTATATCTTATTAGGAAACAAATTTGAAAATAATATACAAAATCTACTACATTTTTCACTGAAATCTTGTCAACCCACTCTGGGAAGAAAGCTGATATTAAATTGATTTGTATATATTAAAGCCCAGCCAAAATAGTCAACTTTTTTTCAATTTCAAAACAATATCGCATTGGAAAACTCAAATAATCTCTATTTGCATGACTTGGATCCACTCACTTCCTCTTAATTATTTTATTATCCACTTAACCCTTCTTAGGGGCCCCGGGGAGCTAACTCCAGAAGTCAACAAATGTGAGCCACAGATCCAGAAATGAGCAATTTCCTCTGCAGTCTTTATTATGCATTGGTAGCAATACATAATAAAGTATCAGATAGTTAATCAGAATGTACCCTGTAAGAATAGGGTAACAAGTCACTTCATAATACAGCCTGGTACCATATGTATCACATATGTACCAGCCTGTATTATGTATTGAGAAAAAAAGTATAATTTCTTACAATTACTTTTCTTTTTCAGATACTCCAAATTATTATTTTTAAAAGCCATTATCATGTTAATATTACAACCTGAGATTCATTCTTTTAAAACTCCATTTTCTGGTATTGTTGTACAAAAGACTGTGATTGTAATTTCACTTTTCACCTAATTTCACATCAAACATGAGGTAAACTAACCCTGATACAGACACACAACAAAAATTCCTAGAATACAAACATTTTGCTGCTGACATAGGCTATAGTTTGGAAACAGTAAACATTATAAATGTGGTACCTGTTTCATGAACAATTTGGAGTTGGTTCAGTTCGTGACAATGCTGCTGTCAGACAACAGTGCTTATGTCATCAGCTTCATCAGGTTTCTTGGGCTTACTAGGAAGAGACTTGAGGTACTCCAGGTGGCGACGCGCATCCTCTTGGTTTTGACGAACATAATACACCACATATGAAATGACCATTGCAAACCAGCCAAACATGGTGACCAGCATTGCATAGTCTGTGGTCCTTTTGGCCAGAATACAAAGGTCAGTGTCCACTGCCATGACAGGCCGCCCCTCCAAATCAAAAAGCTCTGAGCTCCCGCAGATAACCCGGGAGGCCACTTCGTGGTTGTGGGCCACTCCTCCAGTGCCCTGCTGGAGGGCACACTCGCAATGCCAGGGATTATCATGCACAATGATGCGGGCTCTCAGCTTAGTGAAAGCATTCTTGTGAACGTTAGTGATATAGTTGTGAGAAAGGTCCAGCACCTGTAAAGTCCCATCAATGCCACTAAAGGCATCTTCCCCTAATGTTTCAACTGCATTATAAGAGAGGTTCAGCTCTCTCAGGCGCTTCAGTTCATGGAAGGCTTTCTCAGGCACAGCTCCAATCTGGTTGTGATCCAACCTCAGCAGGACAGTGTCGCCTGGAAGATTAGAGGGAATCTCCTTGAGACTGGAATGACTGCAGGTAACATTGAGGCCATGGAGATGAGGGTCACGTAGGCAGCTGCAGCCCTTCGGACACATGCTGGCTGAGGGGAAGCACAAGGCCATGAGGACAAGACTCTGAAGGAGCAGGCACATGGGGATAGAGCGGGACAGCCACAAGTCCAGCAGAGTCATACTGAGCGGCTGTCAGAAGCATCCCGCATGGGGCCACAACACCATCTTACACACAAGCCATAGTGGCAGCTGGTTCTCACAGTCCACTCACTGCAGACACTGGATGTTATCATGCTGTGCTGTGGCCTGGAATGACATAAAAGAAAACATTATGGTAGACTTGCTATCCATTTTGTTGTCATCAATATATCAGTTGGATTTCTGTAGATTGACTCAGAATTAAAAGAGACTGGTCCTGCAACTAGCTGTTCAGTTTCTATCACATACAAACAAAGATTAAAGAAGAAGGTAAAAACTATGTCTGAATAGACCACCAAATACTGTGTTGATTTTATTTTGTTGGTAAGAATACAGCAGAGGAACAGTGATGTATGAGTTGCTGCTGTCAGACCACAGGAGAGGAGACAACAGACTGGCAGCGGCACTGAGAAATTACCAAACTAATGGTCCCGTTTATTTAATCTAAGAGCTGACTTTATTTCAAGAAAAAAGTGAAAAGATAATTTGAAATTTTCCTGCAAAAAATTCTGAATTGATTTTGGTCTTAATTTTAAATCCTTATTTTTATCATTCCAGTTATGTTTTGCACAACCTGATCACAGTCTTCCACTGTCCGGCTGCCTCCCACTGTCAGACTAGCACCGGCTGTCTCCCGCAGTCAGACCGGCACTGCCCTGTAGTTGTCCAGATGAGAAACTCCTTGCAGACTGTGTGACATCACTGCAAAACTTGGGGGTTCTCTTTGTGAAATGTGGGGTTTGAAAATCACACTTGACACGTGACAGCATCACTCCAGACCAAACATAAAAAACAGGTTTTTAAACCGGTACTCTTGTTAACAAAACTTGCGTCTTCTTCTGCTTCCATTTTCACCGATAAACAACTTCCTCATTGTCTTACAGCAATCTGCCACAGCTGACCGCACCACCTTCTACATCACCAACCAAGGAGGTAACACCACCAACACAATCACCCCACTTTGGGATTTTGACACAAAAACTCTAAAAACATGTCATTAATGTTTTAAATCAGAGAAATTGACCCCTGGAGTGTTTTATGACAGTGTTTAAAGGAGACTTATTATGCTGCCTTGAACAAGTCAGGATAGGTCTGTGGGCTATACAAACATGTTCACCACATTTAATACACAAAATCATTCTCAGATATTGAGATTTCACCTGATTAATTCTGCCTGTTTTAAGCTCATTTCAGAATGAGCAGTTTTAGGACTACGTCACTAGCATGCAAATAAGCTGCTGCTCAACATTTGTTGAGTCGGACAGCAGCAATGAGCAGTCCAAAACAGCAGCATTATAGACATGTTCTATATTGTAGCCAACAACAAAACATTTTCCTTTTCCAGCAGACATTGTTCAGCGGTAAAACCATCAGAACAAACGTGATGGTCTTCTTGTAATGAAGTGAAATTGTTTTAACATAAACAAAAGGATGAAAGATACATCTGTCCAACCCAGCTCCTCTTTAGTCTGTTGTGGTCTACATCCCTCAAATAGTTCTCTTGTAAGTAAATTATTTGTGTATCTAGACGGCATGGATGGTGTAAAACTTTACTGCAACTGATTGGATTGTTTAGGCCCTTACAATTCAAACTAACAATGCTAATATCCCCACCCACACTAAGTGGTGACTTCTTCAGCTGAGCTATAAATAGACAAGTTTCAACATGTAATAAACAAAGAAAAAATGAAATGAATAAATAAAAAAGGAAAGGCAAACAATTACAGATAAATGATCATACTAAGCATAACACCTGCATAGATTTGGAAATTTGGGATAGTTTGAAAATAGGCTCCAACAAATTCCCCTTCGAACCAAATCAACAAACAATCTCCCATATTTAGAATAGAACAGCCCCCTCTCCTTTTCTTCTAGCAGAAGCCTTAAACCAGTGGCAAGTGATATCTCTTCCTGCATCAAAGCTAAACTAAAGCCTGTTGTTATCTGTAGTCTCAGCATACTACAAAATGACCTGAGGGAATAAGCTCTCATATAAAAACACAAAATAATCTTAAAGCAGAAAGAGTTGCCACAAACCATAACCAATTTGAATATTGTACATTCAGTCACCAATGTCCTTTTAAGCTGAAAAATAGTAAAATAATTATTTATGTAGCATGAAAAAAACACTTCTTTTCCCTGACCTCTGATCTACTGTCTTGTTTCACTAAGTATTTTGTAAAAGGTTAATTCTGACCTGAGTGGATTTTGACTATTTTGGGAGACATGTATACCTAATCAGTTATTCATAAATTGATAGTTTTATTATCACTTTTGTCTTGAATGAAAGAATCTTTTGACAGAGTGAGATAAAGCCTTGTTTCAACCCCAAGGTCTTTCCAGGCCCAGCTATCTGAATGTCAATCATCAAACGTTGTTTGATAAACTGAAGAGAAAGCCTTTGCAGGTGACTGCAAGTCAGTTTGTCATGTTGTTAATTTTTGTGTTTAATGTGTGAAGACCTTCTCCCCCTCATTTGTTATTGTTTTGTTTTAACTCAGTGTTTTTGCATGTCTAGCAGAGAAGACTGCAAATAAAAACTTAAATTGAGAAATAACCTTTGTTACTCTTAAGATCATTGCTCCAGTTTTCGCTTGGCCTGACTCCTGCTGCATCTGTTGCCTCCTGGCTGACCCTCTGCAAATATCACCACAATCTCAGACCTTGGGCAGAATGCTGACCACTGACCCTCAACAGGCTCTGGGCTATAATCGGCCTCCTTGTCATAGTTTTTGTCAGGATTCAAGACTTTTCTAGTGAGCAGTTCGGTGTCAGACAGACACGGGAGACCAATGTAACAAGAAGTGCATTTATTTACAGTGAACAGATAGTGCGAAGATGAACGGGAGCCAGGACCTGAAAGCAGAGGACGTTGTGAGTCTGAGGCTTCTCTGGGAACGGGCAGGTAAGTATTAATGATATTGTGTTCCAGATGAGAGTTCTTCCGGTGAGAGGAGCGATGCACAGCACGGAGGTGAGAGGATGAGGTAAGTACTTCCCAGTAGTAGATTGGCAGGTTCTCCAGAAGGCAACAGGTAAGTATCCTTTCCAGGCAGGCAGACAGGCACAGGTAAACAGGTAAGTCACTTAGCTTCATAGCGGGTTCCGTACGCAGACCAGACTGGATCCACAACAGACAGGTAATCCTGGGAAGGTGCAGAGCAAAAACAAAAAACACAGTTCTCAGAAAAAGGGTTTTCATGAATACTAAAGGTACAAGAGGCTTGGCACTTTACCACTTGGCAAAACAATGCTCCAGCACTGGTCTGGTTCCCACCACGGCCTTAAGTACCCAAGACTCTCCTGATGAGCCTTATCTGCTGCAGGTGTGGAAGGAGTGGAGAGGCGCTGCCAATCAACAGCCAAGACGGCCCACCAGGAAGTATCAACACAAACTCCAAATCACCACAGCACCCCCTCCTCAATGGTCGCCTCCAGGCGACCCCGGATGCTTCTCCGGATGCTCTTCTCAGAAGGAGGTGATCAATGCAGGGTCCAAAATGAACGACCTCGGAATCCATGAACGCTCCTCAGGCCCATAGCCCTCCCAGTCGACGAGGTACTGGAATGCCCTCCCCCGACGACGAATATCCAAAATCTTTCTGACCGTGAAGGCCGGATGGTCATCAATGACCTGAGCGGGTGGGGGGAGGTCGGCAGGAGGGCACAGTGCACTCACCGAAACAGGCTTGACTTCCGAGATATGAAAAGTTGGATGGATCTTTAAAGATGAAGGCAAACGAAGGAGTGGAGTTCTTACTTTAGTTTGAGATGTAGAGAGCCAGGGGAGGGAGGGAGAGATTTGGGTGAGAACTCTGAGTAGGTGCGCCTGGTCCTGGGTCCGGTTAGATCAGAGGTCACCAACCCAAAATGTTGAAAGAGCCATTTTGGACCAAAAAAACAAAAAACAAATCTGTCTGGAGCTGCAAAAAAATTAAAAGGCTTATATAAGGCTTATAATGAAGCCAATACAGGCTTTAAGTGTCTATATTCAAACATTTCTACAAGGAATAAATATAAGCAAATTATTTATTTTCAAATATAATACTCTCCAGATCTCAGATAAGCCATTACAGTTAAATATACCTATTATGTTTGAAGGCTTAACTTTAATCAATCAAACCAATTTGCTCAGGAATAAATGAAATACTTTAGTAAACCAAACATTTTACAACTAGATATTACGTAATATTAGTATTTATCTTCCACTCATTGGGGAAAGCTAGCGGGAGTTTTTATAACAATGTGCCGGAAGTCAGGCGTTTTCCCCCGGTATACCGAACCTGGAGTGCTCAGCCAGCTGACAGCTGGCTGCTAGTTCAGCGGGAGCAGACATGTCTGAAAATGTCAGAACAATATTGCAATTAGATGATGTATTGATGAACTGAGCAGATATTTGAGACTTTCAAAGCCCCATTCTTGCCTAAAAATGTTGTAAAAAATCATGTTGTGTCATTTAAAGTGTAATATAGCAAAATAATTTGCTGCTCTTCACCATCATTGCCACTTTGCTTGAACGCCCGGTTTGGACCCGCAATGAATTATGGGATATGATGAGCAGTGAAGGATACACCGGACCCATCCTTTAAATTGCGGGAAAAGAAGGATGCATTTAAAGGCTGCATTTGAAGGTGACTTCGAATTCGGACAGACCTTATCGCTACGTTATGACATAAACGACCGACAAATCTGTCCTTTGAAGGATGCAGACCCTGAATTCGGACACAGCTTTAGTATTTATTCTACAAATGTTTACAGCATTGGAAAACGTTATGAATGTTTGTCCTCCTACAGAAACCATATTAAAACAAAAATATATTTTCCACCCCCATCTTTTTCCATTTTCAAACATTTTTGAAAAAGCTCCAGGGAGCCACTAGGGCAGCGCTAAAGAGCGCTAAGCTCTTGAGCCACATGTTGCCAACCCCTGGTTTAACCCATTTTAACACCACATTTTAACACCACAATACTATTTCATATAAGTAAATTATTATTTTTTTACTTATTTAAAGGTTTTCAAGCTGATTTCTGCTGCCTGCAAGAAGCTCAGAAATAAAGTAAACAAAAGCACAGTCAAGTTGTCACCTTGCATTTTTCAAAGAATCGGGCCATTCACGTTTGGGCAGGAGCTGATTTTCAAGATTTATTAAGAATGTGACATTTGAAAACTGCCACTTTGATTGGTATTACTAACTCTCCTCAAAATGGCGATGGAAGTTGTTGGCAGATCTGTGAAGCAGCTGAAGCATGAAAGGACATTGGCTAAAATTGCTTTCACAAAATATACAAACTACATGAGTAGAGAAGCAAAATATATGATCGAGAGTGAGTTATGGGAAGAGTTTAAATGACTAGTCTCAGAAGGGAGAAATGTGTTGGAAGCAAATTAAGATTACAAGAATGGTCTGCAGGTTGAAAGTGAAGCTGGTGGTAAAGAAGTTATGCCAAGCATGCTACAGGAAGAAGATCTGAAAAAACAAGATTGATGACTGTGAGACGAAAATGATTGAAATCAGAGAGGTGGTTCAGTCCAATCTGTGGTCCAGGTTGTAAGGATTTGGGTTTTGTTTTTGTTTTCTTTTAGATGCATTTTGCATTTGTTTCCTTGTTTATGTCTGGTTCCTTGTTCTTTATTCAGTATTCACTTTCCCTCTGTTTGCCCCTGATTGTCTGCCACGCCCATCTCCTCCTGTCGGTTATTGTAGTGTAGTTATTGTAGTTATTGTACCTGTGCCCACTTCCCATAATTATCCCCTGTGTATTTAACCTGGTCATTTTCTCCACCACCCTGCTGGATCATTGTTGTTCTGTTCTGTGGCCTACATTTGTCTCGTCCTGCCATGCCCTGCCCCTTCGTTTGGATTTTTTGTTATTGTTACTTTTGCTGCCACGTCAGCCCTTTTTGTTTGTTTAAGTAATAAATTAGTTTCTTTTTTTTAAGTATGATTCTTTGTTCTGGATTTGCCTCTGTCTCCCCTCATCATGACACAGGTATGGGAAATATGAGCAAAAAACTGTGATCCAGGAGGCAGAAGCAGCCTGTGACCAAGCTGCTGACATATTTGTTTCTTCTATTAATAGAGATGGCTATGATCTGCATGTGGTTATCATGAAAGGTCTTGTGCAGGACACGATTGACAGCCTTGCAGTCTGAAAAGTATGGATCCCAAATTTGGAAAAAAATAGTCTGGAAAACAGGGTGAAGAACCTGAGGGCAATTAGCAATTGTGGAATTCTGTGAGTTTGCTTCCTGGTTTCCTGTTCCGGTTCCTGATTGATTGGCAGACTAATCGTCCTCAGCTGCGGCAGATCAAGATCATCAGTGCTCTGGATGCTTAAGGCTGCGGTGAAGCATCACTTGCCATGGGTAAAGGCATCTCGGCCTCTAGTTAATTCAGCTTCCTGAGTCTTGCTAATGTTTTTGTCCTCTGTGTGTTCTCAGAGCTCTGTACTTCCTGGAGCTTACCTGATCTGTGTGTCTCGCTGCCCTCATCAAAGCAGTTTTCCACTGAGCCTCTTGCCTGATCTGATCCGCGCTGTCTGTCTGCCTCCATCTGGGACCCTACCTACCTGTGGAAAGCACACCGGGAAATACTCACCTCCATGTCTGGCACCCACTATGCTGGAAACCGCCATCTGTAAATATTCACCTCCGATTACCTTTGCCTTCCTCCTCTGTGCAGAGATTGCATCCTCTACCAGTAAGAACTAAACAATTCATCTACTGAAAGAATTAACTCCCTGCTGGCACCCCCGTTACTCACCCTCCATCTTCCTTTCCAGATCCAGCCCAATCCCTGTCCTAACACTGTAAATAAAAGCACTTACTTTATCCTGTTGTCTCTCGAGTCTGTTTGTTGCCAAGTTGCTACCCTTTGACTATTTCCGTAAAACCTGATAGCAATAAGTTTGAGGCAAGGAAAGCAGAGTTTATCAGTCCAAAGAATTGCTGAAGGAGATATGGCCAAGGTAAAAACCAGTGGTGGAGAAAGTACTCAAACACTGTACTTAAAAGTACAAATAAACAGACAAAAATGTACTCCAGTAAAAGTAGAAGTACCACCTTAACATTTTTACTTAAGTAAAAGTAAGAAAGTACTTGCTTTTAAAAATACTTAAGTATTAAAAGTAA